>NC_060267.1:92664382-92964382 GCF_021613505.1 Equus quagga
CCCCCACCCCCCGCTGCCCCGATCCTCTCAGGGCCTCCCCCACGAACGAGAGGAGGACTGTGGCCTCCAGAACTGCAGGGAATTAAGCCTTCAGGGAAAGGCAGCACCATCCGTTCTCACAGGCTCCTCTGACAAGAACACCACATCAACCCAGTGCTGGGCCTCCAGGATCCGCTCTGAGGCCCCGCCTCATAGAGGCAGAGTTTAAAAAAACTTTCTGGGAAGTCTTGCTGTCCCTCTGTAAGCCTGTTTGGGTTTTCCTCTTTCACCGAGAGCGTTTTTTGCTTTTTTCCCACGGCCGAGGCTGGGCGCCGGTTGCATCTGCGCTGCACGGCTGGCTGCCGGGCTCTGTGTGTTTGTTCTGCTTTTTGACCTTGGCAAGGCCGGCCTCCATCCCACTTGAGTATTCCGAACGCAAGATTTCAGCGAGGCGCTGTTTACTCTGGGTCTTCTTATGAAGGTCAGGCCTGAAGAACAGTAACAGCAGAGGGGGAAAAGAAACTTTATTATTTTTTTTCTTTCCCATTTGGAAAGAGGCTGATAGCAGCTGGTTCCGAGACTGTGGAACTGACATTTTTGTATTAACAGGAGCACAATCCCTTCAATGGTGCTTGTTTTGATATTCTATGCACCAGAAGATTAGATACGGCGCTGACAGATTTTCATAACGGTGGCAAAATATCATGGCATTTTTAAAAGTGAGTCTTTGTTCTGTGTTGTTTTCATGGAAAAAAAAAGAACGATACACACTCCTACTCTGATGGCAAATGAGGTGTATGATACAGCAGTTTGCCAAAGGATGGGGAAAAACCCGCCTCAAAACTCGGCCACATTCAGCAGCGGGAGCAAGTTAGCAGTTCCCTGTGACCCTGGGCAGTTCAAAGCAATCAGCGCCCCCTGCGCCACCCCCACCCCAGGACAGAGCCGCTGTCCCATGGGGCCAAACAGCAAGAGCTGGGTGTCTTCACTGACTGAAGAGACTCTGGTAAATATTTCTGGCGCCACAAAACCCAAACCCAGGGTGTGCTGGCGCAGACTGGTCAGTGTCTGCACCGAGGCCACAACCACAGCTTTCTGCAGCCCCCGGCCCGGGGTGTGAGAGGGACGTCTCTCCCTGTCCCCATCCACATGGAAAATGCCGAAGGCTGAAAATCAATTTCAGATGTTGAATCCTAGTAACTGTTTTCAAAAGACAGCAGCCTTACCATTTGATCAGAAGATCAGAGGAGGAAATTTGTAGAAATTCAATCGTACACAGAAAAAATGATTAGGAAAATTGAAGAGTAAAATAATGTTTCTTAAGACAGGATTTTAACCAAAACAACAACCGAACCATTACCACGAAATCCATATTGCTATGTTGGCAATTCCTTCAACACCAAAATGGCAGTGTCTCAGGGTGACACAGCATCTTGGGGTTCTTACAAAACGCGAGTGTTGCCCTCTACTGCTTACATTTACAACATTTTCTTCGCTGTGATAATCAGAGGATGCACTGGACTAAACTTGCGGTCAAAATAAATATAACAGAACTCCTTTAAAACCCAAGAATCAAAAGCAAGACTAATACTGCGCTATTGAAGTGATCACGAGGTCCACGCAACCACAGGTATTTGCAACCACACTCCACAGGGCAGGGGGCAAGCAACAGTGTGGCCAAATCCGTGCTACAGCCTACACGAGTCTTTGACTGTGACACAAGGGGACCAACACAACGTCAACCTCTGTTGGGAAAAAAAGATTTGAGGCAAGGAGATAATAGGACCCAATATGTAAGGGCTAAGATTTTATAATAAGGATGCGTGTAAGTGTCAGGGACAGGACTTACTGAGAAGATGAGAAATACACAGGGAAGTGCCTTCTGGGTTCTACATTATCCCGTATCATGTTTTTTTTGTTTTTTTTTTTCCCTTTTTCTCCCCAAAGCCCCCCCAGTCCATATTTTATATTCCTCGTTGTGGGTCCTTCTGGTTGTGGTATGTGGGATGCTGCCTCAGCGTGATTTGATGAGCAGTGCCATGTCCGCGCCCAGGATTCGAACCAATGAAACACTGGGCCGCCTGCAGCGGAGCGCGTGAACTTAACCACTTGGCCACAGGGCCAGCCCCTATCCCGTATCATCTTTCTCGACCAGGCAACTATGATTATCTTCCTCATTTTACAGACAAGGAAACTAAGACCCAAGGAGGGTAAGACAGGCCATCTAGGGCCTAAGAGCAGAAGCCATGATGCAAACACAGGTCAGATGGACTCAAAGCCTATACTCTTCCCACCAGGCTGCCAGTCCAGGATGGAAAAATCAGGCATGACAGGAAGGTCCAGCAGGATCAAGGGTGACAAATGACCACAATTTGACATGGGCGAGTCCTCCGTGGTCTCACAGGAATGTTTCAGCGGGATGATGGGAGCAGAAGCCAGATGACAGAGGTGTAAGGAGCACAGGAGAGAGAAGAGAGCTGAAGAGTGAAGAAGAGGCCTGGCCTGGAACCTGGCTCTGTCACTCATTTGCTGAATAGACATGGAACAAGCGACTCAGGCTCTCTGTGCCTCAGTTTCCTTATCTGAAAAATGGGGAATAATAAGGTTTTGTGAGGATTAAATAAAATAAGACATGTAAGGTGCTAACTGGTGGCCAGCATGTGGATTTCAGGCAATCACAGTTAAAAATGAGGAAACAGATCCAGAGACGCCAAGCAAATCCCCCAAGGCCACACAGGAGCCAGGACTGACTCTGGGCCCTGGACAGCAGGGCCAGGGCTCTTCAACCGCTTCCCCCTGTCCTGCAGAGGACTGCACGCTGGTGTCCTGGTGGAGGTGCATGCTGTGGGGCAGGCGTATGTTTGGAAGTGGCAGGAGACAGGCCCTGCAGTGAAAGCCTAACTTGTCCCAAACTGCAGGCTGCCAGTCCTCACGCCGGTAGTTTATTTTTAGTCGGGTTACGTGACAGACAGAGTGAAAGGGTTCTGACAGGAAGGAATGCTTTTTCTTCCCCCTTTTTGAAGCTGGGTACTCACAATGGGTATAATTTTAAATGTAACAACCTGAGTTTCAAAATATGCAAAATTTCAGTCAAAATATCCTCCCCAGCGTAAGTTCTACCACATCAACGACTGCTCCTGCCACTGCTAAAGCAAAATAAATAACCACAATCTCACGGGGGCGATTGATACACTAATTGCTGAGGGAGCAAGCACGGACTGCGGAAGTGGCACTTTCAGCTGAAGGCACCAGAGCGGAAGAGACAGTGCAAAGGACCGCGCCAACATATGCGACACACAGGCAGACGCACATCCCTCGGTCCACTTCCTACTGACGCGAGGTCTGTCCCTTCCCAGACAAATGCGCTGGGTCCAGGGCAGCGAAAGGTGATCTCTCTGTGGGTGTGTCCTGCCACATAGGACACTTATCAAGGACCTTCGAGTGCACGCTGCAGTAGAGGATGCCACTAGAAAGCAGGTCTTGGAGATGGTCCTGCTTGCCCTGAGGTTATGATCTCAAAATTTCCTAGCTGTTTTATGATTCTATTCTAGTCAACGTGCTTTTGACTTGAGACCCAAACCCAGACTCCAAGGCTCTTGGTGGTTGAGAGAGCACACATTTTCCAGACCCAGACTGCGTCCTTAGGAGGGGGAGCCTGGGGGTCAACCCTGCAGGGGTTTCCCCTGCTGTCACAGCAGCCACCCCGAGGGGACCCACCTTTCCCTTGGCCAGCTCACAGTCTGCTTTTCCTTTGTTCTGAGGCCCAGTGCCGAAGAGGTAAAGTACAGACGGGAAGATGACATGTTCTAAACCCAAGCACACGATGGGCGCATGCGGGCTGGATTCCTTCTCCAGCCAAGCGGCACTTCTCCCAGGAACCTGACAAGTTTCTCGCCTTCCTTGCCCTCCAAATACCCGAAGGCCTCTCGGATGGGCTTCCTGAGCATCCACCGGAGTAATCCCGTAGTTACCAAGCAACAGATCAGTTTATCTAACCGCAGGGAACACCCTTGTAGTGAAGGCTGAATCAGCCCCCTCGGCTCCCAGGCTGGATTACCCAGCAGGACAGGCAGATGCCACTGTGACTGCCAGTAAGGTGAAATCGCAGCCTAATTAGTAAATCAATGTGCCGGCAGGATGACCACTGGAGAAGAAAGATCTCAGGACCTTCTCCCAACTTTCCCAAGAAATTTACAGAACAATCCTCACGGTTTAGCCATTCTAACACAGGCTTAGAAAAGTCTTCCTCATCCTGGGGTTTTAAAAATATTCCAGTATATTATCTTCTAGTATCTGTTGCTTTAATTCCATCTAGACTCTATTTTGGTTTACGGTAGGATGTGGAGAATTTAACTACTTCTTCTCAAGAGTTACCCAGTTATCCAAGACAGTCACTGAACAGTCAATCTTTTCCCCAAGGACTTGAAATGCACCTCTGGAACATTCCTTCAGACTTTTAGAACACTTCCTGCAAGCGAAGTTTAAAGAGTAAATGATGATGGTGATGATGATGATGGCAGCCAATACTAAGGGTGTCCACCAAATATATTAAAACAACATTTAACCAAACCAATTACATGAGTTGTGAATGGATTTAAGTAAAAAAAAGGTCAAATCAAAGCCACTTGAACTGGCTGTGCGACCTTAATAATCACTGCGCGGCACTCATGGGACGTCAGGGGCTGTTTTAAGCTCCTAATAGGCACTGAACTCACTGACTTCTCCAACAACCCTACGCAACAGGCTCCATTCTCCCCACCTTACTGGTGAGGACACTGAGGTACGGAGAGGTTAGGTAACGCGTCCAGGGTCACAAACCAGTAATGGAAGAGCCAGGATTTGAGCCCAGGAATTCGGACTCCACGACTCGAGCATTTAACCACTGTGCTGTAAGTTTTTACCAAAACGAGGAGCAAGTTCCCTGCCCCTTGGAGGTTATGAAATATTTTTAATATAAAACGATGGTCACATTATCTCAAATCTCAAAGATTTTGGAACCCCTGATAAAGTGCACCTTAAAAGTAAGAGTTGGATAACTAAAGTGAAAAAAGAAGTTTAAAAAATCCTATGTTTTGGAGGCTGGCCCAGTGGTGTAGCAGTTAAGTTCGTGGGTTCTGCTTTGGTGGCCCAGGGTTTGTGGGTTCAGATCCTGGGTGTGGACCTACACACCGCTCATCAAGCCACGCTGTGGCAGCATCCCACATGCAAAATGAAGGAAGACTGGCGCAGATGTTAGTTCAGGGACCATCTTCCTCAAGCAAAAAGAGGAAGATTGGCAATGGATGTTAGCTCAGGGTAAACCTCTCTCACCAAAAAAAAAATGTTAAAAAAAACACGAGTTGTTTAATCTCATTATAGACACACAAAAATTCCATATATGTATATATGCAGAGAGCGTCTGAAGGATTTAAAAAATGTGAATCAAGGTTACTTGGATTGTGGGCTTCCTGGTGGTTTTTCTCTATTTCTTGCGTCTTTATAACGAACATGTGCCCTGTGTGTAGTCGGGAAGGAAAGCCGCGTGTAGACTGGCCCTGTGCTGAAGCCCCAAGCACTGCAAGCTTACTCCTCAACACCCTCTGCCTGTGGCTTTCAGGCCGTCGGATTTCTGTGAGGGATTTCTCTCTTCTTGTATCATTAAGACAGACAGAGACAGACAAAAGACTGGAGAAGTATATTTATGTCTCTAATCTGAAAGATTCTGCTCGTAAGCAAACGACCCAGGGCCACGGCGAGCGCCCGAAGGACTGTGTGTGGAAGCCAGCCTCCCAGCTGGAAGAAAAGCCTGGGTCCTCAGTGATCGTGGTAGGAGACAGTGACGACTTCAGATGGCTCGAGGCTGACTCCAAGCTTCTCCACCCTGCCTCGCTCTTCTGGATGAAGAAAAGGCAGCAAAGTCTGAGCGGGGTTTTGGTGGCTCTCAGACGACAGGAGGAGCCACAAACAACTCCAGGGAGAATCTGACAAGCAGTCCCTCTGGTGCAACAAAGTAGTTCAGGTGAAGACGCAGCTAGCGTGGGATGGAAATTTAGCGACTGAATGGCACACACTGTCAAACCTTTTCCAGTCACTGAAGGAAAAGGAACCGTCTGAAGACTCTAACCTCTGGAGTCTGCTCCGGCAAAGATGGACACAGATGGGCTGACCGTCTCAGGGATGCCTTCTTTGTGATTTCTTAGGATTAAACCAACTCTAGCTTTTGTAAAACCACCAGGGCCCCAGAAGACGCCCACTGCAGGTGAGCCCTGCTGTGGCAGCGGATATTACAGCAAAATTCCTGAGGGGCTTTGTGGACACAGAGAGTCAGAAAAGTGGGTCTCCACCTTAAACCAAAGAACAAGAGGAAGAACAGGAAAAAACTCTGAGCCCCAGACCACGCAAGTCACAGGCCATCGATACACTGACGCCAGGATCAATATGCTGCCTGGAAGGGCATGCGCAATGGAAGAGAGAACAGAGAGAGTGTTTAAGAGACGGCTGCTGTCTAAAAGGGAAGAGCTGAATCCGAGTCCCAGAAACGGATGGGAGTTTTGAGATTATTTAGCCCAGGTGACAGAAACTCTCAGAGAATTTCTGTCGGGGGTCAGGCATGGACATTCCATGGCAGGGGCACGGTGTTGGGGAAGGGGCAGGGAACCAGAATTCTGATGACCCTGGTTGGAATCCCAGGTCTGCCCCTCCCCCAACTGGTGACCACGTAGAGTGGAGACCTTTCTCCAGGCTTAGTTTCCTCACGTGTCAGAAAGGGCCTCCATGTAAGTATAGGGTCAGTGTGGAGGTAAAACAAACTGGAGAATGTCAGAGCACTTTATAACTTTCATCCGCTGTGAAAATGTTACCAATTGTTGTTAAGATGCAGAAATACAGACTGGAAATGGAAATAGTTAAGTGCATTTGTAACTGATATGATTTTATCCCGAAAATACTGACAGAGATTGATAAGCTTAGGGCAGAATTCCAGCACCAAACCCGCTGAGCCTGTCCTGTTTGACACTATTATCGATGACCCGGATGATATTTGGAGGCATATTTATCACATTTGCAGATGAAAAGAAGCCTGCAGGGACAGCTAACACACCGGATGACAGAACACCCACAACACCCTAATAGGTCAAAAGGAGGGAACTCAGCTAAAAAGTGAAACGGAACTGCGGCACGTGCAAGGTCTTGCTCTCGGGTCAAAGACGGTGGGTGTTTGAATGATCAGGAGTGCAAACCGGCAGGGATGGAGCTGCCAGGTTTCAGCCTGAGCCATAGGATGATCCAGATGCCAAGAATGTGAAAAGCTGCTACAGCGAAGACTGCGAACCTGGAACCAGAAGGCCTGGGTGCGAATCCCAGGCCCGGGCATGAGCAGGGATAGCATGTGATGGCAGGGAAGACAGAAGGAAATCCAGGCACTGAGGAGAGCCTGGCCAGTGCAGAGTGCCACATGAGCGGTAGCCATGACCCTTGCTCTTAGCCTCAGCTGCACTAAAACACGTTACCGCCCTCCTGTTTGTGCTGGTCAGTCTCTACTGGACGTCTGCGTAGTTTTACAAACCAGATTTTCCAAAGAACCTGGGCTGAGTGAAAAGCCATTCAGACAATGGACCGCGACAGAGGAGCAGCGGGAGCACTGGGGCTGTAAGGCCTGGGACAGGCACCTGGGGCAAAGCTGGCCCCCAACAGGAATGATGCTGGCACTGCCCCGCACAGGTGGTGGAACTGATTCTCCAAGTTTGGCCAAGGTACCTACGTCTCAGTCCCAGTTTGCTCACTTACAAGAGGATTAGAAGAACTAATGAATCAAAGTGCTCATCACAGTGCCTGTCGCAAAGGCACTCAGTAAACGCTGACTGGCATTACGACGAACAGTATGGAAAAGAGGAAAGGCAGAGGAGGTAAGGAGCCCTCATCCAGTATCTGACACATGTCATGTGGACCAGGGATCACTTTGATCAATGATAACAACACCTTGTAGTTTTATGTTTGCAAATAATGTACATTCAGCATTTGGACCTCACAGAGACGGAAGAGTGCAAACAGACAAAGGGTCAGAAGGGAAAGTGGTCGATTTGGGCTCACTTTCAGGAGCTCTAACAGTGCGCAGGGTCCACTCTGGAGGCGGCAAGCCCCCACAGCTGGGAGCACTGATACAGAGGCCTTACAGGTGACTGAGGAGCGATGAGGCTGACGGGAGAGGGTCGGGCCAGGGTGGGAGCACTCAGGGAAGATGCTATGACGCTTTCACTTTTTATCCACAGACTCAGAAAGAGGAAGTGGGACAAGGGAGGGGAAAAGCTGTACTGAATAACCTCTTAAGTAAGCTCATCGTGGTGCCAGGTGCTACGTGTTCATTGTCTTTCCCCACACAACCCCACAGGACCCCCATCTCATGCTAAGCTGTTCCGACTGCCAGGTTTGGGTCAAGCTCAGGAATGGCTGAGCCCACGCCCAGGCTTCTTCCACTGCACACCTGGGCCTCTAGACTTGGAAGGAGATGACAGAAAGAGTCAGATCCAGATTGTGCCTCAATCGTCTCTTCTCAATGATCTTTTGAGATAATTGCCCCATGAACATAAAGCTTCCACAACCCACTCCAGGGTTTGCCACTCTGATGGTCTCAAATCAAATTCTCCCCTATACGCAACCAAAATATCTCCTGCCTTAAGTCTATTTCTCTGGTTACACAAACAATTATCTGTTCACATAAGAAAATACCCTTAACAGGGTCCATATACTTGTTTCTTTACCCAATACTGATTCTAGAAACCAGGAGCTTCCAAAAGGGGTATGCAAGGAAGCAGGCAAGTGCTAGGAGAGTGGGCCCTGGGGTCTCTCAGACTCGGGCCACATGACCAGGCACGCCCATTTCCTCATTGGTTATGGGGGACCCTGCCTTGGTCACAGGGACCTGGTGAGGTCTCTGTGAGATAATCATGTGGACTCAGCACAGCCGAGGACATGCCTAAGGCTCCAGAGAGATGCTGCTGCCACCACCTCTGTCAAAGAACTTAAAACTAACAAGCAAAGAGTCACACACTGTCACTCCAGGATGTCGGTTCTCAAACTGCATCCCTCTTCTTGACTACTAAGTAATTAGGACATGACTCCACATTTTGGACTGTTGCTATAACACCAGGACCAGAATGAAGAGGACATTTGAACGAGACCTGGAATCATTTTATACAGGTCCTCACAAGCTGGAAAGGCTCTGGCATCATTAGGGTAGAGAGAGTGTGGAGGGGCCGGGGATGTAAGCTTCCCACTGCAGAACGTGGGGACAGGTGAGAGGAGGGGAGTAGCTGGCAGCGGCAGACAGGAGGGGCTCAGGATGACTAAAACTAAACCCTGTGCAGCGAGGGGCGCTGGGGTCACTTCTCTCTTGATTTCTCCAATGGTATGAATCAGAAGAGCTCCCAGCAAGGACACCTAATGAAGCGCTGGGGACTCTCCTGTTGCATGCAGCCTCATCTGGTGTCTGCCGACTCGTCCTGGCCAGCCACATCTTCTAATTCCAGCGCTTAGAAGGCTCCAACAGCAAATGTGACCGTCTCTAGCATCCTCCCAGGAGAGGCTGGCTGGGTTCCTGTTCTTTGTTGTCAGCCCTGACTGCTTGACTGAAAGCACACCCTGTGGTTCCCGCTGTCTGCAGGTGACCCAGGTGCGGAGGAAGCGCAGGGTCACCGTGAAGTCCCTCTAATCGCCTCATTAGCCGGGTGGGGATGAGGGTGTGTTTATTCCACGAGGAGGCAGAGAGCTGGTAATTGCATGGTGTCACACAGAAAAAAATCGTGGTAGGAGCAAAAGGCCAAATGTAAAAAGCTGCATGCGCACAGCTGTAATTAAACCAGAGCCCTGAAAGGCAGGGCCCACGGCACCTGACCGCGGAGGGAAGGGAAGGGAATTAAAACCGGATGTGCTGGGAGGCAAAAGGGGCAGCTCTCCACCGGGGCGTGAGCCCACATGGTGCAGCCCTTCTGGAGCTGCCTGTGAACGCAACGGGGTGAACTCAATAACCAACAAGGAGCTCATCTGACACACCGTCCCTGAGTGACTGACTACTCTGTGCCGGGTGTTCTCCACCAAGAAGAGACCCAGCCACCTTCCTCAGCGCTTCTCCTGTCCCTTGTCCCGGTCTGGACACTTCACCTCAGTATAAATGTCCTAAAGAGATAATCCAGTGTGGACTTCAAAGTCACCCCTTGTCTCCCTTGACAGAGAGGCCAGTAGAATATGCTCTTGTCTACAATCTGTGCAGCTCACTCAGGTTCTCCATTAAAATATTAACTAATCCGAGCTCGTCGTTAAACCATAGGTACACTGAGCCAGCACCGTACTGCCTTCCTGTGTTAAGAAAAGCACCCCAGCACCTGCTCCAAGGACCACACTTTCGGGTTCCCAGAGTGTGAACCTGGCTCTGGATTTTTGAGACTCGGCAGTCAAGTTCACGATCACCTTCATCTTGCTCTTCCTGACTTCAGACTCTACTGAACCAAGGTCTCCTAGGCTGGGGCCCGGGCAAATGTCGGGTAATTCTGTTCCTCAGTTCCACAGGACATGCACATCTGTCCTCACAGCTACTACGGGTGGTCCTAGCTGTTTCCTTCCGTTCTTGGGACTGAGGTCGAGAGATCTGAGCCTCCCTCTGGACCTCTGCTCTGGCCTTGCCTAGGTGGGGTGGGGACCTCGATCCTGCCCCATTCATCTCTACCTTCTGTGGGCTGATCCCCATGCCTCTTCCATCTGTGAAATCAGGGAAAGTGACGAGAGGCTCGATCCTTCTGGGACTGATGAGTGGAACGGAGGCTCTGAAAGGCAAGCACCCCACCTGGCAGGATTTGTTGTTTGCTGGATTCACTCAACAATTAAGAGGCATTTATCTCTTTTTCATGTTAGAACAATCTGGTTTTTTTTCTTTCTTTCCCTTTATGCTCTTCCTCTTAGAATTAAAGAATGCTTTCAGTTTTCATTCATACATTCAAAAATATTTCCTGAGCACCTGCTGTGTCTCAGGGACCATGGAAGGTGCTGGGAATGCAATGAGAAAACCAGACCAGGTTTCCACCCTGAGCTCCGCTCAAGAGGACAGACAGACACGAACCACAAAGACACGCTGACGTTAGACAGTCGAGAAGGCAGGGTAGGTGAGGGGAGCAGGCGGGGTGTCCACTGGGCAGGTGAGTCAGAGAAGATGTCCTCACAGAAGGGACGGGGCTCTGAAGATGGAGAGGAGGGGGAAGAGGCCCTGGCCCACGGCACACTCGGGAAAGGCCCTGAGCACAGGGAAAGCGGGGCTGCCAGGGGAGGCGGAGGGGGCAGCAGGCCTTGGATGGAGCGGGTTTGTTGTGGTCATTTGTTTTCATCGTTCCTGTAATGAGACATCACTGGAAGTTTTGAAGCAAGGGTGAGATGGGTGAGGGGTGTGGAGGATCTGCTGCCTGTGGAGCCCAGGCTAGAGGGGAGCAGAATGGCCACAGGACACTCAGTAGCAGACTGTTCTGGAAGTTCAGATGAAGCTGAAGGACCAAGAGCTGCCCTTCATGAAGACAAGGTTTGGGAAGCTAAGGGAAAACTGATTCAAGGAGGCCAGAGGGATCAAGAGTGTGGAACACTGCTCAAAGATGGAGGAAGAAGAGAACGGAGTCCCGCGCAGTGGGTTTACAAGGAGACATCCCCACGACTCCAAGTGTGGCTCTGTCCAGCCTGTGATCTCACGGTGGCCAATCTGTCTTTTTATAGAATGATAATTGGCTCTTTGAAATCGAGTAAATTTTCACAGTGGGCAAGATTCCAGGTTTGCCTTCAGCTAATTAAGTGATATTAGGGAGGTTGTAAATGCCACATAAAAATTGGCAGGCAAGCTGCTTCTAGCAATGAGAATATTGCTTTATAGGGAGATGCAGCTGCAGCTTCTTAATGCTAGTCTTGGAGGGAACCTGTTCCATGTTTTCAAGGTTGTTCCTGAAAAGAAAAGTTCAAGGGTGCTACAAGGTTGACAACTAACTACACTTTCATGCTCTGTTTCAGGGGTACTTATAAGTGTGATGCGGGCCCGGGGAAGAATCAGCATGACTGTCCACGTCATCATTCTCAACAAGTGCTCCCAGGCAGTCACGTTCCAGATGCTGGGTCAATGCTTCACACTCATCATCTGGTTTGACCCCCACGACAACACTGTGTGGCCCCAACACCCTCATCTGAGAGGCAAGGGGACAGTGGCACAGAGAGGCTGAGTTGCTTGTCCAAGGGAACACAGACGATAAGTAATTCAATCTGGATGCCTGTGTGAATCCAACTGAGACTCTTAATGACCATGCAACACTCCCATAGTTGGCGTTTAAGAAACAAGGGGAGGGGCAAGGTAGATGGGGGGGCGGGTGTAACCTTCTTAAACTAGAGGACCATTCAACATAGTAACTCTTTTTTTTTTTTTTTGAGGAAGATTAGCCCTGAGCTAATTGCTGCCAACCCTCCTCTTTTTGCTGAGGAAGTCTGGCCCTGAGCTAACATCTGTGCCCATCTTCCTCTACTTTATATGTGGGACGCCTACCACAGCATGGCATGCCATGCAATGCCATGTCCGCACCTGAGATCCGAACTGGCGAACCTGGGGCCGCCAAGAAGTGGAATGTGTGCACTTCACTGCTGTGCCACCGGGCTGGCCCCCCAGCATAGTAACTCTTATTTGCTAACAATTATTGAATGAGTGAGAGTGAGAATCAGAGAGTGACACAGCAAAGGCCTTCAAAGATGAAAAACGCCCCAAAAATGGAGCTTTGCAAAATCTCCAATTTGAACCTCAGTGGTAAAGTATTTATGATAATTCAGATGAGAAAAGTCTGGCAAGAGGATGTGTACTTACTTCAGAGAATACGCTCTACCTACAACTTTGGAAGTAAGAGAGGTTAAGGATGCTCTGTGGTGCCTGGGTGTGTGGGGGTTCTGGCAGGAGGCCAGACGCAGGAGAGCCAGCCCTACGTGCCCTTTGATTACTGATCCTGCCTGCTGAGCACACTGAGATCCAGTTAGTAGTAAAGGATAAGAAATCCCTAATTTTCACTGAGATCCAGTGAGTAGTAAAGGATAAGAAATCCCTAATTTTAGATAGTTTAGCTGTTTGATAAAATCAAGAACTACCAGGTAACACTTTAGCTAGGCTGGTTTGAGAAAATTTATACAAAAGAAATTGTATTTAAGGGGCTAGCCACGTGGCCAAGTGATTAAGTTCGTGTGCTCTGCTTTAGCGGCCTGGAGTTCGCCAGTTCAGATCCTGGGCACGGACCCAAACACTGCTCATCAGGCCATATTGTGGTGGCATCCCCCACAGAAGAACTAGAATGACTTACAACTAGGAAACACAACTACATCTTGGGGCTTTGGGCAGGGGAAAAAAAACGTAAAAAAAAAAAGGAAGATTGGCAACAGATGTTAGCTCAGGGCCAATCTTCCTCACCAAAAAAGGCATACCTTAAAATCTTTAAAAGAAAAGAAAAGAAAAAGCTGTATTTAAGAATAGTCAACAATTCAGATTGTTGATCCTCTACTGATTTTAAAAGAATAGAGCTGAGAACAAGGGAGCAAAATTCTGAATTACTTATAAAGAAGACGTCTCAGACGTGTGTAGGCACTAAGAACAACAGCAGGGAGACACGGATGGCGGAAGCCAGAGGTAAGACCGGCCTTAGGCAGCTACAAACTAAAGTGCTTGGGGATTGGGGCCGGCCCCCTGGCCGAGTGGTTGAGTTTGCGCGCTCCGCTGTGGCAGCCCAGGGTTTCACCGGTTCGGATCCCGGGAGCGGACATGGCACCGCTCGTCAGGCCACGCTGAGGGGGCGTCCCACATGCCACAACTAGAGGGACCCACAGCTAGGAATGTGCAACTATGTACCGGGGGGTTTTGGGGAGAAAAAGGAAAAAATAAAATCTTTAAAGTGTTTGGGGAAAAGGAGTGCTGTTTATAGTTATTGCACACCATTCACCGAGACAGGGCGGCTCATATTGTCTTCTGTATTGTCAGAATAACACTAAGACCTTAAGGCACGTTAGTTTCTACATTCTTGAACCCTTCGTCACAGAGGGTCAGACAGACGAGGAATCGTAGCCCTCCATAGCATGCTTGCTCAGTGCTCCTGGACACGTTCTACTCAAATGTGTGACTGCCCAGACAGACAGACAGACAGACAGCCTGGCAAACTCTGCTCTTTCAGAGCCAACAGTGCTGAGGCTCAGCATGTCCTGGGAAGATGGGAACTTTGGAAGGGATGTTACCTTGGCTTCTTAGGAACTGCCGAACCTACACACCTTCAAAATAAGAGCTGCATTTCACGGGAGGAAAATGCTGTGTTCGTGACGGATGTTGCTAAGGGGCCATTCAATATTTTACCAATAGCACCAACTCTCTGTGTACATGCATATGTAGCGTTTGGGGTGGGGGCTGTCTTGACAGGTTTGTGTGTAGGTGTCAGCAGAGTTTTTGTGACTATGACTGTATTTCTGTGTGCAGGGGGAAGACAGTTAGTGTTCCCTTCCAGAACTGAGGACTGAAAAAGCAGACAGAGACCTGGTGATTAAGTTCTCATTTGGGGACATTAACTATTTATTTTCTTCCTCTGAAAGGGGTCAAGTAAAGGAATAAAGGCATACAGACGGGAGAGAATTCCCTTCGTCACGGCATGGAAAAGTCTAACGGCCTCCTAACTGAACCCGCCCTTGCTGCCCCCTTTAACACCGGGTGAACTCCATGTCGGGCGTGTGACAGGTGAGACAGGGTGTCACTTACGGCCTGATGGATTTGGTTTGCAGACATCAGAGGTCTGCATACAACATGTAATTACTCTAAACACCATAAGATGGAACGCAGCGTAATTTAGAGAATTTGGTGCTATCATTTTATCCACCCACACAAAACGTAAGGAATGCACTCTCTTTCTGGACAGATGGGTTTCAGAGGAGACGCCTCAGCTCCCAACAATCACTGTGGCCACAGCATAACTCTCCACACTTTGTGGGGTTTAATGACTTTTCTTTCCAGTCCTCAAAACGCAGCAACTGGCAGTTGCTTGAGCCCCGACTGAGGTGTGGAAAATCCGCCCAGTTTTCTCTGCCGCTTACCCTGACCACAATTATATACGGTCCTTGTGCAGATTAGCTGCAAAGTCATTCTTCCTCCAGGAGTGACAAGATTTCCCCAAATAAAAAAAGGTACCTACTGTATCCTTGAGTGCCCGTCTGCGTTTGCAAGGCAGGGGTGGGGTGGGAGGATGTAAGGAGCGTGGGGAGAAATGCCTTCAAAAGAAGGGCATAACAACGGAAAAAGTGGCTGTAACAGAGTGGCGACACGGCAAGAACAGAGAGCGGTATTGTCACGGGCGGAGTAATCCTGTGACACACTGCTGTCACTCACCACCCGGCTCCCTGCCGCGCCAGCCAGACATCAAAGGCTGCCCCATACCATCTTACATGCTCTTTATCGGCTAATCAGCCCATTCTTCCCTAAATAAAGCCCTGTTAAATCCCCCGCTCACAGGGGTATAGGAGTCCTGGTGCCCATCTGCTAGCGAGGGTCGGCTGAAGCAGGAGGCAGCGGCTTGCTCTCTCCCTAGTGGCTTCTCAAGGTAAGGACAATGCTGGCTCCAAGTCCCCCTCCCAACTGCTTCCCTGCCTCGCCGCTCTGCTTTCCAGGATCTGGGTAAGAGCTGAGGACATCCCAGTCTGAAGAGCTGCTATCTGGATTAACACTTGCTAATGAAATTCCCGGTCATAAAGGTAGATCATCTGCTGACAATGAAATATTGGGATTGCATTTATTTACGGGGTGAGGAATCAACAAAATCCGTGTTTTTCACCAGTAACCATCTGGCAAGTCTATTCTTACCTTCCCAAAGTGTCAACATTTTAGAGATGGTGACAGGATGGTCAGCATTCCAGATTCTAGGAGGTCACTCTCAGACCTGACTGCAAGCCTCATGGTGTTGTCACATACTCAGAGTTAACATGCAGGGATCCCAGCCACCCCGAGTCCAAAGACAGGAACCTAACTCTGGAGCACTGCAGCCCCAAACCCCGGAACAGCCATCACGTCTGGGAGCCGATCTGAGGTGTCCTCTCCCTCTGGGAGAAGCTGGCTCCAGCAGAGGGCAGGCAGAGGAGTGTCCAGCTGCAGCCCTGCCCAGGATAGGTAGTGTGCAGAGGCAGGCAGCGCTCTGCACCTCAAAACTGCCTGCAGGAAACCAGAGCTGCATATGGCTCGGTCTCACCCGGGCACATGGCATGGTCTCATGCATGCAGAATGGCAGCATGTGGAGAAACAGCTGCCTCGCACATACTAGAATATGGTCCTATACGAGAGGTATGAATTTAATACAAAAACCAAGCATCTTAAAAATTCCAAAACTGGAAT
The DNA here is from genome assembly GCF_021613505.1 of Equus quagga. Taxonomy (NCBI): domain Eukaryota; kingdom Metazoa; phylum Chordata; class Mammalia; order Perissodactyla; family Equidae; genus Equus; species Equus quagga. The sequence goes on from NC_060267.1 coordinate 92,680,746, forward strand.
TAGAACTAGGCAAAATTTTATCCATTAAAAAGAACCTTGTAGATGCCAAGTCCCTGGAGAGATCAAGTTGAATATTCCAGAATCTTAACTCACCTGGTTTCTAGCTCCCTGTCCTAAGCACTTCACCTGTACGGCCCCTAATGGCTCAAAAGGCATATTAACATGTATCACCTAATTTTGATTCTCAAAACAATCTTGTGAAGTAGCTAAAAACACAGACTTCCTTCTCCCTTTTGTAGTCGAGGGAACTGAGGCTCTGAGAAGTGGAGCAAAGATATGGGCCGAAGCTCACAAGCTCGCATCAGGCAGTGAAGTCCAAGGCCCCGACTCCAGCCCCAACGGTCACTTCCCTGCACTGGGCAGTCCTTCCTCTTCTGCCACATCACGCCAGAGAGACTGGGCCCGACCAAGGGTGTGATGTACTCAACACTTCTCAGTGAACGAACAAGACGGACACTGTGCTGGACTGTGTAGATACTGCCTACAGATTCTCCCAGTCAGGGCAAGTATACGTTGGCATTTATAATTAACATGCAAAAAGAAGGACAGACGATGCAAGGTGACTGCCCAGAGCATTCAAGGGTTCTGTGTGCCCCAAACATTTGTTCAATGTATCCTTCCCACCCACACGTTGCATAAGCAATAACATCAATTCATCCCAAAATTCCCTTTAAAGCAGCTCGTGGTATTTAAAATACTCTAGTTCCTGTGAGCGGCTGGGTCTGGTGCTAAGAGATCACCCTTTCTTTGAGGAGAGAAAGACAACCTTTTACAAACGGATTTCCTGAGGGAAATCATCTCAGAACCTCCCGAAATTATGAAGATGGACTCAGAGCCCAGTGCCCAACCTGCAGGGCAACACTGCTCACTCTGACTCTCCTCTCACTAGGACCTCTAGACAGTTCTGAACAGGCTTTTCCAGGGAGGTAGGTGAGAGGAGGCAGAGGAGTCCACTGCACTTGCCTCTACAAGTGCTCAGCATAGAGACGCATGTCAGCACCAAAGAGAGCAGCATGCAGGGTTGGGAGGTCCGAGCCACGCCCCCGGGGCCAGCCTGGCCTGCAGAGCTGGGGCTTGCACACAGCCCCTCCCATCGCACAGGTCAGGGTACGTCACCAGGGCTCATTTCATGGAACACGCCAGAAGTCTTCCTACAAGTCCCAGAGGCTCTCCACAGCACATCTGAAGCTCCGAGTCTGGCAAGTCTCAAGTGACTCTCCTGATGGGCAGTGAAGACAACCCAAGAGGCTTACCTTGCTGCTCCAATAATCCCCACTAGGTCTGGACCCGACAAAAGACACCACTGAATTTCTGCAGGCGCCTTAAAAACATTCAGATTGGGTATTTTTCCTGTTTGAAGCACTTACCATATTGAGAGAAGGGCAGAAACTGATGATAATTTACCACAAAAACCAAAGTTGGAAGAGTTTACACGGAGCGTGCAAAAGCCTGCCAGGCGATCCCACTGCCACTAATCTGAACGGGGCTCTCTACACCCGCCTGACTTTGGGCCACTTGTCACAGGACAAACTCAGCTAGTCTTACCTCTTCAGGTTTGCTTTCCTCTTCTTTACAGCCGAGACACTAAGATTTCTGGGGGCATCTCTTAGCCCGAAGCTCTTAGCCACGTGCCCCAGGTGGAGCGAGCGGACGTGGAAGATGTGCTTCAGCTCCCGGGGGTAGGTTGCGTAGGCTCGGATGAAGGACTGCAGAGCTGCAAGAAGCACAGGGGAGAGGGCGGCTGTGAGGCCACTGCTGCCCGGCCTCAGGGCTGTCTGGCATGGCTTATCTTGACGGGCGATGACAGGCACACAACCAGGACGGTACAACACACACGAACAACCAAAATCTGTATTTGTGTATTCTTCTTAATTCCTCCAAAAAAAAATCTATAGGCCTCAATTATCACTAGAATAAACCCAATATAATTTCAGATTTTACTGGGTAGCTTTAATAATCCTAGAGGGCAGGGGCCCTGTTTTCTTCTCCATTATATCCTGGGAGCCTAGTATGGTACCTGGCACACAGCGGGCATTTGATAAATGTTTGCTGTATAAATGAATGAAAGTGAGAAGGAATGAAGAAACTAAGACATGATCAACATGTGATATTTTCTCATGAAAAATGAAATCACTAGACCTTTATATTAGGAAAAACATTTCCTAATTAAATTTTATTTCTTTTTTGAATAGTTACACATGCAAATGTTACAAAACTCAAAAGGTTCAAACGGCTTTATTCAAAAGGACTGTCATTAAGTTTATTATTACTGTATGTTCCTATTTCTACAATAACCTCCACCACACGCCCTGCCTCCAGCTCCCTCAGGCAGAGGAGTCACTGACACCAGCTCTTCGTGTACACATGTGATTTTAACACCAAATTCCTCCTCAAGAATCAGGATTGACCGACACAGTGCTTCTCACCCATTCAAAGACTGCGTTAAAAAGGAGATGAAAACAGAATTTTAAAACGGATCAAGAAAATTATTAAATTTCTAGAATAGTCCATGAAACAGTTCATCCCTTGAGGATTGCCAACAGTTTAGAGATGTTCATCAGACATTCTATCATGAAAGTCTCAGTCCTATTTTAAAGTTAAGAAAAAGGTCCCTTTTCTAGATCCCAGCACTGGCCAGGGAAACAAACGCCAGACTTGGTCCCAGGAGGGTGGAGTGGTGGCTGCACCTTAACTCGGCACTCCTTTGAGGGAGGATCTTCCTCCACCTGGTTGCCCTTGAGCATCTTGCCATAACAATGAAACTCAAGCGTCTGTCCTGTTCTCACTCCAGCAGGGCAGGAGGGGACTGTTCTGAAAAGCTCTCCCCATCCCCATCACTGCTCACTTGACTTCCAAGCCCTGCTCTTCGGCCAGAGAAGCCAGAGCCCAGCGCCACACCGGCTGATGGAAGCAGGCACTAAATACCAGCCTCTCTCGCCCTCGCTTGTTGAGCCACTGGACTGGCAAGTTTGCCCACAGCTTAAACGTAATATCCCAGCAGCACCTGGAGACTGGCGTTTATGAACAGTAATAAAAAGTGTCATTTTAGCAGATCAGCTCCTGGAAGGATCCTGGGAATCCATCAAAGCTCTATTTACTGAGCAAAGTGAACTCCTTTTCCCAATCGAAGAGAAATAATAACCAAGGCAACTCCTCTGCACCTTTCTCTTAAATCTGTGCTTATTCCCCTTTTTAATAACTGGGGACTATCTTTTTCAAGCAAAATCTTTAACATTTCAAATGGTCTGTGCTGTTTGGAGGGTTCTGACACCAGGCTTCTAGACACACAGCTACATATTCAAGTCCTCAGAGAGGAAAGCTACACAAGGACCACGGCCCAGGAGACTCAGGCCCTCTCCTCTCCCTCCCTTTCTCTCCCCAACCCCCAACATTTACTCTGGTCTAAAAAAGCAGACTGAAATCACGCCAAGCCAAACCAAAGAGTTTGCACCTTTAAAATCTTAGTTACCCAAATGCTGGCCCAGACCTTTTTGTTCATACCACCCTTCCTCCTAAGCAAACCAGCTCCCAGCTTCCACCTCGCACAGCCCTCTTCCTCCTTTTCTCCAGCACTCCTAAGAGCCGAGGATGGAGGGCCTCTGTCCCAAGAGACGTAGTGCCCAACTAACAGCTTTACACGGATAATGAGTTTGCCAAGAAATGGCAGAAGTGTTTTCTCCCTCGACGACTGGTCAGGCAGCATTTCGCACTGCATATTTTTACTAAACCTCCTTGTCCTCAAGGCTCCTGTCTCGCTGGGGACAGCGACAGTTGGTTGTCCTCACATACTTGCATGGACTCCCATGTTTGGATAATACAGAGAAGCAGGAATTTCAGAGGCAGCAGCAGCTGTTTGTAGGACCTTCCAAGGGGCAGGAAGTGGCTCACGTTGGCAGTGTCAAGAATGTGTAGAAGGAACAGGGGCTGTGGGGCCAAGCCAAGCGGAAAGCAGAGAAGTAATAAAAGCAGACGTTTATTTGGGATGATGAATGAAGCTACACCAATTAGATGGAGCACTCTTGTAGTCGCTGATTCCTATTTCACAGCCATAAGGTAGATGAATTAAGGGACATCTACTTTAAAATACCCTACTTGGACATTTTGTCCTTTTTCATAAAATCAAATTTATTCTTGGACATCTGATCAGGAACAGTGGTATGGATCAAGGAGGTAGAAAAGAGCAAAACTCCAACCTGGAAGGTGCAGATAATCCTTGCTCCTTCTAATCCCACTGTGGCCCCCAGAAGAACACACATCTGTACAGAGTAAAGGTTCAGGCATCTTCCTCCTGACACATCAACAGTGACAACTACCCAAAGGAAGTGGGAAAGGAGGCAGCCTGTAAGTCAGAGCATTTGGCCAAGTACCCAGCCTACTGATCACACTAAGGGGAGAGGAGCAATTGTCACCCATGATTTGGATTTTCTTGACTTTGAGAAGCATCCCTTCCAAGCCAGGCATAACTCCTACACATGTAGTCCCTGCTCTTCAGGGAGACCCAAAGATGGAGACGACCAAACTACAGGAACAGTGGTCATTTGCAGGTAAAGGACTCCACTTTCTGAAATTTTTGTTCAGGAGTATAGAGTTCAAACTTATGTTACCACAATTTTTACCACCTGAATCTCTAACTAAAAGATGCAAGAAATGAGAGAACAACGGGGCAACTGCTTCTGGAAACTGACAACAATTACATGCTGGTTATTAACAATGACTGGGTCAGAAAGTGGAAAAAGGAAAACAAATGCATACTTGGCCCGGTTTCCAACTAGTTTTCTGCCATAAAGGCAAAACCCAGCTGCTTTGTTAATTATTCATGAGGTGGGTTCTGCAATAGCATAAAAGGGAGGCAAGTCAGTCGTGGGGAATTTGCATATGCAGATTGAAATGCAAAAGATAGTATCAACCTATGGGTGTAGTGGCTGTCCCCTTGTTGTGAATTCAACATCTTTACAGTGGCAATTATGTGTTTATTCCCCCCAAACCTCCAGAACTCACAATCCTAAGTAACAGGAGAGAAAAGAATGGTGGAGAGCTTTATGTCTGATGTGGGGGTGACCGACATCTACGAGAGGCAGTTTCCTCCCAGGCCAGCATCAATCTGGTGTAGAAATCAATTAGCAGATAAGAAAAGTGATCCATTTACTTCCTTCTTGGTACATAAACGTTGGGGAGGGGCGCCACTCCAATATCCTTTTAAACAGAAGACAAGCAACTCTGCTTGTTTCTTGGTATTAACAAGTTCAATGATGATGATGATGAGAGAGAACACAAAACCACATTCCCTAAGGCTTACTTACTGTAACTTTTACTCCGATGACCCACACACCCTGAAACAGCTGAAGTCTCACTAGCATATCCAAAATACCTCTGACATCAAAATCGAAGATGACGGTGTGGCTTTGATTTTTTTCACTGCAGCTTTGTTATTAACGCTGAAATTCTGCAGCACAACCCCTAGTTACATATCACACAGCAAGCTGAGTATGCCTAACTTTTAACAAATGACCAAATTCTGTAAAGTCACACTGTGACAAATGTTCTATTCTTCTTGAGAGGCACGTTCCAGTACTTCTCTAAAGACAGGTTTTTAGGAAAACTCTTAAGAATTGTTGAATTCACTTTAGAGAAAAGCTAGGACAGGATATTACTGGAAACCCATCTAGAAGGATACACACTAATCATCCATCAGTGGTTACGGGGCAATTACTGGGACTTCATCTTTCATCTTGTGTAGTTCTGATTTGTTCCAGAGTTGTGGCAACAACCAAGGACCGCTTTCGTAATGTGCTAAAGTATATAACAGGTACTCAAAACTATCTGCTGACTACTAACTCATCTTTGTCCTCTATTTCCTGATGACCACAATTGCCCTGTAACCAGTCTCCCAGCTTTCTCCCTTGCTCCTAGTGTATTCTCACACGGCAGCCCAGTGATCTTTTCAGACCTCTGTCAGACCACACCACATCCCTGCTCCAAGCCTCCAACAGCTCTCATCTCATTCAGGGTAACCCAGAGTCCTCCGATAGCCTCCCAGCCCGGCCTCTGCTGACCTCGCTCCTTCCAGCCACACTGTTCACCTTGAGTTCCTGTGCACCTCTGTTCCCCCTGCCTGGAATGCCCTTCTGTCAGAGCCATGTGGCTGATCCCTCTTTGGGCTTTTGCTCATGTGTCACCTTCACAATAGGACTCACTCTGACCTCCTATTTAAAATGCTCTTCAGGAGGTCGGCCCTGTGGCCAAGTGGTTAAGTTTGTGTGCTCTGCTTCGGTGGCCCAGGGTTTTGCCAGTTTGGATACCGGGCGCAGACATGGCACTGCTCATCAGGCCATGCTGAGGCGGCGTCCCACATGCCACAACTAGAAGGACCTACAACTAAAATATACAACTATGTACTGGGGGATTTGGGGAGAAAAAGAAAAAAGAAAAGATTGGCAATAGTTATTAGCTCAGGTGCCCATCTTTAAAATGCTCTTCATCTCCCTTACCTGATCCTCCACTAGAATGTCAGAAAGATAAGGATGTTGGTCTGTTTTGATCTCTAATGTATCCCAAGCACCTAGAACAGTGCCCAATTCAATAAATATTTGTTAAATGAATGATTTAAGAAAAACTTCAATTTATAAAAAGAAGAAAAGAAAGGATGCTATAGTATTCATATATTGGTAAGCCAGCCTGGCATTCTTTTCAAAATTGCAGGTAACTATTAAAAGGAACTGTGGATTCCCCGACATGGAGTAAGTCTCCTTAGCACACGTGAGAGTCACCAGCCAAGACACACAACCTTCCACCATGAAAGACACCAGCCATTCCAAGCTCCCTTCCCCTGTGCTCTGCTCAGTGCTCAAAGTGAACTGTTGAGTCCACACCTAATGCTTGGTGATCCCAGGAGCCAATTTATCTTATAAAGGGCCTGAATATTAAATTAATACCTAATCTTTTGTAAATTTCCTAGGAATTGGGTTCATGGTCTGTGGCCCTTCTCAGCAGTCTTCTTGCTCATTTTTCTTTGTACTTTCAAACAGGAACTGCATAGGGTCTAGTGATTTCCAGCCCTTACCTTCATCTCTAATTTCCATCTCTACAACTATTTCTACTGACACGTCATCTGTCTTCCATCCGGTTTTCAAAGACTGAGAAAAACAGATCCCTGAGATCCAAGTTGTGGGTCAAAGCCCTAGTCCTGATTAAGCCAAGATAAAGCCTCATTTGTGCAAAACACGGGGAAGGATGAAATTAACATTTAATATCACTTTAAAGCCTTCCGCGCCTGCTTCCAAACCCTGCAGAATTAGGGAGATTGCAGGCTTTTGCTGGTGAGCAGAGACGCCTGGCTGGCCTCTCAACCCGGCTGGGGTGTGCGGCGGAGGTGGCCAGGATGCTCTGCTGCGCTATCCATCCACAATCACCTAAGAAATCGACCCACCTTTCTTTGCCCCGGAGACCCTCCTCTCATTGGAGTGCACGTAATCTTCAAATACCGTCTGCAAGACCGTGGCTCGCTCTCGAATTTCCTGGGGGCCAACGGCACGGGATTTCTGGGAGGGTGACGGAAGGATTACAGGAGAGACAGAGTCAGAGTCAGGAATAATGAAGCAGTTTATAATAGATTTAATAACAGTAAAATCACACAGTAACCACCTAGGGGCCAACAAGGGTAATCCTTTCAATATTACTAGGGAAAAAAAAGGGAGCTATAAAGATGTGAAAGTCAAGCAAAGATGAAGATGGCTTTGTGAGGGAGCAGATCAGGTCTATTTATTTATTCACTTACTCTTCTTCACTCATGTTCAAAATGAAAGACCACTGGAGACACTTTGAAATTTTCCAAGTCCAATTCAGGTATTTAAAGCATCATTGAACATAAGCAGTTTTCAAATGAATCTTCTATCACCTACTTAGGCCTTAAATCTTCTCCCCTCCCCTACACTCATCGGTGGACACTGGCAGTTCCTCTAGGAGCATCCCAGTGACCTGCCTAAAACAAAGCCAATCCTTGAATTTCAGAGTATGCTTCCTCATTCCTCCGGAGGGTCAGACTTTACTGTTTCTGATTCATTCGTTCAGCCCAGAACCACTGTGCTGAGTTTCCAGGAACCTTTTAAGGAGTGGGCTGTTCCAGCAAACCACATTCAAAGATGGCATGTATCTTTGCAGCAAACCGTCCCTCTGCAAGAAGTAACATCTGTATGCACTGAAAGACCCTCCCTACAGACGGAAAATGTTAATAAAATAAAAAATTATTTTCTTTTCATCCTTTAACAATCCCACAGAAAAGATTTCCTTTCTTTATTTCCCCCCTAAAAATGAGAGGTTTTTGTTTCTTATATCTTAAAACAAACATGAATGCTCTCTATTGAATGTGAAACTGAGATCCAACAGAACACAGATTCTCCAACCCAATTTGGCTAATATGCCTCCCCAAAGATGTTGATTCTTTGAATGATGCTATTAAGCTTCTATCCCACCCCTACCTCCTGACGTGGGTAACCAAGAAAAAGCCAGTGTGAGACCCAGTTCAGTCTTCCTTCAGCCCTGTGGCGGACAGGGTACACACGCTTGTGTCTGGCTGACCACACCTAACCTAGGCTCCTGAGTCTCTTTCACTTTTAAAGCTGCCAGAGGAAGAACAAAGAGGAGAGAAGAAAAGCCTCATTCTCTGGATCGACATTCGTCTCTGTATTAATAGAGACTTAACAACCTGAAAATGTTTTTAGTTTAGTCAAATCATTCCTGCTACCTGTTTGGTTGATGACAGTCTAGCTGATTTCACAGTACATGGTCCCCCTAAGGGTTTTATCCACTCAAATGTCAAGAGAAAAGTCACTCAGGAGCTGTGTTACGAAAGTGGACATTTGCTATTGTCATTAACCAGGATTTTTTTCTACCCTCTTAACTGATGTAAAATGCAAACTTTTTTTTTTTTGCTGCCCTCCTTTCGTTAAGCCACCTCAGCAGCACAACTGTCACCCTCCTTGCGTTTTTTTTAATATGAATGTGAAATTAGCGAGGATGCCCTTTCCCCTGGCGGACAGAATCCTCTGTTATTAAAAAGTAAAGCACTTTAATAATGAAAACTTTTTCCTCTTTTTCCTGTGTTTTAACTGTTTAAAATTAATGAGAAGGGCAGAATGGTTGTCAAAGCGATATTGAAAGCCGGGCAGCCAGGACCGAATAAGCACAAAAATCCCTCTAGAGTGTTAAATAAACAGAGCTCCAGCCCTCTCGAATCCCTCTGTTGGTTATTGTATACATTCTGTAACAGCTCTCAGAATAGATCTGAGAGCCAGGGAGGCAGAGAGGTTTCAGAATTCCAATAAAGGCCTCAAATTAAAGACAGCCTGGTGCGAATTCCAGGAGAAAATTAAAGAGACCTCAAGCTTAAGTGACAGGTGACTTGCTTCTGTGTCACAACTGTCAGGGGATTTAGTGATAATATGGCAATATATTACAAAGGGCTTTTCTTATTCCCCCCTTTAGGTTTCAAAATGAGGCATCTTTTCTTCCCAACCAAAAAAAAAAAAAAAAAAAGAAATTATATACACACACATATATATATATATGAATGTGTATACAAGCGAAATACGTAGAAAAAAGGTGATAAAACGAGGTTCACACATTTGAAACGATGAGGTCAGTTTTAGTAAAATATAAGAAAAAGTCAATGGCAGAAAACATAATACACTTAGGGAAAAGCAAGTCTTATCCCCCGACCCCCACTTCCAGAAATACTTTATTTTAAAATTTCCCCTCCTGAGAATGAATGCAGTATTTTCCGGGTGTCTTCTGGGGAGGATAGTCTAAATCTAAACTGAAGACAGAGGGGGCAGAGTTAGGCAGCACCATCGCAGCCCAGACAGGTGAAATGCCCCCATAATGAGCGTGGGTCAGACCCCAGAGGGCACGTGAAGATCCCCCCGCCTGGCTCTCCCACCCTCCAAGATGCACAGATTCAGTACTGGGTAATGAAGCTAACCTGCAACTAGCGGGCCACAGGGAATCTAGAAGAACACATCTCCCACAGCCTACACGCACTCAGTACCCCTTTGTCTGCGAGACCCTATTGATTTTGGGGAAAACAGACAATCGCAAAGCACCAAGCAATGGGCTAGTGATCTTCTTTTAACATATCACGGCGCCAGTGACAGTTTTTTGTTAGGATAACTTGACAGGCATATTTCATGGGACAAAAAAACTTGCAGGAAAAACATGTTTGGGCGTGTACATGCTTTGAAGACGAAAATTTCATACCTATCAAGAAGCAACAGATGAGTATAAGACAACTAGGCCAGATTGTTCTGTTGTAACAAGTTTTAGGTGGTAGCGGTGGTGGGGGAGGGTGGCTTTTTTTTTTAATCATGTCTTGATATTGCTAAATTCTAAGATATTTTTAAACTAAATGGGAGGATTTTGTTTTAATCACTTTACTGCCAAGCTGAGTTTTACCCCCACGGTCCCTAGAACCTTGAGTGCTTCCCAGTAAAGTTGAAAGATCAAATTTATTCTCTTTGTAGGTGGGTGAACATTCACACACCCAGACGTAGCTATATATATTTTATATACCTAAATATGAAATATACATTTTACAGATGCTTCACTCGCTTTCTTTCTGTTCACAGAAGTCCAAAAATGTATGTGTCAAAGGGACATTTACAATGGACTTCAACCAAGCTGGGTGAGGAGAGGTATTATAATGCGGCATCTGGCTCTATGTGTAAAAGGTGCATCTCCTGCATCCACGGTCATCTGCCCAGCCCTGGTTTGCATGCTAGAGAGAACTGCCCAAAGGGAGAACAGCAATTAAGACATACTGTTAGTCGTAGAGCAACAGAGTGAAAAGTTGTATCCAGCATCTACTTTCTTCTTGTTACTGTTCACACGGATCATGCACATAAACACTCTCTCAGGCTGCATATCTATGTGACAATTAATAATGTAGGCAATTTAGTTTAGTTTTTCTTTGTCCTTTGAGTTAAAGTTAAATTTGGTCAAATAAGTCAGGCTTTTATCGACACGACACCTAGAATCTAGTCTGATGAATTTAGTTTTCTAGATCGACCAGTTATTTTAGTGTCAGTGAAAGCCCAATTGAGCTTAGCAATTTTTCTTTTTTAAAAAAAAAGGACCTCCATGGGGCTGGCCCCATGGCTGAGTGGTTAAGTTCGTGCACTCCGCTGCAGCATTCCGCTGCAGGCGACCCAGTGTTTCGTTGGTTCGAATCCTGGGCACGGACATGGCACTGCTCATCAAACCACACTGAGGCAGCGTCCCACATGCCACAACTAGAAGGACCCACAACGAAGAATATACAACTATGTACTGGGGGGCTTTGGGGAAAAAAAGGAAAAAAAATAAAATAAAATCTTTAAAAAAAAAAAAAAAAAAGACCTCCAAACCCTAAAAATATCAAAACAGGCGCCAGTCCCGTGGCCGAGTGGTTGAGTTCACGTGCTCTGCTTCGGCAGTCCAAGGTTTTGCTGGCTTGGATCCTGGGTGTGGACATGGCACTGCTCATCAGGCCATGCTGAGGCAGCGTCCCACATAGCACAACCAGAGGCACTCACGACTAGAATATACAACTATGTACTGAGGGTCTTTAGGGAGAAGAAGAAGAGGAAAAAAAAGAAGATTGGCAACAGTTGTTAGCTCAAGTGCCAATCTTTAAAAAAAAAAAAAAATCAAAACATCCTACTCATTCCTATCCATCAGGGCAGGAGCTCGGGGCTGACACAAACTTACATCCCAGTAGTGTGCAGAGCGCTTCATGCCTCATTTTAGTTCAACCTCACAGCAAGCCTACAAGATGGGTACTCTTGTTCTCCTCATTTTACAGACGGGAAAACCAAGGCCGGGGAGAAGATAATCTGCCCGAGGTTGCAGAATGACCAAACAGCAAGGACTCAAACCCACGCCTGTCTGACTCTGGGCCCCGCCTCCCAGCCACGTCTTACAACGGCTCCTCCAGTTCCAGTCTCAGCAAGTCCTCCAGGCTGGTCTCAAGCTGAGGAAAGGCTTAAGGAGACCGATGCTGCAAGGCCACCAAAGGGCAGATGTTGAAAAAACGGCTGTGGCTTGTTCCTGAAGGAGCAGTGGGAACCACAGCTGCTCTGCTCCTTCTGTGGAGGAACGTCCTTCAGGAGGGCTCTGCGCCCTTCCACAGCATCCCCGGAGAGGTGCAGATGCACTTGACAATCAGCTCCCCGGAGAGAAGTCCTCTGTGCTCACGGGACAAACAGCGAAACCAAAGCCGGTCCCAGAAAGAGGGTAAATAAAGACCAGATTTGATCAAACCTTTACTATCTCACTTTGTAATTTTACTGCTTGCTCTTATTTCTGGAGAGCAGACAGATGCTAATGTTCCACTTACTGTGATACAGCAAAGAGGGTAGTGGGCTCCATGTCACTGAGCCTGGGCTCTAATTCCACATCTGCTACTTACTGACGACAATACTAATACTACTACTACTACTAATAATAAAATACCCTTCAATACCTGTGTTGGGGCTTTTGGGTCATTTTTTTTTAATTATTATTTTTTTATTGAGTTATTGATAGGTTACAATCTTGTGAAATTTCAATTGTACATTAATGTTTGTCAGTCATGTTGTAGGTGCACCACTTCACCCTTTGTGCCCACCCCCCACCCCACCTTTCCCCTGGTAGCCACTAAACTGTTCTTGGTCCATAGTTTTAAATTCCTCATATGAGTGGAGTCATACACAGATTATCTTTCTCTCGCTGGCTTATTTCACTTAACATAATTCTCTCAAGGTCCATCCATGTTATTGCAAATGGAATGATTTTGTTCTGTTTTGCAGCTGAGTAGCATTCCATTGTATATATGTACCACATCTTCTTTATCCATTCGTCTGTTGATGGGCACTTAGGTTGCTTCCATGTCTTGGCTATTGTAAACAGGGCGGCAATAAACATTGGGGTGCACAGGACTTTTGGGATTGCTGACTTCAGGCTCTTTGGATAAATACCCAGTAGTGGGATGGCTGGATCGTATGGTAGTTCTATTTTTAGTTTTTTGAGGAATCTCCATACTGTTTTCCATAGTGGCTGCGCCAGTTTGCATTCCCACCAGCAGTGTATGAGGGTTCCTTTTTCTCCGCAACCTCTCCAACATTTGTTGCTATTAGTTTTAGATATTTTTGTCATTCTAACGGGTGTAAGGTGATATCTTAGTGTAGTTTTGATTTGCATTTCCCTGATGATCAGCGATGATGAGCATCTTTTCATGTGCCTATTGGCCATCAGTATATCTTCTTTGGAGAAATGTCTGTTCATGTCTCCACCCCATTTTTTGATTGGGTTGTTTGATGTTTTGCAGTTGAGTTGCGAGAGTTCTTTATATATTATGGATATTAAGCCTTTGTCAGATATATGACTTGCAAATATTTTTTCCCAGTTAGTGGGTTTTTTGTTTCAATCCTGTTTTCATTTGCCTTGAAGAAGCTCTTTAATCTGATGAAGTCCCATTTGTTTATTCTTTCTATTGTTTCCCTTCTCTGAGAAGGCATGGTGTCCGAAAAGATCCTTTTAATACTGATGTCAAAGAGTGTACTGCCTACGTTTTCTTCCAGAAGCCTTATGGTTTCAGGTCTCACCTTCAGGTCTTTAATCCATTTTGAGTTTATTTTGGTGAATGGTGAAAAAGAATGGTCAATTTTCATTCTTTTACATGTGGCTTTCCAGTTTTCCCAGCACCATTTGTTGAAAAGACTTTCTTTTCTCCATTGTATGCCCTCAGCTCCTTTGTCAAAGATAAGCTGTCCATAGATGTGTGGTTTTATTTCTGGGCTTTCAATTCTGTTCCATTGATCTGTGCACCTGTTTTTGTATTTTGGGTCTTTTTTAACTCAATCCTCCAATCTCTTTATGAGAAGAATACCATCATTATCTCAAGTTTACACATGAAGAAAATGGGGCTTAGGTAGGTCCACACTTGCCCAAAGTGACAAAGCTGGGAAGTGAGATTAGGAACCTGACCCTCTGGTCCTGCCCTTCACCACTCTGCGACACTGGCTCCTCAGCCAGCTCCCAGGTGCCCCTGCCGACCCCACAGAGCTGTGCTGGGGCTAGAAGGAAGTAGCTGTGGGAACGTTAAAAAACCCATCCTAACCAGAATTTGCAATAGTTCCAAGAAGAATAGAACCGTGCCAAGACCAATGAGGGTCTGTTCAGTTACTGGTCAATCCTCTTGACAACAAACTATTAATATGGGATGGAACAAAGTCTAGTGTGCCCCGGATGTCTTATAATGAAATATCGCTTAAATAACTTGTTGATCAGTCACTTTAAAGAGTCACTAAAGTGTCTTTAGTCCCTTTTCCTGTTTGCAGGGATCTTTGCTGTTGTACCATTTACTGACCAAATGTCACCTCTATGAAAATGGTGAATGTTACTTAATTTAAAAAGCAATTTTCAGATGGCAACTAGATTTTTGACGGTGAACATGATGCAGTGTATACAGAAGTCAAAATACAATGGGGCTGGCCCCATGGCCGAGTGGTTAAGTTCGCGCGCTCCGCTGCAGGCGGCCCAGTGTTTCGTTAGTTCGAATCCTGGGCGCAGACATGGCACTGCTCATAGAACCACGCTGAGGCAGCATCCCACATGCCACGACTAGAAGAACCCACAACGAAGAATACACAACTATGTACAGGGGGGCTTTGGGGAGAAAAAGGAAAAAATAAAATCTTAAAAAAAAAAAATACAATGATGTATACCTGAAAATCATATAATGTTACAAACAAATGTCTCCTCAATGGAAAAAACCAAATTTTTTTAAAAAGCAATTTAGTTCCATTTTCTTGGTTTAGTGAATACTAACGGAGGCATACTGGTGTATGGTGATGTCCATGAGCATTGGGGTCAGACTGCCTGCCCTCACACCCCAGGAGCGCTCATAATTATTAGTGTGCCCCATGAATGTGTCTTCAGCTCTCTGAGCCTTGGTTTCCTCACCTATAAAGTAGGACAACATCTACCTGATTGGGTTGCTGGAAGGATGAAATGGGACAGAACATGTAAAGAGCTTAGCGTAGCTCCAGGCCCAGAAGACATACTGAGGTAAGAGACACTGTGATTACTTCTTCTCCTTTTCTTAGATAAATTTCCTTAGGTGTTCTCTGGTACAAGAGAACTGAAGTCAGGGTCAGTCAAATTGAGTCTTTGCCTCAGGGAGAATATTGATCCAAATAAAGACACACACTATCGCATAAAGGAAACTCTTAAGCTTGATCTATTTGACTCTGATTTCCTAGTCTATCCTCAGGCATAAGAAAACAAATGTAAAATATTCAAATAATTAATATTTCATAGATAAAATTAAATATAGCATCATTACAAACACACGCACACACACAAGTAGATGTGATATACTGAGGAACGTGTCAGAGTTGGGGAGGGGGGCAGGGTAAAGCCTCAGAAAAGGAGCAGGGAAGGACGCTCAGGGCTGCCCACAACTGCTCAGATCTCCAACCAGAACTGCACAGACAATAAAAATTTTCCTTCTTAATGATCTCAACTTTACTCTTCCTTTGTGTACAGCACATTAAAAAATGGATGAACTAAGTGTGTTAGAAAGGAGGCAGAGATATTTCTTTTTTCCATGCTGTCTTGGGTGGAGGGGTCTAGTCAGTTGTCCTTGTTGATAATCTGGAGAGAGACCACCAGGGTTGAGTGTGTCACACTGCCTCCAAATGCAGTCTGGCCTAGAATGAGACCTCCGTTCTGGGAAGCCTGCTACTGCCTGGCAGACTTCCAGAATGGACTGCAGCCCATTAACTGGATGAGACCAGCAAACACTCAGAAGCAAAGAGAGAAAAAATATAATCAAGACTCAGCATCATCTAATGTTGATGGTCCTTAAAATATACGTTTTGTCTGACAGAGAAATAGCCATCCCAAACACAAAATCTCCACTACCCCAAATGAAGAAACAGGTCACATCTGTTAGCAGCAAGCACAATAAATAACAAAACTCACCTGGCTTCCCCATCGTCTCCCTTTAAAACAATCATCCCTTGTCAGAACAGACAAAATATCTTCCATCTTAATCTCAGAAACACTGTAAAAGGAAGGGTAGATCAAGGTAAACTATTTATTCTTTCAAAAACATCCAGAATCTTGACGCATAAAACCGACCTGTTCTCAAGCTAACTAGACAAAGTAGAAGCTACAGTTTCACAGGGAAGGGAATATTGTCCTAAACCTTTAGGAATTTGGAAGGAAGGAGATCTCTATGATATCACAGGGACACATAGGTAATATTCCCAACAATTTCCTTCCTCCATGATGAACTTTAAATAGGCTACATTTAGAATTTCCTTTATAGGGATCATGTCATTATTTCTGAATAATCTCAAATACTAAGTAAGTAGGCCTGTTTAGTGATATACCAGCTTGAGCAGATGATGAAATAGAAAACATTTCAGATAGTCCCTTTCATTTTATTCTTAAAAAAAAAAAAGGATGGCTAAAGGTCCTTAACTGCTAAGGCAAACACCTCAATGACGGCTGAGTGACCAGCACCTCCTGCACATGGCACCAGAACTCTGTTCTACTCTGTCCTGAAGAATCTTCACCATTCGTCTCTTAATTATTAACAGGTGAGAACCAAGTGAGCTCTGATGAATCTAGAGCTATGTGCACATGGCTGGAACCAGAATTTGGGCTTCACTCACGAACAGAAGCGTCACGAGCCAGAACAACATAGTCCAACCTGCCTAGCGGTGGAGTCTGGAAAGCCTATGCTTCACCTACTATTCTGTAAGGCCACTGCATCTGAATATGGGAAATGCATGCAGAATCATGTCCTAGAGACTAAGGAGGAAATACGAACTGCTGAAAACATACTTCCCAGGGAGAAAGGGAAAGGGAAGGAGGAGTTCTGGGGGAGAAAAACAGATCGTAAAGAGATAAGCAATTTTCTTGTACGTTGTTTTTTTTTTTTTTTTTTTAATGTAACAGCAAATTAAAACATGAATGGCAACCTCTTATGTGGGAGAAAACAATTCTCCCCCTTTCCCCTAAAGGTTACTCTGACAAAGCTATGAATGAAAATGTCACGTTTCTGACAGCGATTCACCTGAAATGTGTCACCACTTCCCTGAACACCCCCACCCTCCACACTCTCTCCGCTGCCAGCTCGCAGCCCTACGGGTACGTGAAATCTTTACACAGTAGCAAGAGTCAACTGAAGAAGGCAGGGTCTGTATGGGAGGGCAGGAGTCGCGGGGAAATGCTCATGATTTCATGGAAAATCTATTTTTCATATGGGAGAGAAATGTTACGGCTACTGAATTTGCCTCTTATTCATGCCTGGAAACCTGAAGGAAGGTGAAAACACAGCCCAGTCCTATCTTTTTCTTTGTCTATCTGACTTGCTTCTACTCATCACTTTTTTTCCTTGAGAAACAAAAGTGGAGAAAACACCAAAGTAAAACAAACCTAAGAACTTGGGGTCAAATCTTGAAGCAGGGAGAAAGAAAAAAAGAATAAGGCCATTCACAGTCCAGCATACAGAAAACTAAATATGCCACAGAAAGGCAGGTTTCCCCAATGCATGGGAGCGTGGACATTCCAGCCAGGGCACGGCTCAAACGCTGTGTGTGTGTCCATATGACAACGTTGGGGGACCATTCACCCTGAGTGAACAGGAGCTGAGAAGGAATGGGAGTGATTTACAGTTTAAAAGGGACTTCCTCCTATTCTGAGAAATCGTTGCTTCTGAGGAACAAAGCAAATCTACTCTGCTTATTTATGGTTCTATCAACAGATCTGAATTACTCCACCTTACAATGAAAAGAGATAAATAAATAAATTCAGGGAACTGTCTTATGCCTGATCTAAGAAATACATGTTTTGGATGAAGCATTTACATTTTAATAAACCAACGATGACTTTCATGAGAAACACATTTAAAGGAGAAGTGAAAAAAAGCTAAGAAGTTGGCAAACACAAAGAAGTCAAGAAAAGAGGTAGAAACGAAGTTTGGAGCATTTAGACAGAGGCGGCCACAGCCCAGGGCACCTGTCTGCCGCCCCGTGAGCTAAATTAAATTGTCAGGGTGAGTTCTGCAGCGCCTGGTGTATGAAGGCAGGCAGCAATTTGTTGTGATGGCCCTTGCTGCCGAGAGCCTCTGCTGCCTTCCTGAATCTTCCCTGTAATTCATCAGCCACTCCAGCACCCCGCTGCCTGGCTCTCAGGTACGAGACATATACACACTTCTTCCTCCTCCTCTTTTTTCAATTTTTAGGAGTGCACCTTTTGGATTCCGAAATGGTCAAGTCTGCTTCTTTCCACTGCATACTTTGCAACTAGTTCTTATTAGATGTAATTTTTTTCGTATTAAGTCAAAGAAACAGTCTGTATATAGATATCCAACACACAGTCCTTCCTCAAACAGAATTCAGGAAGGATAACACACGGCTACAGCATCATAACTTAGGTTCTGATATTTATTTAGGTCGACCACATCTAGCCCATGATGCAGGCACAGGCGCTTCAACAGGTGAAGGTTCAGGGCAGAAAGCAGCGAGGCTGGACTCCTGCTGGACTCACTGCCCTTACATGAACGTTCTTACAGCGCCTGTGTATCCTCTCACACAACACCCCAATCTCTTCCTCTCGGGATTTCCCCGTCTTCAATCTTCCGAACTTCCTCTCCATGTCCAAGGCCCCGGCATCACTGGGTCGTCTCCTGAATGGGAACATCACCTTGATTCTCCCACGAATGCTGCTGGCACACTATTTTTCCAGCTGAGAGCATCACAGAGGATGAGTGTTTTTATATCTTTAAAATATATCTGGCTCGCTAATAATTCGTGTTGGTATTATTATTTTCCCTTTTCCATCTTAGGTTTATATCTGAACCTTTCATAGCAAACAACTTGAATGAGTGTACTAAAGAAAAGTGACGGAGCCAAGAGGCAGAGGCTGTGCTGATAACTCTGGTGACGGACAACTATCGTTTGACTTCCTAACTGTTGGCACTCATTCTTCTGAGGAGAAGAGCACGTCCGAGTGAACGAGCACGGGAGAACATCCAGGGAGCCGCTGACGGGAAGGATGGCAGCAATGTGAACTTGCAGGTCTAGGACGGAAGGTGGAAAAGACGCTGTGGAGTGAGAGGCAGGCTGCGAAGGTGCACTGACTGCACTTCCTCTTGGGGGATGACAACACACAATTCTGAAAACGCTTTCCACAGGTACATAGATTCCTATGACAGAGAAAAAAAAGCCACCGTGCTGTGACGGGCTCCCTGCCTGCGAGAACAGGGCGAGGGAAGACAGGAGAATGGGTTATGTCAACGGATTTTCATTTCAACCCCCCAGTGTTTCTGGAATACAACTGCCGGATTGGGTGCCGGCCTAGACACTGAAAGGGCCGCAGAGAGAAGGAGCAGCCAGCCTCCAGCCCCAGGGAACTTAGACTCCAGCTGGAGATCAACCTCTCCAGCCAAAGTGATCGACCAACTGACATGAGATTTCTCCCACAAGTAAGATAAAATACGCGTATCTTCCTGAAATAAAAACTACACTTTCAACTGACAACTTATATTAAGATGAGACACATTAAATAAAAGGAAAACCCAAACCATCTTCATTTTGACCCATTTGAAATTATTACCAGATTCATCAGGAGTGGTCCCTGCCTCCCTCAACACTGAAGGAGGCAAGGCACACTTTCAGAGTAAGCTACAGTCCATAAATGTTCCTACTAGCAACCTTGAGAGTGTCGCAACCTCTGACTGGGTAGGAGAGAGAGCTCTGTAGGGTAGGAAACATGGCGGGAACTGGTGAGGACGGCCACACACAGCTCTCTAAGGAGGGCTTGACTCAGTCCTGTGGTCCTCCAGACCAGGTCCCCATGCCATCTGCCTGGACATTTAAGTTCAGATTAGAATGCAACGATTTTCCCAACTCCTAGTGTTATTGGCTGCTTTGCATAATATATAGGGCTGGGCAAAGAAAAGCTCCAAGAAACGACACCCTCACATTCAGCCACACAGCTGAGTTGAGCGCCAGTGTCACAGCATCAGTTCTAAGTGGCACTCAGCAGCCATCGTTGCTTCCATGCATGGTGTGGATCACGTCCCTCCATCTTGGGCATACATACAGCTCTTCCTGTGCCCCCAAAAACATTTCACGCATCATTGTGCTATGTCTGAGCAGAAGAAATTCTTGAAAGTACATCAGTGTGAAAAACTGCATGCCTTTAGAAGCTTGTTATGTGAACTTGTTATTTCAGGTGCCGGAGGTTTTATGGAAAACACGACAAAACAAATTCATCTCTGTGGCCCTGGCGAATTCTTTCTGCTTTCATTACAATTTCTCCTGGCCATGTGGAGTCACTGCTGTGTCTATTTGCTTTCTCTGTCTTTCTTGAGTGAGACCAGGGTTTGATGGAAGCCCCTGTCTAAGGCTCCATGCTGCCGAGTCCTGCTGAGCCTGCCATCCAGGGCCGCAAATGGGGGCTTTTGCAGGAGACAGTGAGGTGCTGCCATTTGATTGGCACGAACAAGATGGCGACTGGACAGTCTTGGCTGCGAGTGTATGGTGCATATTTCAACTGCCTCTAAATGATTTCTTTCCTGGGTTTATCTTCCTGGGAGAGGGGGAGTTGTGTGATGAGAACAAAGTAATACTTTTCAAAGACAAATCAGCTTTAAAGGTACAAAATGCTAATTGCAAAAAATAAAAATTGCGAATAGAAAAGATCAAGCACCTGGCTGTGAGGGTTGTGCACACTTATTTTACAGTAAGAGAAACGAAACACAGACATCTGCCTTAAAGAAAAACGGAGCCCAACAGATCGTTCTATGACTTAGTCTGGCAACACAATGGAAATTGTCATGTGCTGATGGTATTAAGGGTTTTAGTTTTTGCCACTGGCTATTCTGGGACTCATTCAGGGATCACAAGGGTTAATGGCTCTTCGTCAGCTTACAAGGCCCATCCACTGTAAAAAGCGACAGAAAGTTAATTAGGTAAGATCAGCCGAAACCCCGTTCAGGTTTCTGACTCACTTGATTTTGTGAGAAGCCAACGAGTTGACATATTCTGCCTCCGAAGGAGCCAAAATGAGCAGGCTGCTCCCATGGCAGCCAATCCGGGCGGTTCTCCCAATCCGGTGGATGTATTCAGCAGGTGAAGACGGAGCGTTGTACTAAAAAGGGTAACAAAAATGAAGGCATTCACAGATCAAGAGATTGCCATTAATTGGAAGTGCAATACCCCTCACCTGCCTCCAGGTATCCCCAGAATTAAATCCTGGTGCTATGGTTACCCTAACACAATCACAAGGAGAAGTCACTCAACCCTGAAACTCCTGGCTTTATTGGAAATAACAGGGCTCTGACACGCAGACGCGAACAGTGGCCAAGTTTGAGATAAACGAGATGTCTTCTCATCCCAATATCTCCTTTTTAATTTTACTTCTCCACAGGTCTCTTCATTTTCCTATTTGCATCTTTTCACTGAGGTGACTGTGCAAGGTGAAAACGTAGGCAGGTGGGGGTAAAATTCTGCAGGATGACCACACGACCTTGGCCTACTTCCTTGGTAGACAAAGCAGTGGGGATGAGGGCACAGAGGACACCGGCCAGGCTAAGGAGGAAGGGGCTGATTACTCTGATCACAGAGTTCAGCTCTGCTGCTGGGCCCCCAGGAGGGGTTCCCTTCGCACAGGGACATGCTTCTCCTCCCATGGAAAGCATTCCTGACTTGGGGAACGGACAGACTACAACTCAGCAGAATGGACTATGCACAGCATTGGGTGTTCTCTATGGCAATAACTTCGTCATTGTTAAAACTAATTGACTGGGCCGGCTGGTGGCGCAGCAGTTAAGATCACACATTCCGCTTCTTGGCGGCCAGTGGTTCGCCAGTTCAGATCCTGGGTGCAGACATGGCACTGCTTGGCATGCCATGCTGTGGTAGGCGTCCCATATATAAAAAGCAGAGGAGGATGGACACGGATGTTAGCTCAAGGCCAGGCTTCCTCAGCAAAAAGAGGATGACTGGCATCAGGACTAATCTTCCTCAAAAACAAAAAACAAAACAAAAAAAACACACAAACTAATTGACCATCTTTTCATTCTTGTTTTTCTTTGCTGCTACACAAATCAAAGATCACAAGGCCAAGATGAATATGTTATATTCCACATATTTTATATATATACATATATACATATATATATATATATATGGAGGCCAGGCATATTAAACTAATCACTAGTCACAATATAAGAAGGCTCTATGATCAATTTTGTGTCTGGCCTCCCACACATTAAAATTATCCTTGCCCTCTTATCTTTAATTTGCTCTGTGGCCAGCAGGAAAGAAGACACGATGCCTTAGTCGCAAAGTGACCATCTTCAGTGAGCAGATCGGATTTCCTAGCCAGTGACAGGCATGCAATTCCACTAAAATGTGAATAAACCATGACTCACGTAAACAGGGCACGTGTCCCCTGGTCCCTACACAGAACGGCTGAAAAATACCATTCTGCAGACTAACGAAAAGAAGAAAAAAATCTAAAACCACTAGACTCTAGTGCTAACACCTGTACCCTCTGGCAAGGCGTCTAAGGCTGGAGGTATGTGTAAGATGCTGTCAGGGACTTAATTGCCCCCTGCAGGTCAATGTACACGGACATGGCTCTCAGGACAGCTGAGCCATCTCCTTCTGGACACAATGAGGCCTCCCAGGAGCCAGGGTAATTCCCATTATTTTCAGATACTGAAACTGTGTGTGTGACATGCACTGGTCTGGGAGCAGGGGAGCCTGCCCCCTCCTCCCGTGACTGCACAGTCTGGCTGTTTTGCTGTAGCAGGTAGGTGGGCTGGCTTAAGGAAAGATGTCAGCATAGTTGTGCAGATAAGGCTGGTTGCTGCCTGGTTACCAGGGCAACATCCAAGAGGGTAATCATAATTACTCTACTTAAAGCCAATGCATCTACTCATGATTATATATTCCTGCCTCAAGCTCACACCTTAACAACTAAAAAATTACCTGAACAATCCACTTGACTTGAGGGAGGTCTAAGCCCCGAGCTGCAACATCCTTCAAAAGAGAAAAAAAATATGACTTAGGACTGAGTTTCTGAACCTTTTTTGGGTCACAGATCTATCTGACAATCTAATGCAAACTATGAGGGCTCACCCCTACCAATGTGCACGCACGCACACACATACACACCTCTGCACACAACTTCAGGAACCCGCTGAAGTCCATCTTTGATTAAAAGTTCTGAGTTAGGGTAAGTCCTACAGAATCCACTGGTGAGGCAGTCACAACCCACTTCAACAACATGGGTTTGAATCCTGCTTCTGGAAGATTCCCCCCGACGTATTCCCTTGTGGAGGTGAGTTGCAAAGTGTTTACTGAGGACTCTGCTCATTAGCCTGAGAGCAGTGAGCATCAAGCAAGGCCCCCCCTCTTCAGACAGCTAAGTCAGAACCCAGGCCAAAGACCTAACCCGGCAGATGGAAACCATAAAAGCAACAGAGATATATTTTTTCTTCTCAGCCGGTCACCACCTAAACAGCAGAGACTCTCTGCTCTCTGGTTCCTGGCCATTCTGGAAGACAGACGAGAAAATGGGAATCTTCCAGTCTTTAGCAATAAATTTACACTTGGCATTTATCTTCAAGTGTAACAGTCATAACAAGAATATCCCCAGTCAACAATTACTGAGCACTTACTAAACGCCAGACACTGTGTGCAGCATTTTGCCTGCACTATCTTGACTGATCTCCAAAACAACTATTACTCCCATTTGACAGAGGAAACCAAAGTTCAGAGAGATTAAGTAACTTATCCAGGGACACACAGCTAAGAAGTAGAGGTAGCCCTCGTTTCCAGGTCTGCTCTCCTTTTCCAAGACCGTATTATATTCTACTGCTCCACCATCAAAAACGATGCCCCACAAGCTGCTACTGGGAATGCCAAATAGCACAAATTCCTATGGCAGGGAATTTGGTAAGATCCAGCAAAATTACATACACACTTGCCCTTTGACCCAGAGCAATCTCACTTCTAGAAATCCATCCCAAAGATACACTGGCAAAAGCACAAACTGATAAACGTACAAGGCTATTCATTTCAGCACTGTTTGTAACTGCAGGTCTGATAAAAACCCCAAGTCTAGCAGGAGGCGGGTTGAATAAAATATGGCAATACCTACCCCACATAATAGATTATTACACAGCTACAAAAGGAAGGAAGATTCCCACGTACTGATATGGAGAATCCCTAGGATTTATTTTGAATGCATATAGTATGCTTTTGTGTAAGAAACGAGGGGAATACAAATATATTTGCTCATGTTTCAAAAAGAAATAATGGAGGAAAAGACCCAAAAGCTTATAAAAATAGTTACCTATAGGGGAAGGAAGAGAACAGAGGGAGGGGACAAGGAGGGAAGCTAGACTTCTGTTAATTTGACTCTGAGACCATGTTTGACGTAATTAAAAAGTAAGCCAGTCAGCAGTCAAGCAATAGGAAGGACAGACCATCACCTAGGGCATGTTCTCGCCAAAACAAAACAAAACCCTAACCTGAATCTAATCAAGTGTCTAGCCCCAACTGCTGCTGTAGAGGAAACGTGGGGGGGGGTCACATCTGGAACGTGGGGTATTCTAAAGGACAAACGGTCTGGTTTCATCCACTGAAACATTCAAGGATAAAAAAAGGAGGGCAACAAAAACACACAGCATTAAACTGACAGATCAAAGGACAAGTCGATCGGTAGATAAACTGAGAACCAAGACCTGGAAGGAAGCTCACCAAATCTGTCCACTGTGGTTCTCTCTCGGTGGAGGGAGTTGGGGCGACTTTGACTTCTCTCTTTGCATTTTCCTGGTCGTTGCTTTGCTTTTTATTTAACAATGGATGCATATTACTTCCCCCCAAATTTTTATTTAGAAAAATTTCATCTAGATTCAGCAATTGCTAATCTTTGGCACATCTGCTTTCTCCTTTTCTCTCTGTGCACACACGTTTTTCTGAACCATCTGAAAGTTAAGTTGCAAATATCATAACATTACCCCTAAATACCCTAGCATGAATCTCCTAAGTAAATGGACATTCTTCTACATAATCACACCACCATTATCACACCTAAGAAATTTAATATTAAATAACATTATTTTCTAATAATCAGCCCATATTCAAATTTCTCCAACTGTATCTCAGATGACTTCCATAGTTGTTTTCCTTTCCCAATCCAGGACTGAATCGTAGATCACGCATTCCATGTTTATTATATCCCTCTAGACTTCCTCAATCTAGAATGGTATCCCTGCCCTTTATTGATTTATTTAGTTTTTTGATTAACTATAAATTTTGAAGTGTCCAGGTGTCTTGAGGAACACCCCAGAATCTGGATTTTTCTGTTTCCTCATGGTCAGGTTCAGGATAAGATTCAGGAGAAACATTTTGGCAGAAAGACAACATCAGGGTGGTGCGTGCTTGCGAGTGTATGACACGGGGAGACAGGCTAGGCCAGTCTGTCCTGTCCTGGTGATGCTGGCACTGGGGTAAGTGGTGTCTGCCAGCTCTCTCCATTGCATAGCTATCTTTCTCCTTTGTAATTAATAAGTAAACCGGGGAGGGAAACTTTGAGACTGTTTCTTAAAACCTTGTGCCCAAGGGTTTTAGCATCTATTGATGCTTCCTGTCTGTATCAATTGTTCCCCTGATGGCTGCAAAATGATGACTCTCTAAGCCCATCATCCCTTCCTTCCATTCGACAGCCAGCGTTCTCCCATAAGGACAGCCCTCCTCCCTCTCTTCTCACTTTTAAGCATCACTAAGGAGTTATACGTATAAAGCTTTTTTGAAAAATAACAATCTTATGCAAAGTTTCTGCAAGAAGTAAGTAAAAACAATCACTTCCTGTATCCTCCAGGGTCAGAAGCAGCACCCGAGGAAGACACGTCCTGCCATCATCTAACTCACCCAGAAGGACCACTGTGGGCAAGTCAGAATTTGTCTGCCTTCACTCTAACTACACCCGGGATCTGCTGGGTTCCTGTGAATGGTGGCTAGACTGCATCTATCAAGTGTTAAGCAGAAGTTTAATATACTAAAAGTGTGTCAAGCACCCACAAAGTGTCTTCAGACAGTTCCCACATGCCCCGAAAGCTGAAGGCTGATGTTCCAGAGCTGATGGCTCTGAAAACACAATTTAGAGCGTGCTCTATCCGAAGGGGAGCAGGAACTGCTTTCTACACTAACTACAGCTGATGTCTTTAGAAAAACTGACGGGCTCTTCAATCTGCTAAGCTCCTGTTAAGAAATGATGTATTTTCTTTAAGTGCTCTGCAGTGGGAGATGCATGTAGACAAGGGGCTGCCTGAGCTTTACAGACAAGCTTTGTAAAAAATTTAATGCTCAATGGTTTAGTAAATTCAACCAAGAAACACCGATAAAACTCTAAAGCGGCATATGATGTTCATGAAACTCACTCTGAGTACAAACACGCTGAAAGAGTGAGTTAGGAAGAACGCGGGGAGACTCTCGCTGGGACGGTTCAAGGTTCTATTTCCCACATGGGTGATGCAGTTCAGAACAACTGGCTGAGAGACGATCTTCCCGTCCCCCACAACTTCTTGTGTTAGGGTGGGGAACCTCACCGACAGCCAACCACTGCCTGGACTCAATCTGGCTCTTTCTTTAAGTACTTCTTCCTAGTCTCAGCTGAGGCTAACACAGAGAATAGGAGAAAGGAGTAATCTTTCTGGTCTAGGTACAGAGGGAACTGCACTCCAAGCCATGCGATCCGGGCAAGTCAACTCAGCTCTCTGAGTTACCCACGTATAAAATCACTATAAGATCTACCCTGTTTATCTCATGAGGCTGTTGTGATTATCAAATGAGATAGTGTATGTGAAAACTGTTTTGAGAATTATAAATCGAAGTATTCCATCTCATGATGAAGTAAGACTTGGTACGGCAGCAAGTAAGCAGTGATTTAAAAGCTCCTTTACTCTCTTCCTCACACCCCATTCACTCGCCGTGGGCAGGGCACCCAGAGAAGCAGGAGTTGCTCCATCTTCCTGGAATACTGTCAACCAGCTGCACCAGATCACAGGAAACTGATCTGCCGAAGATTCAGCAAAGGCTTCGGCTCTCTGCCCACCCTTAGAACTGAGATCCAGCCCAAGTGTATTCCTTTAACCTAATTAGGGCAAAAGAATTGCTAAAGTCAGTTCTGAAAGACACTCAACAGCGAGGCCTTGAAGGCCCTGGGCTTGACAATTGGCTGCCTCCGTGAGACCAAGGAGTACAGATGGAAGGCAGCTTGCTCAGGTGCCAGCCTGTCAGTTGGATTAAAATGACTCATTTATTTACCCAAGAACCTCACAAAGTGCTTTTACTAACAGGGAGAGGGGGCCTGCCGGCTCTCTGAGCAAGGGACGCAGCAAATTCGCCTCTACAGCCTTCCTGGCCTGCCAAAAGTCATTATTGCCGTGTGTGGAAAGCCATCAGCGGGGTACAGGCCCCCGTTGTCCGGGTGACAGATTGGGCTGCGTAATCAGAGGAGGAAGGAGAGAGTGCAGAAGCTGTCAGAGGCGAGAGATCTTGGCTGGAGCCGCCAAAAAACTGGCAACATGAGTTAGCGTAACTGAGTAAACAGCCAACAATCTCCAAATGATCCTGCCATTAACACAAATGAAATAAAAGAGAAAAGATCAACTTTACCTAAAAAGCTACCCCAGAGAAAACCGAGAAAGTCTCCGTTTATTCTGGGTGGTGAAGTGACATTCTTTTGACTCTTACGGCCTCACTCCTTTGTCTCATAGCCTCCTGGCACAGTGGAAATTCCCCAGGAGGAGAGGAAATTAAGAACTGCACAGACATAACAGTGTGCTTCAAGCAAAAAAAAAGGGTGAGCGAGAAGGTGGAGGAAAGAGCAGAGGTGAATTAGGTATCTTCTGGAGAAGAAAGCATGTGCTGGAGAACCACGATATATTCAACGGACAATCAGCCAGCAGACCCGAGTGGAGGTGCAAGTGCCTCTCCTGGCTGGGGACAAGGTGACTGTACTCCATTTATCCAGGGACAACCAGGGAGTGCCACGCAGACCAAGAGAAAGCATGCTGTCAGCCTTAAAACCAGAGGTAGCTTGGAAATTCCAATTTCTAGTCACTCAGTGGTATTTCTCTTTATCAACTAACAATGGTGTTAAAAGCCATACTCCCTTCCTCTGGCTTAGGGTGGGCTCTTCACCATAAACAGGAGGACCTATTTTGTAGATAATCCAATATCCTATATCTGTTTCTTTTTGATTTCTTAATTCCAATTGGGAAAGTGGGCTTTGAACTTTCAAATGACTCCTTCCTGCTTCCCTCCTTCCTACTCCCTCCTTAACTTCACTTCTTCTTAGATCTAATTTTCTCGAGGACACAAAACTATATTTCAAATGTGTAAAGACTTCTCTTTCACAAACTGGTCTCTTCTGCCCGACTACCCTATTACCTCCACCTAGACTCCAGCTCACTGTGGTCACACATTTATTGAGAAACCACAGTACATAAGGCCACGCATCAGGTCCTGAAAGAGGTGCGTGAAATTAAAAAGGTCCTTGCTTTCAAGATATTTACAGGGGCCAGCCCAGTGGCACACAGGTTAAGTTCACATGTTCCGCTTTGGCGGCCTGGGGTTCCTTGGTTTGGATCCCGGGTGCGGACCTACACACTGCTTGTCAAGACATGCTGTGGTAGGTGTCCCACATATAAAGTAGAGGAAGATGGGTATGGATGTTAGCTCATGGCCAGTCTTCCTCAGCAAAAAGAGGAGGATTGGCAGCAGATGTTAGCTCAGAGCTAGTCTTCCTCAAAAAAATAAATAAATAAATAAAATTAAAATAAGCTGTTTATAATTAAGATGAAAGAAAACACACACACATGCATGCATGCACGTGCATACCCTTAACTGTTCCTAACAACAGATGCGATAGCAGGGAGGAAAATGGGGTGGGAGGGAGTTTCCAGCAGTAAAGGAAACAGAGTAATTGTGAGCTTTTGTGTGGTTCCACCACAATTCCCAACTTTTCATACAGACATTCAGTCTTCTGGCCTCGTTAAAAGGCTCCTCGGATGATAAGTCAAAATGGCAAAAAATACGGTATGAAGGGGAAAAATCCCCACACAACAATTAACAACACGATTCCTCTTTATCGAAAGAAGCCAGTTCTTCATCTGCCCCATCCCGATGTGGCACCGTTCCTCAGTAACACTAAGGCTCCTGGAGAGCATTCAGAGAGGCTGGCAAGCAACAGGCTGCTGAAAAGGACGCAGAGGGACAGTATCTGCCGAACCCAGGCATGATCTATTACAACGTGTCTCCTGTGCCCACGGCTCTCAGATGCCAGAGCGTCAGGCTGAAGCAAACATACACGGCAGAGGCAGAAGGAACCTGGAGAGAGGGAATGAAGAACTTCTCCCCAGAGAACCTGCTCGGAACCTGGCTTAGAAAAGAGGGAAATGAGCCCAATCCAGCTCCTCTCCAGTAACCACCACTGCAGAGTAAAGATGAGATGACTGGCAGAGGATCGGTGTACTGGAAGTGACCTGGGCAAGCAAATGATGTACCAAGAGATTTTAGAGAAAGCAGATTGTGGGCAAGTGAGAGTTTGCTTTCTATGTGGCACCCAGGACTAGCAGGGGACAGAGCTTGGGGGGTACTTTTCTTTGCCAAGTCAGTGGCACTCTGTCTAGCTGACATCACTTGCCTACAGGTATCAGCCAGACAAAACAAGTCATTATATGCTTCTGACCCCACTAAGAATTACATTTCAGAAAGAATTACCTTTCCTTACACGTAGAGCTACTAAAAAACCAAAAACAAAACCAAAACAAACCAAAAAACTGAACTTCAAATATGGGAGTTGTCTTTGAGACTTAGCGCTCACCCGTGTCTGTAAAACATGGGAGCATCTGCACACTAGGAAGCTCGATTTCCCACCAGGGACAACCCTGCACCTTAAGGGTCCAAGATAAAAACATTTTGCTCAGATCTTAACCCAGACTCCGACACAACACAGTTTCCTACTGCCCTCTGTTTCAATATAGAGAATCTGTAACATTCATTCTCAAGATAACACCATATATATGAAAAAGTGAAATGTATTCCCAATGATCAAGTACACTAGTCTCAGCCTCTCTGTCTTTAGAAAAAGGAATACACTGGTGGGTTTCAATACTGAGTTTCTTGGGCCCCAACCGTCTACTTGTTCAATCCACAAACACCCAGTGCCCACTGGGCACCTGCCCTGTGCCAGGCGCTGGGATGGAACTACACATAAAACACAGCCCCTGTCTTCACGAGCCAGCGATCTGGTGGGAAGACACCGAGACCCAGGGTGATGAGTGTTAGAAAGTAATGCAGGGTGAACTGGGAATGCCTAATGGGGAAGAACTGGGGCTCCAGCGGCCTGTGTCCTGGAAAAAAAAAAAAGGAACTTTAAGGTGAGACCTGAGTAGGGGTCAAAGTCAGAGTGGGGTGTCCCACGCAGAGGGAATACATGTACCAAGACCCCAAGGCCAGAAAAAGAATGACACATTCAAAGAACTGAAGGAGGGACCTGCTTGGCTGAAGAGTAAGGAGCAAGGGGGACAATGGGGACAGAGGAGACAGGAAGGGGTCAGGCTCCAGAAAGAATTATTGGACAGGATAAGGATTTTTGACAAATATCTTTATCAAGTAGATGATCTGGACTTCTCTTCACTTTAGACTTGGCATTTAAGATGGTTCTACAGCACACCCAAGCATCGGACTTGAGGGTGGGCTTCATAAAGGGAAGGGCTGCCTGGTCAGACACAGCCCTCCTTAGGAGGCCAGCATCCCCACAGTACCGGCAGAGCCACTGTCTGCCACCCACGTGACAATCAGCACAGCAGGACACGTGGGTGACGGGCAGGCCGACTTGTGCATGACCACACACACAAGAAACAAAACTGCACTCACCCAAACGCTCTAACTTTAGAAAGAAAATTGTCTCCATTACCTTTCAAACCGAACACAGAGTAAGAGTTCCTTAAAAAGGAACTGCATTATGTGAGGCCTAGAGATGTATTCAAACAGCTAAACGTCTTTGTTTTCACCCAGCACCTGTTCACTGGATTACTCAATTTCTAGCACCATTTCATTACTGTATATACAGGGATTGCTCAAATAACCAGTTGGGGATTTGGTTACGTCATCCAAGATGGCACAAACAGGGAAGGTATTTTAATCCTGGGAGCGAGCAAAGGTGTGAGTTTCAATCTCGAACGAGCACGGAGGCGGGCATGAGAGCTGAGCTGGAGGAGGCAGCTGTCCAAGATTGCAAAGACGGAGCTGAATACAGCGGCCCCGCAAACTGCAGGGCAAACGGGAGTTTCAGACAATAGCACATAAAACCTGTCCAAGTGCATCTATTTTCCTCTGAGAAAAGTGAGCAGAGGCAAGGAGAGTGATTTGGTCGTGGAAAGACTTTCTCAGCTCTAATTACTCCCGATAGCTGTAATTTACAAGTTTTGGGGGGATAGAAATCGCCAAGATTCACACGTTTTCAGGCCAACAGCTGTCACTATTAGTGAGCAAATCGCCAAGTCTTCTGCACAGTGGCGGCCGGCTGTCCGTGGCACAGTCAGGTGACAACCCAGAAGTGCGAAGGGACCAGACACACCAAGAGGCCCCTGTAGTCCCCCTCTCTGTAGGGCTGACCGTGAAGCAAACTGTTGAGAGATGAAAAATCACAAGCATTGCAGAAAGTTTCAACCTTCACAGAGTATAGAATAATACCTACCGTGCAAAGGAGGACGCCTGTTTTGGAGTGTGAGAATTCCTGAAACACTGCTGTTCTTTCCTACAAAAACAAGGAAAATGGGGCCTTACCACTCTGAGATCAATTCCAGCAAGGAGGGCTTAGATTCCCAAACTTTCCCAATTGTAACTGTAGAAAATTACCTTTAAGTAAAGGAAGACAATGAAATCAACCCTCCACTCAGAGCAAACCACCACTGTAACACTTTGAAGTTTCCCGAGCCCCCTCCTATGCAAAACAACCAAACACATGGCTTTGTTTAAATGCCACCATACTACTCACACCAATAACGTGCTCTTATGATATGGCAATAGAATGTGAACATCTTTCCATGCTAATAAATCTCCAAAAACCACATGGTCTCTCCTGACTGTACAGTATTCAGCTGAATGGGTGCACATCATTTACATGACCAATGGCCCGTTAGTGTCCACTGAGGTTGTCTCCAATAGGTGACTATCACAAACAGGGAGGTGATAAACATCTCTGTAGATGAGTCCTTGTGTACATGCTTACTATTCCCTTGGAGTAAATTCCTAAAGGCAGACTTGCTGGACCAAAAAGTATGTACACTTAAAAGGCTTTCAGCGTGAACCTGGGACGGGCACACTCAGAGTGTGTTTAAGTCAGTGTTGCTAGCAGTTAAGACTTGACCATGTCCACCTGTCAGCAACAACAAAAGAGGAAATATACCTGAATTACAAAAAATTTGGAAAAGAGAAAAAAATGAAGTCTCTCCTTCCGCTCTGGCACAGCCACTATGCCACTGGGGTAAAGTTCACTCTGGTTCCACGTGCATGTATCTGTCACATAACTGGAACCCGAGGGTACGCCTCACCAAGTACAGCGGATGATGGCAGCCAACACACACTGAGTGCTTTCAGGGACCAGACCCTGGCCTATGCCTTACACGTCTGAACTTACCGAATCTGAACCACCCTACGAGAAGGTTTCATCACCATCCCCATTTCCAGAAGAAGAAACTGAGCACAGAGAGGTTAAGGAACTTGCCCAAGGGACACGCACACAGTTAGTAAAGGGCTAGACTGACATCTGAGCCCAGAGTTGGTGCTCAGACCCTCAAAGGGACAGCTGCGGTCCCCAGTTTGCTGCACAGTCCTTATGAGGGTCTTTTTTAACAGTGGCATTGTAGAGTCAAAACCAGAAAAAAATCAGGGAAGTCCAGAAAAGCCCGTGAAACCTCTTAAAGACTGGACATAATGCGGTCAGGTTTGGGGCAAAGACAAAAACCACCAAACTCTTGAGCTTCCATCACAATTATCACACAGCAACTTCTTCGAACAGCATCCTCTCTCCAAGGCTCGTAAACTTCGTTAGGGTCATGTCAATCATCTAGGGAGACCACACTGAGGTCATGTGGAGCAGTGGTCAGGGTACCGGGCCAGGATATGTGGCTGGGACTATTTCAGCTTAGTCTGGGAGAAGACACTGAACCTCAGTACCTATAAAATGAAATACAGAGACACTCCCTCCCATCTTGGACCCATCCCATGGGGAGGCTGTGAAGGCTACTTAATAGACAAAACAACAGAAGTAAGACACTGACAACTATTAAACTATTCCTGGGAGAGAAACAATAGTGACGGCTCCTGACACTTACGCAGTACTGACGCTGCGCAGGCCCTGTTCTCAGCACTTCATCTGCATTAACTCAACGATCTGTCACAACCACCCTGGGAAGGAAGTCGTCTTATCAGCTCCATTTCAGAGACACGGAAACTGAGGCACAGAGAGGTTTAATGCTTTCCTAAGGTGACACAGTCAGTAAAGGGCAGAGCCAGGACTAGAACACAAGCAGTCTGCTCCCGGGGCACACAGCTGTCAACACCCTGCTGGACTACCATCTTGTGACAATGTGAGAGAAAGGGTTGGAAATAACGGAACTACAGCATCTTTTGTAGGATCTATTCAGATTCCAGATCCTTCTGAGTCCACAGCCAGCTCCCTGATCATCCTCGGACCTAGCCTGCAGAATGCCTCTGGGGAGAACAGACCCAGAGGATCAGTACATTAAGTTTAAAAAAACACGCAAACATCCCAAATGGGATTACATTACGAAATGAATAAACTCAACTGAATCAGGAATCCTGAAGGTAAAAACCAAGAGTTTATAAAATTCACAAAGGCCGGAATATTCGGGAAATTCTATATAATCTCATGGTAAATAAGCAGCTGTGTTCCTGAGTGACCTTGAGCGAGTTCACTTTTGTGAGCCTCCATTTCCTTAATTATTAAAACAAAAAAACAAAAACAAAAAGGACTGGATTTGATGACCATACCATTTCTTTAAGCTCTAAAAGTCTTACAATTTTTAAGCTGGTTCTGGTCAAATCTTACTCCGATGTCTGGCTTTCTCTCACTCTGCCTCATTTTCTCAGCTGCCTGGTGGCGGCTCCTTGAGGACAAGATGGCTCCTATTTCCAAGCCATGTGTCCTTTCTTTCAAATTCCAGCGAGTTCCTCTTGTTCTACGCTCCGCCCCGCCTCCCTAAATGGACAGCCTACTTACCAGCAGTGGAATGAGGCTTATGCAGCTAAGAGCCTAAAATAAGGAAAATGCTATACTCTTCTCCCTGAATAAAAATATTACTCAGAGCTGAGACAGAACTGAGACCCGAAGCCCCTTTAACACACAGTCCCCTCTCCCAACCAAAAGTGCTCAGAGAGAAAGCGCTGCATCTTGTTGACAATGACAGCAGTCATGCTCAGCAGTACCATATGGGATCCACAATTTAGCTCCATTAATGCTCTTAATTTGAAGACATCAAGCCCTAATTACACACTGGGTACTAAAAAGGCAAAACCCTTCCCTGGTGCCAGCTACTTAGTGGTACTCTGTTGCCTTAACAGCTGGTTGAGGTAGATTCAGGCCAAGCCAGGCCTGTGAGCTCTCTCAGGTGGAAGAGACCGGCCTGCGGAGCAAGAGCAATCGGCAACAATAGACGCCCCTTGCCCACATCGACACAGCGGCATGATCCGCCCTAGTTCCAGCGGTTGCCCACTTGAGGCTCATTCTTCCCCAGCCCGGTGGAGCCTGCGAGGGAAGTGAGTGCTGACCCTGGAGGATGAGTTCAAGTTGACGGGACTTGGGTGTGCTCCCGTTTCCACTCCTGGGGGAGGCTAGTGCTCACCTCCTGCTCCATGTTGCCATGCAGCCGCAGGAATTTTAATCGCGTGGAGGCAGATGGTAGCTGCCCTGGTGCCGGGGCCCCTGAGCTGCTCAGCAGGGTCTGGAGGAAGAGGTTGTAGTGGAACTCCACTAGCTCGCAACTCGAGAAAAAGACAATCATCTTCTGGTCTTTTTCAAACTACATTGATACAAAGAGGAAAAAACAAGCACATGTCTTTAAGTGACAGTGAAATGAATATTTCTCTAAAATACAATCATGCTGGCCCCGATTTGGAAACACAGGTGACAGACGGCTTTGAATTATTTTTACAAAATAACACTGATACTCCAAGCTACAAAGAATGTAGGAAAGGAAAATGACATAGCTATAACCTCAAACGGGTTTTCTGTATCTGAGAAAAACAAATATACTTTAGAGTGAAGCTGTACGTTAGCTCTGTTCCTTTCATTCATTCAGGGCTCACATACACAATACTACCCAGCTGAGACCCTGCATATGCAGTAAATCTGGAAGCTTCATTCTCAAGCCCTTCTACCTACTATTTTCCCATATACCAAAGAAAGTTATCACATGAATCTAGTAAATAAATACACAAGTACCATGATTCTTTAAAAACACAAGCACAGGCCCCTCTATCTGCCTCACCTTCAGCAAGTTTCACCACCTGGGACGTTCCCAGTATCATCCCAGGAAAGATCTTTAAGGCAGATTTC
Organism: Equus quagga; assembly: GCF_021613505.1. Taxonomy (NCBI): domain Eukaryota; kingdom Metazoa; phylum Chordata; class Mammalia; order Perissodactyla; family Equidae; genus Equus; species Equus quagga. The sequence continues at coordinate 92,716,440 of NC_060267.1, forward strand.
AAGCCAAACATAATGGCTCTCAACGACCTGATTCTTTTTTTTTTTTTAAAGACGGGCACCTGAGCTAACATCTGTTGCCAATCTTTTCTTCTTTGTTCTTTCTTCTTCTCCCCAAAGCCCCCACTACACAGTTGTATATTCTAGCTGTAAGTCCTTCTAGTTGTGCTGTATGGGACGCCGCCTCAGCACGACTGGGTGAGCGGTGCTGGTTCCGCACCCAGGATCTGAACCCGTGAAACCCTGGCCTCTGAAGCGGAGTGCATGAACTTAACCACTTGACACGGGGCCGGCCCCTGACCTCTGATTCTTTACCACAACCCTAGAACCACGAACTGAAAAGATATCTATTAAGGTCCACATTTACAAGTAGTTAAGTTGGAAAACGGGTGTGTGTCTCAATTCATTGCTACTCATGCCTGACACAAACAGGTCATCCTTCCCTGCACCAAGCCAAGCCTAGCGCCCAGTCCTACCTTGCATTTCTGCAGGATGAAGGCCGCAAGGGAGACAAGCCTCAGTTTGCTGGGCACCAACGTCACGTGCTGATCGAGACTCTCCGGGATTGCAAAGCTGTCCAGCTCGTCGCTAGTTCGTGGAGGGGAGACTTCAAGAACTGCTTTGCCCTTCAGGTTAGACTGATCGTGGCTTTCATCCAGGACAGAAATACTGACTGGGTTGTGTAAACTGATACCAGCTAGCCGTGTAACGCCTTGGATACCAAGTGAAAAAGGCAAAAGAGATGACAAGCACACTGTGGAACTGGTCACATACGCACACCCCTACACCACACACACCCAGGCTAAGAAACTCTCTAGGAGCAATACCAATGCCAGCACTGATCTGCCCTACTGTCCACCTGGTGGGGCAGACCCACTGACTTCTTCCCATGCCTAACAGCCCATCCACACCAGCGTTTCTCAACTCTGACCTGTGGAAGACCATTCAAAGGGACATTAACAGACGTCTGCCCATCACCCCCCAGAAAGAGTTCTATGGGCAAGTTATGAAAACCCTGATAAAAACATTTCATGGGTTTCTTTCACAGGGTTTTATGGGTTTACAGTCCTTCTCAGGACCTTTATTGTGCTAATGTGCATCATGAATCTCCAAAAGCAGGAGGTAATGTGTGGCATTTCCCAATTTTTTTGGGCACAGAATCCCTTTTTCACTTAAAATTAATGTTATTTAGAATGTACTCTGAGAACTGTTGACGGGTCACATAAATGGCATCTGGTATGTGCATACTACAATGCAGCTGGTTAACAAGTACAGCCGACAGAGAACATGAAAGCTGGACTGTTGTTCAAACAGTGACTCATCGTGTGGGGTGCTTCTGGTGGAGAGTGATGCAACTTCTCTGAGCTCTGGTATTCCCATCTATAAAAGAGAGCTAAGAATTTTCATCTCACGAGGATGACGAGACAGAAATGAGCTTACAGAATTTTTCGATTAGGGTTCAGAAGCTCTAAGAAGAAATGCAGTGTGATTACACTAGAGAAGGCACCTGGATAGAGGTCGCCATCTCCAGGACAAAGACGCTGCTCTCAGTGGGTGGCGATCGCAACAAAAATCTCAGGAAAGCATTGGTGGAGGGCGGGCAGCCTTTTCTCTTCCTCTACACCAACATGAGCACCGCAGCGCTCTCCCTCCTGAGAGGATTCTGGATCTCTCTCCCTTTCCCCACGGCCTAGGGCACACGGTGGAGCCCTGGACGGCTGGGAGTGCAGGACGCAGTGTGAAACGCAGCCCTCTCGGGATCCTTTCCTCCTCCCCGCTCTCCCCAAGGCCAAGGATCTGCTGGCAAACAACGCAGACCGCATCCAGGCCTTCCTCTCCATTAAGAACAAAGAGCATTTCTCTTCAACTCACCTTCCGTGAGCGTTGCCGACAGCAAGACGGTCTGTCGGCTCTGGCACTCCGCGTTTACAGCATTGAGTATCACTGTGATATCCTTTTCAAAACCCAAATCCAAGATTCTGTGGGTTCAAGAGAAGGAATTTCAATCTACGTGAAGAGTAAACATCGCAATGAGGACAGCAGAAACAGCCCTTTTCTTCTACTTTTCACGCTTCCTGCGCAAGGCTCACCTGTCCGCTTCGTCCAAAATCAGCCAGCGTACCCGACTGAAGTGAAGGTTCCCTGTGGATTTTATATGATCCACCAGACGTCCAGGAGTTGAGATGAGGATGTTTATTCCTTTCCGCAGTCTGTTTAAAATTATGTATCATTAAAGAGAGTAAATAAAATGGGGCCGCATCAGTGGAAAACACAGGAAAGAGGCAAAGGAGATAGTCACGTCTAGCAGAAATGTGCCACAGCTTGAAATCATGACAAACATGATGACAAATGGACACACTGATACATCTGAGTTTTAATTTTCCTCTGAAGTTTCTCTCGCCTACACAATCTGTTAAGATCTCAAATTATAGTAAAATCATAAAACCTTAACTTTGAATGGAATCTTAACTATACAATCCAATGCCCTTTATCTGATCCATAGATTATTTCTAGAACATTCCAGATAGAAGGTCATCTAGCCTGTGCCTGAAGGCTTCTGTGCCAGGGAACCTCTTACCCGAATGACTTCTCCCATGCCAATGCGCTCTAATGACTAGAACCGATTCTCTTATATTGAATCCTTTTTGTAACTTCCATACAATGGGCCCAACTTTGCCCCCTAGACTAGGTAGAATAAATCTAATTTCTTACTCCCAAGCATCTTTTATCTCATTTTCCACAGTAATAAAAGCCTCCAATTTTTATCTGAGTGTATTTTCCAGCTTCCCTTGCAGTTAAGTATAGTCACATGCCTATGTTCAAGCAATAGGATAAAAAGAAAGGGAATATGAAAGTCCCACAAGTACCTTTAGAGGGAGGAGGTACAATTATCTTTGTTCTTGCTGGCAGGAAACTAGATGTAATGGCTGGACCTCCAGCAACTACCTAAGACTATGAAGTAACCGTGAAAATGGAAGCCTCACTTAGCAGTGCAGAGAGAGAGAAAGAGCCTGGGTCCTGGTAGCCGGGCAGGATGCCAACCTTGAGCTGGCTGCCGTAAGGCTACTTAAACGGAAAAGAAGAATAAAAGCTCACATTGTTCGTGCCACTGCCTTATGTTTGTTGTTGTTATTTACAGCTCAATCTAATCCCAACCAATGCTTTTAGGTTTCAAGTTTAATATTTACTCATCAGTTACAGACTACACATGTAGTTGGGTATTACTTCTAAGCATTAAGCTATAATACAATAAGAAGAAAGACAATTTGGGATTTACTTGTTGCAACAATTTTCTCCTGACACCTATTACTGGTTTTAATACAGAATTAGGAATCAATGTATTTGGGTGTGAAAAGCAAAGTGCAAAGCATTACATAAGGTTGGGGTCTTGTTTCTGTACAACGAAACGACAAAACTGCAAACTCCCAATGGACACAAAAGGGAGTCACCAGGGCAGATGCAGACGAGGCAAGGGGGCCACGGGCACGGAGGGTGGGAGTTAGAGGGCAAGGAGCACGGTTACTGACCACATCAGAAGGGAAGCTCTTCGTAGGTTCATCAATATTTTAAAAGATAAAGACAGCACCGTCTGGAGGTGACCACTCCCTGCTGACTTGATCTGTCCCTGTGCACTGGGCCCAGGAGCACTGTCTGAGACAAGCCTCTCTCCAAGTTTTACTGAACAGGAAGGCACGACAGACAGAATCAAAAAGGAATTCACAACAAGCCGACCCCCACCTACCTGGCTTTTTCTGATTTTCTCTTCTCTCCTCCCATTAACACTCCAGGCACAATCCAGGTAAATGGCTACAGAAAGACATCAGATCAAAATCAATTCAAAGCTCCCGTTACTGAAAACACAGAGAATGATTCTAAATTCCTTCTCCTTAAAGCAGTTGGGAGGGAGGACTCAGGCTTCTCACTGCATGGGGTGTTACTGTGCAGACAGAGCTCCCAGGCATTGCTACAGCCATGGTTACCATCAGAAGTAACTCAAACTATAGCTATACAACTAGCTTCCAACACCGTAAGAGAGAAATGTGAGCTTTTTAAATGGTTGAAGTAGCTTCTCTGCCTTTCCCCTGGGAGGCTGAATTGAAAACACATTTCAGTAAGTCTACTGCCTTTTTTTTGGTTAAGATAAAACCCAAGCACAACCCTTCCCAACTCCCCACCCTGGGAAGAGAAAAAACAGATCAGTCCTCAATCTAGTTTGGTGAGCTGGCAGGCTCTGGCCCTGAAACCTCCTCTCTTCTTTCTTAAACAAACCCTACCTCCACTTTTGTGAGCTGCTTTCCAGTGGATCACCTTGAGGGTGCACCTGCAAATCTCTGAATCTGGCTGGCTAGTGACTATGAGGAAAAGATTATAGGACTTTAAGCACCAGGAAACACTGGGCAGCTAGCCACGCTGGAAATCAGGAGTTACTAAGGTTTAGATGAGTAAAAACCTACAAACTGTACCTGAGGAGAGCAGAGACATCCAGAGAATAGAAGGGAATTAGAGTAATTCCCAGCTCTTTGAAAATAAAGAAAAGACTGTGCTATATTTCTCTTTCCTCAAAAAGTCAGGGAAAAAAGGATAAAACTGAACTCATGGCTTGCCTTACCTTGAGCAGTTTCTGGACAGTGTCAAAGCTTTGTAGAGCCAGCTGTAAATATTAAAAAGTTACAGATAATGAGCAAGGTCCTTTCTCCCCCAACCCCTTTTTTCAAATTTACACAACATAAAGTGATTAGGATCCAAACTTGGACCTCAACTTAAGATTTAAGAAACAAAAATCTTATACACAGAAGCTATTCAGAAAATATACCTTATTCTTACACTGATTCTGAAACCTGTCAGTTTGGAGCATGTGGGCACAGACATCACATCTATTTCTTGGATGTATACAAAAATAGTGTTTTGTGCTCCCTCTGCTGGCTCAAATTCCCAGAGTGCCACACAGAGAAGTACAAGTCTATGGTGCACAAAGATGGAAGAAAATGAAAGAGAGTCGATCCAAATTTGGCTCTCCTTAGAAAGAGAAAATATAATATGCATGGAGGGGTAAACTAGAACAGTGATGCAACAGGCTAGCCTTCAGGCACTCTGCTTTAAAGGTGACATGACATAGCCTAAAAGTATGCCAGGGAAGAGCAGTACCTAAAGACTAAGATGATGGTCATTCCCCAAATTTATCATAGAAAAAATGAACCAAGAAGCCCAGTGGAAACTAGAGAAAGTGAAAGTTAACGTAGGTTATAACCGTTAACAACCATCAAAAAAGCCTCTACCCAACCCCTTTATCCAAGGATATGTATACAGTTTCCACTTGTTTAGTATTCATGAAGCGTCCTAGGGAAGTAGCAAGTTTGCTGCTGTAAAAATTTAAATAGCTTCGTGCCTGCTCCTTCACTGGATGGCGCTGAGACAGGGCCCTGCAGGCTGTACAAGGGCTGAGTGGAGCCCTCCCTCTCCAGGACGAATCCTCTGCGAGGAGGAAATAGCATCCGATAGAGAAAACAGTTACCCTAATCTGAAATTGCCTCTGTAGGCAAATAAAACAGATCAGATGGAAGAGATTTCCACCAAGAAAGAAGAAAAACATCAAGAAGCTTAATTTTCAGGAACAAGTACAATTTTTGGTACAGTAGCTTCTTAAAAAAAAATAAAAGCTCGTTTTTAGGGCTAACTGCTCCTATTTTTGAACTGAGTTGTAAAAACAATGTGATTATTGTAATTCCTCTTAAAAGGACAAATTTATAGTGTCATTAGTCTTTAGATAACAGGGAAATGCTTTCCTATACTTCAGATTTTCAAAGAGCAGTTCAATTTTTCTTCTACAATGTAAGGGTGCAGTGGTTTGTGCAGTAGGGAGAAAAATGGTAAAATCACTTTTAAATTCAACAGATATCACTGAAAATAGTTGCTCAAGACTCATCCCCAAAGTTAGATGCTTACCTCTCTCGTTGGCACTAGTACCAGAGCATAGGGGCCGTCACTGCGCTGTTGACACGGAAGGAAGAAAACGCCATGAGTTGAATAAACGAAGGTCACAGGAGTCCAAATGGACAGAACACTTAAGGGTGGCCCCTTGTGAATCATCAGAAGCAGTCACTGAAGACAGAGAAAGACTGTCCACTACCCCGTTATTAAGGAAAACCGTTCTAGAGGTTCTGACCCATGCAATCAGACAAGAAATATGCATAAATCTGGAAAATAGGAGGTAAAACTGTCCGCATTAGCAGATGATATTTTATCCTAAAAATAGTCTTAAGAAAATCACTTGAAAATCTATTACAAAGAAGACAATTCAGTCAACTAGCGGAATGCAAAATTAACATATAAAAATCAATAGCCTTCTAATATAGAACGTTAAAAAACACAAGGGGGGAAAAATCACACTTAGAATAGCAACCAAAAAGATAAAAAGAATAAGCTTAACAAAAAACGTACAGAATCTATATAATGAAAATTTAAAAATATTTCTGAGGGACATAAAATAAAATTTGAATAAATGGAAAGGTGTACCCTGTTCTTGGATAAGAGGACTTGATATTACACAAGTTAATTCTCCCTAAATCAATCCACAAATGTAATGCAATTCTAAAAAAAATGCCATGAATATGCCTATAGAAAATAATATATATAATCAGACAAACTAAATTTCAAAGTTCATATGGAAAAATAAACGTGCAAGAAAAACCAAGACATTTCTGAACGACATCAGATGTTAAAACAATTTAAATCTATAGTAGTTTTGAAAAATGGATACTGGCACATACATAGAGATTATAATAGCAAACAGAGTCTGGAATAGAATCAAATACATACAGAAATTTAGGAAAAAAGGGACATTTTTCATCAGTAACCACAAGATGAATTATTCAGAAGTCCTTCTAGGAAAAAATTAAGTTAGAAAAATAAGATTGGAATTAAGTTGGCCTTTTTACAGGTGACATAAAACTCAAACTATGAAACACTGATAAATTTTGCTACATAAAAATTTAAAATTTCAGAATGGAAAAACAACCTAAACAAAATCAAGAGTCAAATGACAATGTGGGGAAAAAAATATGCCACACATAAAAGAAGGCCAATTTCCTTAGCTTATAAAGAAGGCCTATAATTCAATTAAAAATAAAAATAAAAAAGATCAAAAACTCAAATAGAAAAATGGAGAAGGAGCTGATGGAAACAGTTAATTTATGGAAATAACTCAAAATATGGCTTTTACACATATGAAAAGAAGCTCAACTTTACCCTTAACAGAAATTCAAATTGAAACTGTATTACAGTATTTTTCCCCTGTCAAATGAGCAAAAATAAAACAGCTGACAGTGTTGGTAAGGGCACGAGCACATAGAGACTCTTGCACACTGCTGGTGGGAGCATAAACTGTTGTAATTTCTTTAAAGGTCATCATCATACCATCATAAAGGTATCATCTACCAAATAAAAATGTAAATTCCACTTTCAGGAATTTCCACTTTTAGGAATGTCTCTAAAAGATACACTCATACATGTGCATAAAGAAGTCGGAAAATATTTTACAGAATGTAGGATATTTGTAACAGCCTTGTTTGCAGCAAAATATTGAACATACCGTAAATTCCACCAAAGAGGGAATGATTCAATAATTTACGGTACACACATACAGTGGAATACTAGGCAGCCAGTAAAGAAACAAGGCAGAGCAACAGGGTCCTGGTAAGAAACCATCCTCAAAACAGAATAAGTGAACGAGAGTGAAGCAGAGAACATCACGCATGACAAGCAACTATCCGGGTGTCCAGCACAACAAACAGAACCTCCAATCAAAGGGGGAAGGGGAACTAAACACACTCATACCCGCTTTATGTGCAAAGACTATCCCCGTGGGGCACACAAGGGACCAGGGTCAGGACCACTGCATCCTGAGAGGAGAACTGGGCCCCCCAGTGGAAGGGGGAGTAGAACAACATACTTTTCACTATACATTTTAGGTACTCTTTGAATTTTTGAAATTTGCATGTTATATCTAAAAATAACAGTAATAATAATAATAGAAGAAAACAAGTAATCTAGTAAAGGCCCCCAAGTCAAAGGTGCCTGGCACGTCGAAAGTGCTCACAGACATTTAGTGAGTGACTCAAAGCAACGTCAGTGCGCAAGCTAAGTGCAGATTTAGCAGCAAATTCAATTACGAGCGTGGTTTTCATGTTTTGCATAGGAAACATTTACCCACAAGGAGAAAAGGATTTGGAATTCAAACTAGAGCTGTCTGTACTCAACATCAACTTGGCAAGACTGCACTGCGGCCCAGGCGAGGAACGGTAAACACGTTAGTACAACAGGATCAACGTGCCGCAGCGTGACGGTAGGAGATTCTGACATTTCAAAAGGTGTTACTACACAGAGAAGAAGAAAGAGAAATCAATTCCTCACAGGGCAGAAGTGAGAGAAGAAGGATGGATGTGATGTTAAAAAAAATCAGAGCCAAAATAACGGAAAGAGTGAAAACACAGAAAAGCAATCCATGCTCATTCCATCACCAGAGTAATTTAAGACTCTGCTGGGTGCCTTGAATCTGCTGCTCCCTCCAGATATGTTTTTTACAGGTCAAATCATTTTACAATGACCTCCAAAGGTCTATACTGAAGACTACTTGAAATAAGTGAATTAAATCTGGGCTTGGAAAACTCTTTCTACAGAATATTTCAGTCTCTAATAGAATGAGCTGTTATTGATATTAAAAAAATTTGAACAAATAAAAACAACCACATGGCTTGCTAATGGTTCTGAATATACGCACATCAACTCAGTGCCCTTCAAATTCGCCACAGGACCAATGATGACGGCTAACACTTACTGAACTGGTTGAGACACCAGTTCTCAACCCTCCATGGGCACTAAGTCACTTAATCCTCAGCGTAACTCTGGGAGCTAGGCACTGCTTTATCCCCACGCCACAGACAAAGGCACAGAGGGACGAAATGATTTGCCTAGGTCACTCTCACACCCAGGATTTAAGCGGAGCCGCCCACCACATGGTCTACCTTAGTTATGTAACCTAATCTCTCTCTTGTCCTTGGTTCATGGACCTACGAAATGAGACAGCTGGGCTAGAACCGTAGAACCCATTCCAGCTCAGATATTCCCAAACTTTCCAACTTTGTATGAAGAAAAAACTCTCTACTAGCAAGAAGTTCTCCTGGAGCTTATCAATGGACGAGACTTTTTACATCTATTCTTCTCTGTACCAGGTGCAATGCGAAGCCCTTTACATAAATTATCTCACTGTAAACTGCCTAATGGGAAGAAAAAAATCAGTCACCTTTAGGAAATAAAATCCTCTTTCTACCTCAGAGAAAACCAGGGCTAACAGTTTAAGTATCGTCGTCTTTTTATGCATACACATATACGTAATTTTTTTAAACTTCTTCCTTTTTTTTTTTTTTTTTTTGCTGAGGAAGATTCACCCTGAGCTAACACCTGTGTAAATCTTCCTCTATTTTGTACGTGCATCACTGCCACAGCATGGCTGACAATAAGTGGTGTAGGTCCTACACCTGGGAACTGATTCTGGGCCACCAAAGTGGGGTGTACCAAACTTAACCACTAGGGCATGGGGCCAGTCCCATATGTAGATTATTAATATTTATGAAATTGGAGTCATACTATATATATTGTTTTGTAACCTGCTTTTTTTCAACTAACATGAACTTGTTAAGTTCACAAATAGTAATTGAAAACAGTATCACTTTTAATGGCTATATAGGGTTCCATCATTTGGATGACAGTGCAGGGTTTCTTTTTTAATGATTTAAAAATTTTTGTAACCTTTTCATTTTGAGATAATTTTAGATTTACAAAAAAACTGCACAAATAGTACAAGGAACTCCCTTACACCCTTCTCCCAGCTTCCCTACATGTTATCAATTTTCAAAATCACAGTACAAAGATCAACACCAGGAAACAAACATGGATGCACTATGCACTGCTATTCCCCTGCAGCTCTTGCTCAGGATTCACTGACTGAGCGAGCAACGTCCTTCTTCCAGACAAGGAGCCGACTCAGGACCGCAGACTGCATTCAGCTGTCACGTCTCCTTTGTCTCTTCTAATCTGGGGCAGATCTTTAGTATTTCTTTGTCTTTTAGGACCCTTATACTTTTGAAGAGTACTGGCCAGCTGCTTTATAGAACGTCCCTCAATTTGGGTTTGTCTGATGTTTGCTTATGATTAAATTTGGGTTAGGCATTTTGGGCAAGAAAACCACAGCAGTGACGCTGCATCCCGTGTGCACCTGGCAGAAGGCACAGGCGGCCAACACCTCAGCGCTGGTGACACCAACTCTGATCACCTGATTAAGGTGGGCATAGCTACACTTTCCCAATGGCAAGTTAATGCTTTTCCCCTTTGTGATTAAGAAGTATCTGTGGGGAGATCCTTTGAGACTATGTAAATATCCCATTTTTCATCACACTTTCATCCACTCACTGTTTTTTTTTTTTTGAGGAAGATTAGCCTCAAGCTAACATCTGCCGCCAATCCTCTTTTTGCTGAGGAAGACTGGCCCGGAGCTGCACTCATCTTCCTCCACTTTATATGTGGGACACCTGCCACAGAGTGGCTTGATAAGCAGTGTGTAGGTCCACACCTGGGATCCGAACCAGCGAACGCCTTACTGCCAAAGCAGAGTGCATGAACTTAACTGCTATGCCACCGGGCCAGCCTCCACCATTTTAACATCTAGGACGCTTCTTGCCTGAAACAATATTGTTGTGGCGTCGGCCAAATGGTGGCGTTCTATCTCCATCACTTCTCCTACATTGACTCATTGGAACCTACTCTAAGGAAGGGCTTTCCTTATCCCCATTTCTTTATTAAGTAATTTATTAATATCAGTTTGGATTCATGGATATTTTAGTCTATGGACTAAATATCCAAGACTATCATTACTTATTTTGTCACTGAAATATCAGGTAGGCTTGATACAGGTCTAATTCTGTATGTCCAAACCGAGGAAAAAAAGTAACCAATTAGCTTCTCATCTGTTTGTGAACCCGCCTCACTCCCTAGTTTTCCTCTCACCACGCCGTCTCAACTGAGACTAACCAGGGCTGTATTTGTCGGATTCTGGGCTGGGTTTTGAGATGACGTCTATGCCGACATATCATGGCAGTTAACTGGCCTCCTAGGGGACCCAAGGAAACCAATTTTGGCCCCTTTGGTCCAGGCACTAACTAAATGTGTTTCACATCTAAAGATAAGTTCTAGACAATGTTAAATACGAGGCAGCCCAATTCTCAAACACACTAATTGAGTGCTTATTTTCACATCTACTATTCATGATAAACCCCTGTTTTGAATATGACGTTCAGCCTTTGCTGTCAGAAAAGCTTGGTCTCTGGAGCCGAGCAGAACTGAGGTGGGAATCCAGTTCCACCATCAATCATCGTGTGACGAGGAAATTATCCAGCGAGTTCTTTAACTCCCCCAAGCCTCCGCTTCTTTTTGCAACATTGGGGTAACAGTAATACCCAGAACTCCATAGGGCAGGGGGTGGTTAAAGATTCGAAGATCACACAGCAAAGCATTCGGCACGATGTCTGACACAGGGGAGCATTTCACAAACGTTCCCTATCAGACCCCCTGTGACGACCGTGAAATACATTTATTCTATTCTCCTCCAGGCACAGTCTTTAGATGCAACATGTTTATGTAAAACACGAATTAAAAAGAGGGAAGAAAACAATGCTAAGTGAAAACAGATTCTTCGGCGCCGACATGACTGCTTTGGTTCAGTTTGACGGTTTCTGACGCACAGCGAACAGTCACAGAAAAGACAGTGTACACTCACCTGTATTTTTGCTTTCACTGCTTGAAGGGACTGGACCACAGGGATACAATAGGCAAGAGTTTTACCTTTTAAGAAAGTCGAAAAGAAGTTACAATCACATACCCCACACATGTAAGAAAAGCCAAGACAGTGAAAGAAACAGGCTCTGCTCTCCTCGGTGGAACTAAATTCACGGGAAAGAAAAGGGCATGTCACACATCCAAGAGAGGTGAAAACTGAATTCACCTGTCTGCCACAGCACCTAACTCTGCTTCGTAAATTCAGGACCTCTAAAAACCCCGCAGCTTCAGCTTCTTTAGCCATTTGTAACAAAGGAGACAACGACGCATTTCCCAAGTTACACAAAAGCTCAACCTGATGATTGTTCCTCGAAGCTAGAAAACGCCTCCTTTGCAGCAGTCCTTAACCCCTCAAACGACCATCAGTGGTCAGGTAAATGTCCTCTGCGGTGCTGATGTGATTAGGAGCCAGTCTGAACCTCAAAGCTAGCCTCTAAACACCAAGAGGAAACCAAGGGATGGCAAAAGCTTTGGGTTCCCGCCCACCTGCATGGTGGCTGGGCTGGGGGGAGCGAATAGCTGATCTGTCATCAAGGGCACAAGAGAGCCAGAAGAACAAGTCTAGACAGGTCTGGAACACGCAAAAACTGTGTTCCACTGGGGACCGGCCTGGCGGCGTAGTGGTGAGGTTCATGCACTCCAAATCAGCAGCCCAGGGCTCATGGGTTCTGATCCAGGCATGGACTTACACACCATTCATCAAGCCATGTTGTGGCGGCAACCCACATACAATACAAAATAGAGGAAGACTGGCAACAGATGTCAGCTCCGGGCCAATCTTCCTCACCAAAACCAAAAACCAAAAAAACTGTGTTCCACATTCAAGCAAAACGAGTGGCATCCGATCAATGTGTACTCATGTCAGAAGTGTGTTTTAATACCAGAAGAACACAGGCACCCCTCCTGGAGTGAGGATGGGCAGCTCCGGCCACAGATGGTGGGACCCAACAGAACCCTAAGATAGGCTCAGAGGAATGACAGCAGAACTTGACTCCTTCCTGATCATTCCTGATCACGGTTCCATCAAACTTCCCCTTCCTTTCACTCTGTGAACAAATTCCGGGCTCTAATCAAATCGCAGCATGGCCTCCCCTCCCCCAAACAAAGCAAAGCAGCCACCACCACAGATATCTCACTACATAACCTACTATGTGACCACGGCCTGGGTACCATGTGGAGAAGGGCAGACATTAAATGACGACTGACCTGAGCCCGTCTGGGATCTCACAAGGGCGTCTCTGCCTTCCAGCAACACAGGAATGCTTTGCTTCTGAACGCTGGGGCCACCCAAAAGAAAGAAGACATGCTTCTATGTAACATACTACCCACTCACGTTTACAGGCAGAGACACAGAATACACAAAATGCAACTGCCCCATGCTTTGTCTATCAAGTGCCACCTTAGAAGTTACCTAAACATTCAAGCAAAGGTGCTGAGAAACTTTTGATGATCAGAAGAATAAAAACCTCAGTTAAATTTCTGGAACTTAGCTGAAAATGTTGAGGCAAGCCACAGATCTGGCCATTCTATTAGACTAATTAAAACGCAAAATGGGACAGCATGTTGACCACCTGGAGCTACCATGAAAGCGTATCGCACATTCTTGCCTTCTGTAACAGGGAACATGAAATGCGACACAACATTCTGGGAAGATTCCCACGCAGAAGAGTAAAAGGAAGCTTGCGAGCCATCCAGAGAGCCAGGAACTGCTGTCCGCTCTCCAGGAAACCAAGCACTAACTGTTTCACACACACTAAGCTGTGTGTCTATGTGTGTATTTAAAAACAAACAACAAAAACCATACAGAAATCCTTTAAATTTGGTTGATAAAACGGAACCAAAAAAAATTGGTAAGGGGTCTGCTTATTTTACTCTTCAATATTCTTGCTAATTTTCACTTATAAGTCCAACCTGGTTATTATTAAGGTACAGAAGCACGCACACTCAAAGAGGAAGCTCGTCTCTGCTCCACAGCTCGTACTACTCTAGTTCTGTCTTCCAGGAGTCATCGCCAATCACCAACATTTAAAAAAATGTTCAGTATCCCATGATATCCAATTAAATATTTATTCCTGTCTTTTCGGTTGACTCTAATTCTTAACTACTAAGAAGTGAGATGATAAATTCTATGTCTTGGACAAACTGTTTTCAGGGAAGCATGGACAACAGTGGAATCTTGCACTGACCATCTTCAGGAACAGAGATCTTTTATAATTTGGAGCTGAAGGGAGAACTGGACGGACACGTGCTCTCTCCATTTAACAGGTGGGGAAATCACGTGGCTAAGCAATAAACAAAAGCCCTCGATGGTCGATAACCTGGCCGCCTTCTCTAACGCCAAGACACAAATTTGCTCTGTCCTCCACAGACAATCCAGACCTCATCTGGTTATACCCACTTAAGTCCTAAGAAAATCAAGACTGGCCTGGAACTCTTACCTGGTCATACTAGACATTTTTAAGACCGTATTTATTGTGGAAATCTAAAAGAGAAGACAAAAGAATAAATATTTTTCTTTAATTATCAACTATTTGGGACAAATATATTTAATGCAAATAAGGATGCAAAAAGGAGAAAACACTAGGATAAAACTGGTGACCATGACCAAATCAAGTGCCCCTAACCCGATGGTTCTCAGCTGAGGGCAGTTCTGCATCCCCCCTGCCTGGACATGGGGCAACGTCTGGAGATATTTTTAGTTGTTACGAGGGGAGGGGATGCTATTGGCACCAAGTGAGTAGAGGTACAAGATGCTGCTAAACATTCTATAACGCACAGGACAGGCCCCATGACAAAGAGTTATCCATCCCAAAACGTTGACAATACCAAGACTGAAAACCCTGCTCAACGGGTAGGTGAGAAAACAAGTTTACTAATCCACCCCAAGGAGGAGGTGAGCTGTGACCATGTGAGCAAAGGAAATCCAGACTCCCTAAAAGCTAATGTATTTTTTTCTCCTTTCTCATAAATAAGTCTAGAAAACTCATTCACAGTTTTTTTTAAAAAAGCATCCATTTGTTTGCGGAAAATCCATGCTAAAATAGCTCCTTCTTCCTTCAATTCTTTGTAACAAGAGACTCCCCTTAACTGCACGATGCCAGCTCAGCTCCCTCTCCTATGGTCACTGTCACGTCAGCCAGCCTTGACACCCTATCTATCCGGTAATTCAAGGTGTCTTAAGTCCAATAAATGGAGTCCCAGTCCTAAATTCAATCAGGTGAGAACAGTCTTTCATTCTTTAAAAAAAAAAAAGGGGGTTGGGGTTGAGGGTAAGGGCAGTGAATATAACCTAAGCTCACTTGAATTGTCCTAGAATACCTCATCAATCTGAGCTCATTCAGGTAACCTGGAGCAGAAATAACCATGCTTTGACTTTTCTTCCTACAACTGTCCTTTCATCGACATTCTGAATGAATTGAGACACCAAAAAACTAACTGCATGGAACTGAGAGATACTTACTAAATGTGGGTGGAGGTCCAGTTCATGAAAAGCATCTGAAGTAAACACTTTTTCTTGCACCTGCTTTACTAGAGGTCTGCAAACGATGAACATAAACCCAGGCATCAGTTCCAGTAAACGAAAAAAAGGCAGAATACACGTAATTCCTTTTATTCCTGAGATGCATCTGCACCTAGACATACCTGTGGAGCTCTGGAATTTCAGGGTTGTTTTTAAACAATGACGAAGTCTTAACGCACGGTTTCTGCTCTTGGTTTCTGTCACTTGTACTGGCCGAAGACTTCTTTGGAGAAAACGTTTTCTGAGGCTTCCCCTTAAAAGTCCTTTGAGCTTCTTTAGCAGTTTTCTTGGCTGGGAGAAATGATGTCTTGCTCCTCCGTTTCGCTGGAGGAGCCTCACTGGACGCTTGGTACTTTCTTTTGGTGGCCTCTGCTTGCTGCGTTGTTCCCAAAAGGAAAGAGCAACAAGAGATGCATTAGTCCATGAAGACAGCCCTCGAAGTGAAGCCTGACTGCCCACAGAATTGCCTCTCTCCCTGCAGAGATCATTATGCCCCATATGTCAAGCAACAGTTTAGGGTCTGCAATCAGATTCACTGACTCAGCTTTTTTTTTCAAAAAGGGAAAAAAACCCACAAAATCTCAGCCCATTCATCCACTAGACCTCACCATCCATCCTAAGAGTCAACTCAACCGAGATGCAGGGGAGGATCAAGAAGGGAGAAACATTTTTCAGGCTGAATGTTAACAAATGCAGTCCGTCTTAAGGAAAGAGAGAACCTAGCTACCTTGTGAAGTGTACACGCTAAGTCAATCCACATCCCTAGGAATCCATTTACACGAGAAGAATGGGGTGGGGGGCGAATCTTTTCTATCTATCAACAAAGCCAGTCGGTGTCTACCTGCGGGCTGCTGCGTCCCAGCTCATGCCCAGGAAGCGGAAACCTTGATTACTGCTCTACCCCGAGTGCTTGGATGGCTGGCATTCTCTCCCCTCAAGCTGCTCCCCCAGATTCAGTGGCTTGGAGACAATTGCTACTCGTCATTTCCAATCCAAATGAGAATTCTGCTCCATCCATCACTTCTATCACAATTATATCCAACTCTCCCTGCCTTTCATTTCCCCATCTGATCACCGATTACAGGTTACATTAGATATTTTCTTGCCTGTTGCTTTTTATTTCCAGAACATGAATGCGGTTAAACGCATGATGTCCAAACTTCCATAGGAGAAGAAATACCCGATTCCTCCGTTTTCTTTGGCCTTCTCTTCCAATTTACACGTGAATATAAACATCCCGTGAGTAGCCAGTGCTTGCTATTCTGCAGTCTTGGTTCCCCTTGGAATATGCTATTTTCCTCTTTGCTTGAAATGATGATTCCCACTTTACACATCAGCTTGCTTTAGCCATGACTGTCGGCTCCGGACTAACCTAACAACAGTTCTTTGTTCCTGGCAACCATAAGGACTCCTATAACTAAGCAATTCAACAAATGCAATTCCAAATATTTAATATTAATAAGGTCAATACTGACCTACTTCATTTTGTAAGTTTATTTTTACAAAACCCCAAGTTTATGAATTTTCAGATTAAAGAAAGAGATGAAGTCAAGTTTCAGGTCTGTTGAATCATCTGCAAGGTGGAGTGAAATGTGCAGATTTTTCCTGATTTATAGAATCACAGACTCTCAGAGTATAAAAAGGGCTAAAGGCCACTCCCATGCACAGACCCCCTGTTACTGGCTCCCGGACAGGTGGCCTTGCAGTTTCTGCCTACACACCTCCTCTTACTGTTCTCCATCCCTTGACGCAGAGCAAAGTCTAGGGGTTAGGAAGCTGATTCTGACATTCAGGCGAGATCTGCCACCTTGAACATCTACCTATCAGTCTGCAGTATGGCTTTCTGCAAGAACACAGAACAAGCTTACTTCCTCTTGTACATAATACTCCTTCATATGTCATATAACTCCTTTTTTCCTTCTTTTTTGGACTAAATATTCCAAATAGGACACAAACTTTAGATCCCTTCTCATCCTAATCATCCTTTATTCCCATGTCAACTTCTCCGAAAGCAAGCATTCAGATTAAGCACAGTATTAGACAGGCTTTCCATTGCTCTTAGGCTAAAACCAACAATGTGTAATATGACCTACAAAGCCCTCTAGAATCTGGTCTCTCCCCGCCTCACCAGTCTTACCTGTACCCTCTGCCACTCTGGTCTTCCTTAGTTCCTAGAATGTACCATGCTCCTTTCCTCCTCAGGGCCTTTGCACATGCTATTCTCACAAATATATCTCCAACCCTTTCTGTTGGCTGGCTAACACATACTCATCCTCCAGACCCAGGCTTACTGGGTCCTCATAAGAGCCTTTCCTGACATCCTCTCTCTACCCAGTCAAGACAGAATTCCCATTTTTGGCTCTCCTGGACTTATTCTCCTCTGTAGCACTCAGTACAACAACAAGCATAGAATGTAATTCATTGTGTGGTGCCTGTCTTCCCCATTAGACTGTTAGCTCCATAAACAAATGGATAAGTCTGTCCTACAGAGCATTGAATCCTCTGCATGGGCCTGGGTTGGGCACAAAGTAAGTGCTCAATAAATACTTGTAAAATGAACGAAAGACACATAATGGAAATATCCCTCTCTGTAATCTGGACACTCCTCTATTTGTTAGCTTTTTTCCCCAAGCATCCACAACATATTCATTTAAAAAGGTGACGACTTAGCAGCTGTCAAGGAGCTTGATTCTGAAGATACAAAGCTGGAAGATTAGCCCTTGAGGTAGTGACAGACAGTAGAAGAGGCAAAGTATAAAATCACAAATCCAAAGGTCTCCTTGTACAATAAAAGAGACATGTACAAAGGGTTACGGGAGCACAGAATAAGAAGACTATCATGGCCCGCAGCGAGGGGAGGGAGGAAAGGAAACAGGGATGCTTCACGAGGGGCATTTGGGCAGAGACGAGCAGGGACACTTCTGGATCTACTATAATCTAGCTGCACAACATTAAGCAACTCACTTCTCTCTAAGTCTCTGTTCTTGTTCCTGTAAAATGAGATTATGGCAGATGACCTCAAGGGCCCATCTAGCCCTAAGAGTCTAAATCCTATGTCTTGGATATTAATAAACACATTGATAAACCCAGTTACTATATGCCAGGCAGTACGCTAAGTACTTACACGAAGTATCTCATCTATCAATACGGTACTGTATTACCCCATTTTAAGATGAGAACACTGTGGCAGAGATGTGAGGTGTCTGTCTCAGGATCACTCAGGGATCTAAGCTTTGTCCACGCATTTATTCCACAGCCTGGGTTCCTGACAATGATGCTATAATATCATTTATCAACTGTGTCCTGTTTGGTTAGAAAACATCACACATGGTTTGATCCCTGTTTTGTTTCGAGTTCTTGTTTTCTAGAAGGGTATACACCAAAACGTTAACCTGAATTATCTTGAGTATGGCAATCACGGGTAGAGGCTTTTAGCCCACTTTCCAAATTTCCTACAATATATATGTATTACTTTAACAATCAGAAAACATTTTTACAAAGAAAATATTTTCCATAGTGTTAGATATAGCATAACTTAAGCTGTCAAAGTCTTTCCAAATCCCATATATTAGCTACCTATCCCAAGTGCAGGCTACTGGCAAATTTGATCAGCATATCCTTAATTCTCATCCAAGACATAAACAAAAATGTAGATGCAGACAAAGCCACTGTGGACACTGTCATCACTTCATTAATTAATACCCTTTTGACACAGCAGTTCAAGCAATTATAAAACCAGATACCATATGTTTATTTACTCAATTCATTCAACAAAGTTTTAGTAAGTACTTCCCATGTGTTAGTTACTATGCATGTACATGGCACAAGCACCCACACTATCTCCTGATGTAGCAATTCTATTTCCCAAAATGGAACCAGTATGACTTTATTTATTTTTTATTATTGGCATTTATTAAGTGCCTCTATGGACCAGAAAGTGTATAGTCTTTATGTACATTATCTCATTTAATCCTCATAATAACCTTATATAAAGTAAAAATTATTGTTCTCATTTTATTGATAGGAAAACTGAGGACTAGAGAGGTAAAGTAATTTCCCCAAGGTCACAGAGCTGGAGTGTTGCAAGGCTGGCTGGCGTCTAATCCCAGGTCTGTCCAACTCCAAATCCCATGCTCCCGATGGCTCCTCTGTGCTTCCCCTTCCCCCTCCGGTGCAGATGCTGCTCCATCACTGGCTAGCGGACAGCTCCTTACTCCCAAACCTCTAAACCCTGAATCCAGACAGTGGGCGTTGGCTGGTGTGAGGTGACATGAACCCAAGGAATTTCAGCTTCAACACAATGGTTGAACAGGACTGAACTTCGGCAAGTGACTTGTCAATGGAATTATCTGCTACTTGTTCGAGAAAACACACACACACCTTCGTTGGGACGAGAATGTATCCTTCCTGATCTTTGAGGTAAGGTGATTGTACAACAGATTTTCTGCCCTGTAACCCTCTTCTTTTCTAGGAGATAAGTCAACCATCCTAGAGACCAGTTTTCAACTCTGGCTTGGGTTAAGTTTAAGGCATCTTTCTCTTCTCTAGTGAGAGGATTACACTGATGAGTTGTATCTTCTTCACCTCCCCTCCCACCCGCCCCCACCCGCCATTGGACGTGGATGAAAATCCATCCCATGTTTGAAAACTCTTGAAAGAAAATTCTAATTTCCAGTCCTCATTCCTGAAACAAACGACCCTTAGAGTCGAGGAAGCCGTGGCTGAAAGAAGAGACGTGGCTGGTAAGTGACAGGGCTGGGACTCACGCCCGCGCACCAGTTCCTAACTTCTACGGGAAACAGCCTGCAAACCCTTGCACTACCTACCTTTAGAGTCCTCCAACTAGCAGCCCGAGCCAGCTCCCGTCCACACTCGCTCCCTCCAAGAACATTCCCGCGGGGGCTGGGGGGTGGAGGGGGAGTTCCGGGCTGAGACACGTGTTGCTCAGCGACTCCTCCAGACGCTGCCTGAGGTCTGATTTTCCCCCTTAACTCCATAAACAATTCAGAACCCAACCCAGAGGGAAGGCGGCAGCTCGCGGCGCGCCCCGGGCCGGGCCCCCGGTACGGATGGGTCTGAACCCGGGTCAGAACTCACCCGCCTCTCCCGGGCCCGGCGGGGTTTGGAGAGCGTCCTGGGGGCGGCGGCCTGGGGCTCAGAAAAGTGGAGAAGCGTTCCGTCGGCGGCTGCCATGGCCGGCGGGGAGGCTAGTCCGGACCTGGCGAACCGGGCCCGCCGCTCCGCTCGGGCCCACGTGGGACGCGCACGAGGACCCCGCGTAGCTGCCCCACCGGGTCCTGTAGCCGCGCCCCTTCCGGGTCCCGGACGCACGGTCCGCACCAGTGAGCAGAGCCGAGGGCTGCGGCCGCAGGGTGGGCAGCGGACGCAGGCTGGCGAGTGTGGCCGCCCTCTTGGCGTCCTCCGTGGCTTGGCCTACGGCAGGGGTTGACAGGTCACACTCAAGCCCAGTGTTCATGCTTGTGAAGTTCTCTAAATTCCTGAGAAACGAGAAGAGGCCGTGCGCCATGTAACCAACGTTTCCCTCCGCACTTGAGTAGCTAAGGCATAGCTCGCTGCCCCAGGAGGTCCCTAGAAGGGTCTGGGCATTGGTCACCCGGAGAGGGAGGTCTTCGAGGCTCCCTGCCCCTCGCCCACCCGCAGCCGAGCCCGGGCGCTTCGGTCCAGCTCGCAGAGGAGGCGTGTTTTCTAGACAGGCAGCGCCTTGGCCACCTGGCAAGGCTGGGTCGCCTAGCAACGGCGGGGTCCTTCTTGGCTCGGCGGCGCTCCGGGGCTGAGGGGAGGAAACCGCCGCGGAGGGCGCTGGGGGCCGGCGGCGGCGTTGCGGGAGGCGGCAACGGGACGGCGACGCGGGGTTGGCGCGCCCGGGGGGCCGGCCTCTGCACCTGAGGGGAAATGAACGCGGCCGAGAAGGCCCGGGTGGGGCGGGCGGCCGACGGGCCTGCGCCGCCCGAGGAGGAGGAGGGCGAGGCGGGCGGGAAGGAGCCGGCGGCGGACGCGGCCCCCGGGCCCAGCGCCGCGTTCCGCCTCCTGGTGACCCGGCGGGAGCCGGCCGTGAAGCTGCAGTATGCAGTGAGCGGCCTGGAGCCGTTGGCCTGGTCTGAGGACCACCGCGTGTCCGTGTCCACGGCCCGCAGCATCGCTGTGCTGGAGCTCATCTGCGACGTGCACAACCCGGGCCAGGACCTGGTCATCCACCGCACGTCGGTGCCCGCCCCTCTCAACAGCTGCCTCCTCAAAGTAAGTCATCCGCGGGCCCCGGCCCTGGACTCTCCTGTCCCCCTCGCGCGGCCGCGTCACGGTCCCTGGGGAGTCCTGGCCCACCCTAGTCCGGGGATTCTCCTCCTCGCACCCAGCGCTTAGGGCTAAGCGGCTAGAGTCGCCGTAGCTTAAGAATCAAACAGACAAAAACATCTTGCAGCCGTTTGTGGCCAGGTTCCGGAATCACCCGCCCCCTTCCGACACACACATATATCCTGGGATGTCCCCTCGGAGCCGGGTCCTCCCTTCGCCCCCGCGTCTGGCTGGCTTCTGGCGCAGATCACTCTTGGTCGTGCTTTCTGAGACTCCACCCCCTGTTGACCCAACCCCAGACCTGCCTCTGTTGTTGCTCCTTTTGTCTGGGAGCGACTCCCAGAGGCCCTCGGCTGGCTTTGTTTACTATGACGTGCCCTCCTCTTGCGCCCTGTTTGCTTTGAAGAAGAAAAATTGGTCCTTTCCATTGTCTTAACTATTTCAGCGACTTTCTTGTGAATACTCTTTGCTTCTCAGCTTGAGTAGATGGGTAAATACTGGATCTCTGGGTTTGTACTCCAGTTTTTCTTTAATAACTAAACACTTTTAGGATGTAGAATGAAAAAGTCTCTGGAAATAAATGCAGTTTTTAGCTTCAAGTCCAAGGTCTCTGTCTAGATTTAGTGCTTTCAGCTTCATGCAAACTAAATTTGCCTTCAGAACTTTAGGGTTCCTAAAGTTTTACTGTTTTAATATCATTTTCAAGTTTTTTTTTTAAGTACTAAGTCATATGGTTCACTTTAGTGGTTTAAAACTTTCCCTATTTCCTTTATAGATCTGTATGCGTATTTGTGATCTATCAAAGTGTGCATTCACTCATTCAACAGATGTTTGAATACCACTATGTATCAGCTAGGCACTGATCTAGGTTCTGAAAGTAAAGCAGTGTACAAAACAAAGGCCCTGTCCTTGTGGAGCTTACATTCTTTGGCAAGTCATGAACAAATGACAGTAGTGAAAAATGCTGTAAAGATATGTATCTACATACAGAGAACTATTTATGTGGTGGCGAGGTGCTTTTATGAAAACTCTTACTCTGCACAGCCATTTTATTTATTTTTTGAGGAAGATTAGCCCTGAGCTAACATCTGCTGCCAATCCTCCTCTTTTTGCTGAGGAAGACTGGCCCTGAGCTAACATCCATGCCCATCTTCCTCTACTTTATATGTGGGACGCCTACCACAGCATGGCTTGACAAGCGCTGCCATGTCCACACCCGGGATCCCAACCAGCAAACCCTGGGCTGCCAAAGCAGAATGTGAGCACTTAACCGCTGCACCACCAGGCCAGCCCCCTCTGCACAGCCATTTTAAATATGAATCATTAACTGTGGGTAGGGTGCAGGGAGCCCAGACCAGTGTTTACATAGTTGATTCAAGTTTTAAACGGACACCTTGGTGTTGTGTTAGATAATTGGTAAACTTGTATGACTAAGCCTTCTGAGGTATTTTTGGGGAAGATATGAACAAATTGGTTAAAGTATAAACAAATTAGGCGGACAGAAGGTGATAATGCTATGAAATTCAGAAACACT
The DNA here is from genome assembly GCF_021613505.1 of Equus quagga. NCBI lineage: Eukaryota > Metazoa > Chordata > Mammalia > Perissodactyla > Equidae > Equus > Equus quagga. The sequence goes on from NC_060267.1 coordinate 92,739,689, forward strand.
CAAGGGAGGCAGAAGAAGGGGATTTTAAAAGGTGTATCCTCTGCTGAAAAGGAACTTAACGGTTTCCAAGGGTGTTCATATACACATCAGAGAAAATTTTAAGTGTGTGCCAGTATGGTAGAGATTTAATGTTTTAGCAGAGAGAATTTAAAGAAAGGAAGAGTATAGTGAGGGGAGGTGCTTATCAAAGAAGGTTATCTGGTGGTGACTCTGCAGCAGTCCTAAAAGAAGGCAGGTTTGGGATTGTAAGAGGAAGGGAGGAAAGGGTCATCCAGGTGGCAGGAATGAGATGTCCCTCTCATGTACATACATATGTAAGTCATGAACATGATTTACTGTTGTTTGTCTAGGTAATGATGGATCAACAGATGAGCTCAAGTTGCTTTTCTAGGGTCAGAGGAAGTGAAGTGAGGCCAATTCAGGAACTTTGGAGATCAGGCTGAGGGAGTTGGCTTCAATCTAGGAAACCATAAGTTGCTGTTACGGTATCATGTACAGACCTGGTATGGTTCAGGAATATGAGTTTGGCTGGATTCGAAGCAATAAGATGTTTGTTGGGGTCACTACAAAATAGGGGTTAAGAAATTGGATTTTGGCATAAATTAGGCCTATCTATAAAAGAAGAATAATAAAACCCACCTTGTTTAGACTTTATGAAAGATTAAGTTAAATATGTGTGTATATATATGGACATTTATGTATGTACACACATACACACACCCACATAATCACTTTGCACAGCTCCTGGCACACTGTAAACGCTCAAGTTAAAAAAATGCAGTCATACAGGTATTAAGGAATGAGTCTGAATTAATGCCGCGGCTATGGATATGAAGATGTCCTTAGTATTCTCACAAAAATTTGACTCCATCATTAGTTCCACAACTGTCTAACAAGTAATAGGAAATCTTTATATATCCCTCTAATAATTGGTAGATAGCGTGCCTAAAATTAATTACTGGCATCTTCCCCTTTGGTACTGTTTGGAATGCACATCACACGCACCGTCAGTTAGCAGTCTTAATTAGACTAGGACTGCCTGGTGAATCAATGCTGAGTCGTCCCTGCAGTTCTGAGAGGCCTCTGTGGGATCAAACTGTGGTGCAGTGGTAGGAATGTAAAGAAGTCTGTGTTCGGTACCTTGATGGTGCTACCCATTGACAGTCCCTGGGGAGTTGTCTACTCAGTGCCGTCCCACTTGCCTTTGCTCTAACACAAAACATGGGCATTCTGCAACCCAGAGCACAGTATTAGGGTGTGGCACTGCTCGAAGGCCACATGCTAACCCCCTTAGAAGCTTCTGCTCTGTGATTCTGTTATTTAGGTTATGAATATCTTTCAGAAAATATGCAGTTATAGACTAGTTCAAATGGTATCTGCTGTTTGCAAGTTACTGTCCTGGGCACTGAGGTTATGTGATATAAAGGTGAATGATAGAGCGCCGAAAAGCAATAAAATAGTGATTTAAGAATTAAGTTGCAGTTTTTCTTCTCTTTGGACTGCTGATTTAGTGAATGATCTAGTTGTATACAGTTCCAAATTCGAATAATATTATGTGTAGCTAATTTTATTGTGTATCAATTGTTAGAAGTTTTAGAAAGTATCAACTCCATCTAGCACATTAAGTTAAATAACTTGCTTTTGAAATAATATTCCTGCCCTCAAGAAGCTTCCTGTCTAATAGCTCCAAATGAGTTTTTGTTAGGTGCTTACAAAGTCCATAGCTATTAACAGTAATAATGGCCAACTGAAAACGGGATAGTATGTAATTAAATGATTGGCTGGGGGCGGACCTCTAGGAGCTGGACTCTTAAGTGGTATGCTCCTTGGGCATCTGAGCACTTGTTTTATTTTGTTAACTTGCTTTGTGATGTGGAGAGTTGGGGGGAGGTGCAGTAGGCTAATTCAAACTAACATGTTAGCAATTACTATACAGAACCATAAGGATGTTCCCTGCTGGTTGAGATCCATGCTGCCCTCCATCCTATCGAGAATTCTTCCTACAATGAGTAGGACCAAGGGTTGCTTGAGCTTCCTTATTTCATCCTGTGCTGCTGCTCTGGGTTACAAATTCTGTAAGTTTACTTTTAGTTCTATGGTAGCTTTTTATTTGTAGTAAATTTACCTATTCTAAGGATTATTGCTGAGTTTATTACGGTGTTATAGGATTTGATGAACAATTTTATATCTGCCCTTCATTTGGTGGACAACTTAATATCTCCCCTGCATTTTACATACTTTTATTAGGTCTCATTAGCACTTACTTAATTCTCAGAGAGTATTAATAATTATCATCATGGCTAACATTTATTGAGCACTTGTTAATGTGTACTCTGCATGTATCGACTTACTTAGCTTTCCTAACTCTATGAGACATGTATTATTATTCTCTTTTTAGTTGAGGAAATTACAGCCAGAAGGTTTAAGCAACTTGGATGGGATCACAGAGCTAGTATGTGATAGAACCCTGGCAGTCTGGCATCATAGCACAGATTTTCAGTCATTTTGCTTTGCTTATTATGTCATATTTCAAATTTTATCTGCCTGTACAAAGCTCTGGGCTTTGACTACCATTGTTTCATTAACAGGCTAGCCGCCTATCCCTCTATTTAATTGGAATTTTCAGTCTGTATTTCTCCATCATGTCTGTGTGTCTGAGAAACTACCTTAAATGCCTTTCTAAAATCAAGATATCTTGCCTAAGACACCATTTCCAGAGTATTCTTTAGGATGATAAGGGATGACAGCCCCCTAAAAGATTCTGTTGTTAAAAACGAAAAGTTGGGATAAGTCTGGTGAAATGAGTCTCTTCAGTAGCTCCTTAGCCAAGGCCTTCGCTGTGCTCCTGTGGCTCTTGAAGGAGTGATGTAGGATATGTAGCATCGCTAAAACTTAGTTGGCCCCAGAACTCTTGTTGAAGGGACAGTTTAGGGGAGTGGTGTTCTGTATAACACACTTGAGGAAAAGTTAATCATCTAACTCATTTCTTGGACAACTTTCTATCTCCCTTTCATTTTATATGCTTATTTATTGTGTCATCTAGCAGTTTCAGCAAAAAAGAGAATAAGGTTAGATTATTCCAGTTACCCTAGTTTCTAATAATCACTGTAGTCTACTAATACATGGAGGAATTTTCTTCCCTCTGGGGCTTAATGGGCTGTAGTTTTTGTTATCTATTTGCCATTTGAGGGATATTTTTTAACTATTTGTTACACTCTGGTTTTCTGACACATCTCCAGTTGTCCAAGCTTTGTGGAGGAATGTAGTGGTTCTGAGTTCAGCATCTTCCAGGTTCTTTCTTTGTCCTGGAATGTAATCCCTCTGGGTTTGGGGACTTAAATTATTTAAAGTGACTTTTATTTTATCCATTTATGTCTTAGGCTTGAATTCCTTTTTAATCATGTTTATTTTACCCTTTCCAGTTTGCAGATCAGCCTCTATGTAAAAGGAGATTGACACTAAAAAGGAGTTGAATGGTTCTGCTTTCTTTCTGTATTATCCATTTCTCTAAAGACACTGGATTAGGGGCTTTAGCCTTCCTATTTTCTTTTTTCTTTTTTTTTTTTTTTTTTTGCTGAGGAAGATTTACCCTGAGCTAACATCTGTGCCAGTCTTCCTCTATTTTGTATGTGAGTCGCGGCCACTGCATGGCCGCCAACAAGTGGTGTGGGTCTGTGCTTGGGAACCAAACCCGGGCTGCTGAAGCACAGCGTGCAGAACTTAACTGCTAGGCCATGGAGCCTGCCCCCTGGCTATTTTCTTATGACTCTGGACCACTTTCTTTTGGTCATTTAACTCTTTCTCCATCTTTAATGTACCTTTAAAATCTTGTTAAAGAGCTCACCATCATACAGCTAGATGCTAAATAAATAGCAGTGCTGATGGATGTTATAAACTTGAAGGCGGGAGAGATGAATAAAAACTAGAATGATCTCAGAAGGCCTCATAGAGAAAATTAGACCTAGTGGGATAGATGGGATTTAGAAAAGAGGAAAGAGAGTATTCTTGCCAAGGGAGCCAGGGAAGGCAGAGGTGGGAATGTTCAGGGAATGGCAAATAGTCTAATCAGAGTGGACATTATTCTATAGAAACAGTGGACAAAGCAGTTGTATTGGCTCTCGGCATAATTTGTAAATGAAATTTCAGATAGAAAACTTAAAGCTGGCATTTGTATCATAAAGATATTATTAAAAATCCAAATATCTAGGGGCTGGCCCCGTGGCCGAGTGGTTAAGTTCGCGCGCTCCGCTGCAGGCGGCCCAGTGTTTCGTTAGTTCGCATCCTGGGCGCGGACATGGCACTGCTCATCAGACCACGCTGAGGCAGCGTCCCACATGCCACAACTAGAAGAACCCACAACGAAGAATACACAACTATGTACCGGGGGGCTTTGGGGAGAAAAAGGAAAAAATAAAAAAATCTAAAAAAAAAAAAAAATCCAAATATCTAATTGTATCAAAGATGTGTATAGATAGATATTTTCATGAATTTTTAATACCTTTACTGTTTTGTGGCTAGTTCGGCTAAATGCTCTGTTGACTCTGAAGAATCAAGTGCATCTCTATTATCACTATTGCTTATGTCAATTCTAAGAAGAATGTGGGAACCAAGCTATGAATAATGACAACTTTTATTCTGACCCTTAAAAAAAATCGCCATTTCCTGAGGAACTGCTCACTTAGTTTTAGACATGTACTTAATCTTTTAAATGCATGTAATACCAAAATTAACAAAATTGATGTAAAGTTACTATATATATTAATGTGAATCAGTTAATACACCCAAGCAATATAAGTCTGTTCCGCTTACAGTGAAATATTTGTCTGATAGTTTTTATGTCTTTTACTTTCAGGTTGGCTCAAAAACAGAAGTTGCTGAGTGTAAGGAGAAATTTGCCACCTCTAAAGACCCCACGGTCAGTCAGACTTTCATGTTGGATAGAGTGTTCAACCCTGAGGGGAAGGCTTTGCCACCACTGAGAGGATTCAAATACACTAGCTGGTCGCCCATGGGTTGTGATGCTAATGGCAGGTGCCTTTTGGCAGCGCTGACCATGGACAATCGCCTCACCGTCCAGGCTAACCTCAACAGACTGCAGTGGGTCCAGCTGGTCGATCTGACTGAGATTTACGGGGAACGTCTTTATGAGACCAGTTACAGGCTCTCTAAAAGTGAGGCCCCAGAAGGAAATCTTGGGGATTTTGCTGAGTTTCAGAGGAGACACAGCATGCAGACTCCAGTCAGGATGGAATGGTCAGGCATCTGTACTACTCAGCAGGTCAAGCATAACAATGAGTGCCGTGATGTGGGCAGTGTGCTCCTGGCAGTCCTCTTTGAAAACGGTAACATTGCTGTGTGGCAGTTTCAACTACCATTTGTAGGAAAGGAATCCATCTCTTCGTGCAACACAATTGAGTCAGGAATCAACTCTCCTAGTGTTTTATTTTGGTGGGAATATGAGCACAATAATCGGAAAATGAGCGGCCTTATTGTGGGGAGTGCTTTTGGACCTGTAAAAATTCTTCCTGTCAATCTCAAAGCAGTTAAAGGCTATTTCACTTTAAGGCAACCTGTTGTCTTATGGAAAGAAATGGACCAGTTGCCAGTGCACAGTATCAAATGTGTACCTCTTTATCACCCTTACCAGAAGTGTAGTTGTAGCTTAGTGGTGGCTGCAAGAGGATCCTATGTGTTTTGGTGTCTTCTTCTGATCTCCAAAGCGGGTCTGAATGTTCACAATTCCCACGTCACAGGCCTTCACTCCCTGCCGATCGTCTCCATGACTGCAGATAAGCAGAACGGAACGGTATATACTTGTTCCAGTGATGGGAAAGTGAGGCAGCTGATTCCCATTTTCACAGATGTTGCATTAAAGTTTGAACACCAGTTGATTAAACTGTCAGATGTGTTTGGCTCGGTGAGGACACACGGGATAGCAGTGAGCCCCTGTGGTGCATATCTGGCTGTCATTACAACTGAGGGCATGGTCAATGGCCTCCATCCCGTGAACAAAAACTACCAGGTCCAGTTTGTTACTCTCAAAACCTTTGAAGAGGCAGCTGCTCAGCTCCTGGAATCTTCTGTTCAAAATCTCTTTAAGCAGGTAGATTTAATAGACCTAATACGCTGGAAGATTTTAAAAGATAAACATATCCCTCAATTTTTACAAGAAGCTTTGGAAAAAAAGATTGAAAGCGGTGGGGCCACTTATTTTTGGCGTTTTAAACTTTTCCTTCTGAGGATTTTGTATCAGTCAATGCAGAAAACCCCTTCAGAAGCCCTATGTAAACCCACCCATGAGGACTCAAAAATCTTACTGGTTGACTCACCAGGGATGGGCAATACTGAGGATGAACAGCAAGAAGAAGGCACTTCTTCCAAACAGGTGAATAAACAAGGCCTTCAGGAGAGGAGCAAAGAAGGTGATCCAGAGGACCCCACAGATGACTCACTCACCCAGTCCGGAGATGTTGGAGGCCGTGAGCCGATGGAAGAGAAACTCCTTGAAATCCAAGGGAAAATTGAGGCCGTGGAAATGCACTTGACCAGAGAGCACATGAAGCGAGTCTTAGGAGAAGTGTACCTGCACACCTGGATCACAGAAAACACTAGCATCCCCACCAGGGGACTCTGTAACTTTTTAATGTCTGATGAAGAGTATGATGACAGAACAGCACGGGTAAGTGTTTATTAACAAAGACATTGAAACTGTGAAAAGTCTGTTTTCTTCATGAGAAAGAAATGACCTAAATTGAATTCCTAAAGCTCAACTTTTGCTTTGACATTTTTTAGGTAATCGATTGGCATGAGGTGCAGGAGAATAAACAGGAAACATGGCTTAATGGAGAGGACATAGTCGTGTCACACATGGACTCTTTCAGTTCTTCCTCTTACTGGGGCCTGGCTTGATGTGCAAGGTTTGCGAGATGAGATTTCCAGGCTGTGGGTGAGCCCGAGCAGGCTGCATGTAGCAGAGCAGTGTGTGACTGGGCAGTCACAGCAGGGAGAGTGTGGCACTGTGCCTTTCCCTGCCCGTTTGCAAAAGGTTTTGGAGGTTTTTCGGAGGGGCGTGGTGGCAGGGATTGTTTCCATTCCAAAGCACTTGAGGAGGTCTTCTGATTTAGTCAAGAAAGGCATGTAAAGTAAACAAATTATTACTTACATTTTGGATTTTTTTTAAACAAAAACTGAGCATAATCTTTATTTTGACATTAGAACAATCTTACAGTGTTATCCAAAACGTCTTCCAACGAATTCAAGTGCCCTGACAGAACACTGGGGTTCAAGCTTGGGAACACACTGCATGCTCTGTAGTCCTCTTAAAGGTTCCCAGTGCACATGAGCCTTCTGAGGGTTCTGAGAATTCCTACAGAAAAGAAACCATTTAACTGTGTGTAGCTCCGTGTTATCCAGACTTTATTCATCAGAGAACCTTCCTTTGAGCTAATAACTGCTAAAATTCTGAAGAACTTGTGTTTCAAGGAACATGCTTTATACTAAAATATTCAAAAGTACAAAAACTTATGTTCCTTTTTACTCCGAAGATTGACACTTATTCTCACTGCCTAAAATCTTTTTTAAAATATTAATTGAAGGCAATAAATTCAAATATCTTCATGCCTAAGGTTAAACCATTCACACATCACCTGTTGCTTTTTCTTGTTGGAAAGTGTATGTCTACGTATGCCCCTAAAATTATTGCTCATAGGATGTTTGCAATAATCTCAAGAGTAGTTAAGATGTACTGTTCATGTAACTGAATTTTCATCTTTGAAAGTTAGCTTTTAAGAATTGTTTCATTGTGGTCTAAATTGTGTGGAAGAGTTTTCTTGTTATCACTGTCCCATAGGACCTAGCAGGGATATTATAAGAGGCAGTGAAATATTAACAAAAACATTTTGGAAAGTATGTAATGGAAGTTGATTGCTGATGGTTTACAGTGACTGTCCAGATGCTGCATGAGCATGGGGAGCTATATTTAGCATAGTTACGTGGTTCCAACAGAGCCAGTTTAAAGAAAGGAAGATTGTACTGTGCCCATCTATAACAACTGAGTTTTGATTGAAAACAATGCATTTTTCTTGTCTTAAATATCCTACTATATGGTGGCTGGCCCCGTGGCCGAGTGGTTAAGTTCGCGCGCTCCGCTTTCGCGGCCCAGGGTTTTGCCAGTTTGAATCCTGGGCATGGACGTGGCACTGCTCATCCAGCCATGCTGAGGCGGCATCCCACAAGCACAACCAGAGAACTATATAGTTCTTCTATAGAATTCTCTTCTAGAATATACAACTGTGTACTGGGGGCTTTTGGGAAGGAGGAGAAGAAGAAGAAAAGAAGATGATTGGCAACAGATGTTAGCTCAGGTTCCAATCTTTAAAAAAAAAAAATCCCATATATGCATAAAATGAATCTTTTCAAACTTAGTTTGTTGACTTATAATAATTATAAATTGTTTCTGAGATTCTTAGCCTGGTATAGTTAGACCAGCATTTCTCAAGCATTTTTTTTCATTATCCTTCCCCCTGCCCACCAGCATTTTAAGGCATTTTTTTCTAATTGTTCTTGCCCGTGAAATTTTGATACCACAGATATATTGTGTATCTGTTTATGTACTATGTGTATATCTGTGCTTTATACATGAGAAGGGTAAAGAGTTTTTGTCCCCCAAGAACCAATGTTCGCCCCCTTGGAAGGAGTGTCACCCCTGTTGAGGATGCGTGAGTTAAGCTGATACAGCTGGGCTTGTGTGGTCAAGGCTCTTGAGAGCAAGCAAAAGCAGTCCTTCCTTTTGTAAAATTTGAGTGCATCTCTACTGGAGGAATTCTCAGCAGATTTTATCACTATCAGAATGTTTGGCCTTTCTAGAAAAGAAGGAAGGGGTGGTTGTCTCTGCTATAGGGGACCATAAACTAGATTTCTGAAGAACAAAAAAAGCCAAAAGGTAATGGGCTTTAAATTTGTAAATTATATATGGAGTAAGACACCCTCTGAGCGATTAAGATACCCTTGAAAACATAGTGAACTAATTTTAATGAATGAATTAGAGAGTCCTTCCGTGAGAGCTTAAGTGTAAATGGATTAAAAACTTTGATGGACATTATCTGCTAGTAAGACAAGAAGGGTCTTAAGGGTTGGTGTATCCCATGCCTCTCAATGATACAGCCAGTGAAGGTTTTTTCAGCAAAATAATGAAGTGGACCAGTGTTTTTCAGACTTTCACTTTTAAAGTGATATAATCCTAATAAAGTTGAGAAAAGTGAAGCTGAAATAGAGACAAGGCCTAGAACCTGCCCTGTTGACCTCTCACTGCCACCTCCCCACTGCCATGGGTCCTGCCGTGCCTTTGCAGTGGGGCTCAGTGGATCTCAGATGGCAGGCTCCTAGACTAGATCGGTCATGGGTCTTTGGGCTCTCAGAAGGGGAAATTATTATTTTTTAATTCAGATTATCTTTTTACTTTGTAAGACTTTCTTAAAGAACATTTTCTTTCTTTCTTAAAGACATTTCTTTCTTTCTTTTTTAAAGACATTTGCACAGTTCTACAAAGTTAGTATTTCATGTACTATTTTGCCTATAGAGGTTAGGCTTTTTTCTTAAAATCAAAACATTGTAAGTAATAGCTAAATACTTTGTCTTCCATCAGAACTCTGAAGTCCTTGTTTCAGAAACAACTAAAACAAGGCAAGAAATCAGATTTTGGTTTTTCAGAACGGTTTTTCCTTTAGTGGTTATAGTTCACCCTGTTGTCACAGGGTCCCTGAATGAATCTTTTTACTCAGCCAGTTGACACAAGTTGAAGGTCTAGCTTTTGGACTTTCAGCCATTGCGGTGGGCCCATGTGGACATACAGATCTCCTGCCTCATGTGAGATGCCGTGTGTTTGTTCCTTTCTCCCGGGTCGGTAGGCTTTTCCTTCAGGAGGCCCTGCCCTCTCCACTAAATACTGCGGGACTGTTTGTCTTACTAGGTGCTGATCGGACACATCTCCAAGAAGATGAACAAACAGACTTTTCCTGAGCACTGTAGTTTGTGTAAAGAGATCTTGCCGTTCACAGATCGCAAACAGGCAGTCTGTTCCAATGGCCACATTTGGCTCCGGTAAGCCGTTTTAAGCCAGCTGCTGCTTTTGCTCATTTTGGGGTTTTGTATAGCACAAACCACCGTAAAGAATTAATCCAAAATACATGTTGCCCATGCCATTAGGTTGGAGAAAAGCTGCTCTTATAAAATCTGGTGTGGGCTTTTTTCATCAGTTTGACTAAAGCAGGACACCCTTTAAAGACAGTTTTTTACTGCTTGATATTTATAGGCCTTGCTTTCTTTATTTTGGTAATGCTGTTTTCCTTTGAAGTAGCATTAAATTTTTTAAAATTGTTATTACAAAACTACTACCTGTTAATGGAATATAAAAGTGCTTATGCCCTTTTTTGTTTAACTTTATAATCAAAGGTAGGAGTCTTCCTCCTTCCATGAGTCTCACTCTGAGAGGGAACCCTGGTGTGTCCTCCTTGTCTGGACCTGTGAGCTGCAGTTGACACAGCTGATGGCTCCTTGCTCCTCCTTGCAGCACTTTCCTCACCTGGCTCCCTGGGCACAGTGCTCCCTGATTTTCTTCCTCCCTCTGACTCTTCATTCTTAGTCATCGTTGCTGATTCTACTTCATCGTCTTGATGTCTGTCTTTGGACCTGGTCTTCTTGGATCAGTGGCCTCTCTTGGCTGTTGCATGTCATTTGTACACTGGTGACTTAAACGTGTAACTTTGGCCTGAGTCTCTTCTTGTCATCCAGACTTACGCATCTAACCACCTGCGCAGCATCCCTGTTTGGAAGTTTAATAGGCATTTCAGATTGGAATCCAGCCTTTCCTCACTACCTCCACTTCTACAGTCCTGGTCCAAGAGACCATCATCTCTTGTCCAGATTATTACAGTTATCCGCCAACTGGTCTTCCTGCTTCCACCCTTACCCCTTCCAGTCTGTTCTCAGTATAGCTGTGATTGTGATCCTGTTAAGACTTTGTCAGCTTGTCACCCCTCTGCTCAGAACTCTCCAGTAGCTGCCCATTTCTGATGAGTAAAAGCTAAAATCCTTCTAGTGATCAAGACAACACAGCCTGACCCCCATCCCCTCTCTGACCTCATCTGCATTTCTCCATCTTGCTCACTTCATCCTGGGTGCACTGGCCTCATTGTTCCTCAGGTACTCGAGGTACTGCTCCCACTTCAGGACGCCTGCACTGACTCCTCTCTCTGCCTGGAAGGCTCTTCCAGCAAGTGTCCAGATGGCTTCTTCAAGTGTTCCTTTATCAGTTAGGCCTTCCTGGCCATGCTACCTAAAATTGGAACACCCTGCTGACATCCCTCTCCTCTCCCAATAGTCTTCATCCCTCTTCCTTGCTTTAATTTCCTCCTTAGCAATTATCACCATTTAATATATTTTTTACTTTTTGCTTTTCTCCCCCGCTCTGGAATAGAAAGCCCCATGAGGACAGCGAATTTTGTTGTGTCGTTCACAGCTATTTCTAGAACAATGCCTGGTACATGGTAGGCACTCAGTATATTTTATAAATTAATTTTTAACAGAAACAGGCTTGTGCTACACATACTTTCCTTAACAACTTGCTGATTCTCTTATTAAAATATTGTGGACAGTTTTCCATTCAGTACATAGATCCCATTCTTCAGGCTGTAGAGTTTTCCATTGTATAGATGTTCTATTGTTTACTCCCTTATTGATAGATATTTGGATTTTTCCCAATTTTTATTGCATTCCTCCACTTTTTCTGTTTTGTTTAGACTTTTATTTTTTAAGGGGAGAACAGGAAACAAGCTTGTAGTAGTAGTAGTAGGATTGTAGTCACCATCATGATGGCAGCAACAGCCAACGTCTGTTGAGCACTGTCTCCATGCCAGGCGCTGTTCCAAGCACTGCGCGTGTCCCGGGTTACTGCATCCTCACAGCCGTGCACAGGTGCACTGCGATTATTTCTGCTTTTACAGATGAGGAAACTGATGCCTGAAGAACTTAAATAATTTGCCCGAGGTCACACAGGCACTTAGTGGCAGATCCTGGCGTTCTGCCTCCAGAGTTCACATGTGTAACCACTATACGCTGTTCTCTCTCAGGCGGGTGCTTCACAACAATTCTTTTCCTTCTTGCTGATTGCAGTTAGTGACAGGATACCCGGTCTGATTTCTCCATGTGAGAATGTGTGCTTGCCCTCACTCAGGTGTAATCTTTCTTCTGTTATACCCAAGTCTTTACTCCAAGTAAATCTCTTTACTCCTTGGAATCTCTTCCCTCAGCTCTCTTCCTCTTTGTAGTTTCCTACTCCGTTGTTCAACGCAATGACTGATCTTCTGGAAAAGCTTCCCTGCAGAGCCCAAACACACTCTCCCCATCTTGTTGCGTCCGCCTTCCCTTATTCGCCTGGTCCTGGGAGATGCTCAGTGAACAGTCATTGGATGAGATTGAACCTCTGAACATTGGATCCTGTCCCTTTTTTGCACCATTAATATCGTCTTCTATATCCTTCAGGTTTTCCCCACTGTCCTGTCAGGTTCTTAAAGATAGTGCTTTATACCTAGTCTTAAAAATCACTAACAAGAATAATTTTCAATATAGTACATGATCAGTTTTTTTTAACATATCAAAAATTCAAAGTACAGTCAGGTATGAACAGACTCAATTCTGAACTGTGGGAAGAAGCCGCAGTGACTGTCTGGATTAGAAGCTTTGTATCTCTGCTTAGTCACCTGATACCCCACTTTCTCTTTAGTAGCGTCGGGGGTAGAGGTCTGGCCCTCTGAGGTGTGCCGAGGGCTACGTTGCTGCCATGAGTTTGTGAAGAGTGCCTGCCCTTGACTGGGTTGCTGTGTGGTTTGAGAATAACTGGCTGTACTGAGTTGCCCTCGGCCTATGCTGCTTTCCTCTGCGGAACTGACGATGCAGTCTGTCTTCTTTCAGGTGCTTTTTAACCTACCAGTCCTGCCAGAGTCTGATATACAGAAGGTGTTTGCTCCATGACAGCATTGCCCGCCATCCAGTTCCAGAAGGTGAATGCTTTCCCAGCCTGGGCGGGTGAGGTTGAGCATGCTGGCAGAGCACCAGCGCCTCAGACTCATTGCTCGGCCGTGCTCCACACTGCTTAGTCTTATGCCGTCAGGGATGCTGAGCAGGCTCATTCTGCTCTTTACAGTATTACCATGAAGGCACAATTAATTTAAAATGATAATTGGAATATGTCATGTTCAAGTACGTATTCATTTTAGTATGTGAGTGTCTGCTGTTCTGTCACTGCTGACAAATTACTCATTCAAAAACATGTCAGAACTTGTTGTAGACAGCGTATATAGATTATATTTGAATGAAAACTCTTCAAATGGTAATGTATACAAAGACAGCATTGCTGAACCAGCAGTAGCTTCTGCACTTGGAGTCATTCTCCTAGCCACCATGAAGAGGTTTTTCTCTGGTTGGTCTGTATTCTCTTTCTTGATAGCCCGGTGACACAGCCCACATTTCTGAGATAACTGGTTGGAAATAAGATCATAGACATGGGCAAGGAATTAGTGATTTAAATAGCCACACAAATGTCAAATTTATGACCTAACATTCATTAACGTCGCACTCTAACCAAATGAGCTAACTAGACACAAGCGTATACAATTATGTATGTTTTGGGGGAAACTTGTGGTCTCAAGTAAAACAGAAAACATTCTATATAAAGCTACACCCTTATTCTTGATTTTTGCTCTAAACTGGCTGAAGCTCTAATTCTGAGAAGTTGATGTGTTGTGTTAGCTGCGTATGTTCTGTTTTAACTTTTTAGTATGGAAAATGTAATCATATATGAAAGTAGAGAAAAGAGTATAATCAACCCTTATGTCCCCATCATTCAACTTCAAAAACTGCCAACTCACGGCCTTTAATGTTCATCTGTAGTCCCCCACCCCCTTCCCTCCTCTGATTGGATTATTTTGAAACAAATTTTTGGGAACTTTTCAACACTCACTGCAATTGAGAATAGGTATACTATTTAGACAAGAAATCAGGAAAAGATTGAAACAAATTAAAAAAACAAATACACCTGCCAGTTGGCTTGAATTAAGCCACATACAGCTTTGGGAAAGAATGAGAACCTACTGGGTCCAGGGAGGAGTGGTAGAGTAGAGCATTTCACAGACCAGGAGGGTTTTTAAGAGGGGGAGAAGGTGTTGACCCAGTGTTGCGATGTTTTTATTTCTCCAAGTAATGCATTTTTTAAAAGTGACTGTATTTTATAAAAGAATATTTCACCGTTAGCAGTGTATGAAGGGTACACTCTCAGAACAAACTATAGTCTTTAAATTGAATAAGTTTAGCTTTATGAAACTCTTATTCGTTACCCTTATTTTCCTGTTTCATCACAGAGGGATGAAAATTTCATCCCACACTTAGCTTTGGGGACAACAGATATAGTACAGCCTCATTTAGAATGTTGGAGTGCAGTGCTTTGTCAAGGACACAGAGCTGGGACCAGATTGCTCATCTCTTGACACTGCAGTCCAGCCAGGGCTCATCCCATTTGGCTGCCGCTTTTTAATCTAACGCTCAGTACCACTTGTCTTCCTTTTGCAGATCCTGACTGGATTAAGAGGTTACTGCAAAGCCCCTGCCCTTTCTGCGATTCTCCTGTCTTCTAAACATCAGTGGGGGGAAGATGGGAAGGGCACATCTCGGCTGTAGAAAACGCCCTCCAGCCTGAAGAGCTGGGATGCGCTGGAGTGAGCCTGGCCTTCACACATCAAGAGGCGCTCCTCCTGACTGTAAATAGAGCCCTGGGAGTGCATTCTGAAGTGCGTTCTCTCTCTCCAGGATATCTTTAAAATGACTGAAGGCAGAGATTTTAAGTCATTTTGAGATGAACATTAGCCCCCACTCCTTACTCAATGAGGAACACTTATTTTTCAAGTGTCAACTGAAGCAGTTTGAACAAAAAGAACGCTCTATCATTTCTAGGGACAGAGTGCTCTCTTCCAGAGCTGGGATAAGGACCGTGCCGGGCTGAGTTAGGCTTTAATCCTGGCCTTGGCCTGGAACTGCTTTGTGGCTCCAGAGAGCTTATTAATTCCCTGGTACGAGGTTGTCAGTGTACCAGCAGATATTAGAAGTGTCTAAACACGTGGGCCTGATATTTTGTTCTTAGCAAATAGCTGCAGATCTGTGTCCCACCGATTCTTCTTTTTCATGCGTATTGAAAACATTTTTCTAAAACTCTATATTTTGAGAGGTTGAAACCAAGACTAAAGTTGGTCTTAATGTGTGAAAAGATCAGGTGACTCCTGTAAGTTAATAATTGTGACTTGTTTTCCATGATCTCCTGTGTCGTCGGATTTCCTGCCTCAACTCCTTGATATACATAAGGATGTCCAGTATTCCACTCACCTCTGTCACATCCCTGCTTCGGACTGGACTCTGATAACCGAGACGAGATATTTGTACATAGAAGAAAAAGAATATTTTCTCCTTTTAGTATTAAATTAAAACTTTTACTATTTTTAATGTTGACATTTCCAGACATTTCATTTCTATCTGGTATAGGATTGTGCACAGCGTCTGTGTAGAGACTTCCAGAAAGAGACGGGCAGCTCAGAAGTGCAGACACTGGCACTCTGGTGCTATAAGTGAGTTCAGCTCAGTTGACCGGAGCCTGGGAGTGTCTCCTCCCTGCAAAGGTCCTTGATATTTATGATCCAGGTATTTCTCTGTGGGCTCCTAAGAGGAGGTGTTAAATGTCAATTGGTCTTAAAACGTAAAATAAAAAATAGACATTCTGGAATTACAGTGTTCTTGGATTTTTAAAATAAGTGTCCTAGAGATTGGTGCTAATCAACAGGACTGTAATGCACACATCTTGAAGTGGTGCATATGTCTGGAAAGTTGGATGGGAAATACAAAATGAGAAATTCTAACTCATACACTCTTTTGCCTTTATTCTAATACAGTTTCCTGCTTTTATTTTGTATCCTTAGTGAAAGACATTTTGTCCTCACTTAAGAAACACTTGATATTTGGATAACACTAGCGGAAACACACCACGCACCATACTTGTGTCCTGTCCCCCCGGTTCAGATGTAGTGGAGACGAGCCCCTAGGAGGCACTTCGAGACAGCCTGCTTTGAGATGTCTTTCGTTTCCTCGTCAGATTCTTTTTGCTTTGTCTTCTGGGTTTAATTATGTATTTGCCGGAATCTTCTGATTATCTTTCTCATTTTGGTGGTAATTTCAAGAATAGTGTTTATCCAGATTTTAGGGTCCAGCGTGTTAAATTGATTTTCAAGAAGGAACCAGGTAGCAGTAAAATCATGGCCACTGCAGCTCAGAGGCAGTTGTACCTGTGGCTGCTTCACTTTGCAGTAAATATGACAGTAAAGTTTGGAATCATGGCAAGGAATTACTGCAGTTTTAATAATCATGGCATGCTTAGTCTCACTTATTTTTTTGTTCCTAATCAGAGTCAGTAGTTGATTTGTTCTGTTGGAAAATTTTGTGCTGCTGCCATTTAAAACTTAGATTAAGTTTTTGTTTAAAGCAGCTGTGCATTTTTTGAAACATTTAACTCTTAGGAGTTAACTACAAGTTGCTCCTGAATCATTTTGAGTGTCTGTATAGGAATAGACATGGCAGCTGTTTTACTAGAACGTGGCTTCTCTCCGCAGGGGCCTGGGCCCAGTGGCATTCTTAAGACTCTGAAACCCAACCAACACCTGCGTCAGCCAGGCTTCTGCACACGCAGCGGGGTCTCCCCTTCTCCTGGCCCCCCAGCCGCAGGGGCTGATCCAGTGACCTGTGAGGAGAGGAGATTTGAGCTGAGGGCAGCGCCCCAGTGCACGTCTGCGTTCACTGAGGTTCAGCGTACCTGAGGGTAGGGTGGTCACTGAGACCTAGGAAAAGTGAGAGGGACACAGGCGTCTTTAGATTATTAAATGCCTCTCCTGTTCTAAACTAGTCATACTCTCTATACCTTCCTAAAATTTGCCTGATGTGTTTAGTGGCTTTCAAGTTTATTCAGCTGTCCCTGTAATAACTGTTTCAGGAATGGAAGGAGTGGCAGGAGTGACGTTGCTGCACTGTGTTGAAGAGCAGGAGCGGAGCTCCAGACAATTAGACCTTTTCAGCTACAACCCTGCTGCATTTTGGGAGTCTGATATCCACACCTGTATCACGTTTTCTCTGCCTGGGGTTAATTTGTTCCTATTATTCCAGATAAGAAATTGATAGCTTGTTATGCTTCATATTTATTCTGAAATCCTCATGTGTCCACCACCCAGACTTCAGGCAATCTCTACCTACTGTTGTATCTGCCAAAACTACCAATTATTTTTCAGTGTCAGAAGTTGTCAGAGCCACTGGTGAAGCTCCCGGTTGAGGTGACATTTTTCTGCTGCTTCCTCTACAAAGTATTTGAGCATGTTAACGTGGAAGCGTGTGGTTGGGCCTATTAGTAAGTTTCACAGGTTAATTAGGTTAAAAGAATGTTAAAAGGACGATAATTAAATATTAAAGTATATTCTGTGGTGATTATAACAGCATCAGATAAGACGCAGAAGAAACTGCTGCCTGTGGGTGCTTGGGAGGAGGAAGACAGTGCTGGCCTGGGGAGCGCCTGCCCCTGCGGCCTTGGCGCTGCTCTGAGTAGGTGAAGTGCTGCCGTCCCGGAGTGAAGCCAGGAGTTAGCACCCCTCGTTGGTTTCTGCAGGACCTGTCCGTGCCTTCTGCTCCTGACCTCTCTCTCGCTTTTCCTTACCAAGGGGGTCCTCTTGAGTACCATTCCTTTAGTTCTCTCAGCTTTAGAACACATTCACAGCGAACAGATTCCATGTTTGAAAGAAAAATAGATTAGTGATAAAATTTCTAAAAGCTAAATCACATAGTGGGTCTCCCTTCCTAGAGGAAACTATTAAACAGTAATTTTTCTCTCTAAAGGTAATAGTGTCAGTTAACTTGGTAAACCGTATCCGGGTTTCTTCAGAACTCTTAGTCGTAATCTCCCCAGCAGAGCGCTCGGCAGCTCTCAGCTGGTCTTGGGCTGCGCTGCGCCCGAATGTGTCAGCTCCTTCCCGCCACCCGTCCCTCTCCCCGAGCCAGTGTGATTGGTGACCAGCAGAACTTGTGGCGTAAGCTAAGCTGCCTGCGCTGTGTTCAGAGTCAGCAGGCTTAAACTTTTTACGGGAAAGGTGTATTCTGCCCTTTTTCTTTTTAGAGCTTGGGCAGCACAAACAGCAAGTAGCCAGACGAATAAACAAATCTCTTTACAGTTAGCCCGCCGTGGACTGTTCTGAGTCCCTGCGCGGCGTCCCTAAATCGTGACGGTGCCTTGGTGCTCTCAGCCTGCTCTCTGTGTGGGTGGAGGCGAGCGCCTCAGGAGCCCACCCTTCCCCTCGAGACTGTCGGATCTTAAAATGCCTCTAAAGAATTGAACTGAAGTGAGTTGTTTTCATTTCAGTTATTAGTGGAAGTAGCGATTAGCAGCTTCAAGCAGAGTTTTAGACTGTATCTCAAGTCTCATAGTTATTAAACTTTGAACTGCTCTTTCGTGAAGCCAGAAGGTTTTTGTAGTTAAGATCTTCACATCTAACATGATATCTGCTATTCAGACTGATTATACAGCATGTGAAATTGGACTGTCTTTAAATTGAATTAAGTCAAATTTGCAGAATATAGAGTTGCTTCTGATTATCTCAAGTACTCAGCTTTGCTATCCTGATGGAACAGCGGGGTTTTTCAAAAGATTGTGAACTCATTTCCATGGCGCAGATATGAATCAGTAGCAGGACCTGTTAGCCCGGCTGAGCCTGGTAGATAAGACGCAGCCTCCCATCTGCACACAGACAGGGCTGTTTCTGAAAACTGGCTGTGGAAATCCATACATTTAATAGAGAAATGACTGTTTATTAGGATGTCCTCTAAAAAAGTTAATCCTTTTGGTATATGAGCATTTCTCCCCCAACCTCTTTATCCAATTAGGTGAGGCAGCTTTTCTTATCTTGCATTATCTTTGAGTTGTAACTGAACTCCAGCAGGACACTTCATGTCCAATCTGAGGTCCCAGTCAGTGAGTTTCTTTGCAGCAGTATGTGTGGATTACCAGCACGGTGTTCGTTCATTCATTCCAGGCTGGGAAGGAGCTGAAAAAAGGGACAGATGATACTCTTGTCCTGATACCCTAAGGTAAAGGCAGGGGCCATCTGGTTGAAATATTGTAAATAGGTTGGAGGAATTACATTTCAGAACTCTAAATCTTGTGTTTATTTCTAAGGTAAAAATTTGCTTACCTCACCCTGAAATCCTGTTACTTTCATAAAAGTCCTGTAAAGTGGTCATACTGACAGTGTAAAGAGGTGGTGACAGCTTTGAGGCGTTTCATATGCTATCGCTTTTACATTTAGCTGACAGACTGGGAAGCTTTAGGGTATTTTTTTTTTGGTATTAATGCAAAAATGAATTATGTCTTTTTCAAGACTTTGACTCAGATTTGTACTTTGCTGAATGAAAGGAAAGTGAATATCAAACTTGTTTATACAGAAATAA
Organism: Equus quagga; assembly: GCF_021613505.1. Classification (NCBI taxonomy): domain Eukaryota; kingdom Metazoa; phylum Chordata; class Mammalia; order Perissodactyla; family Equidae; genus Equus; species Equus quagga. Next base: position 92,759,261 of record NC_060267.1, read on the forward strand.
GACTAAAGAAAAGTAAGTCTGTGTTGTGTGTAGTGATCTATGCTTTCTGTTTACCCAATGCCTGTGCTAGTCTTTGTGCTCAGCTTTGAATTGTATGTATGTTTACATATGACATTTTTTGAAATAAAAAGAACAGGCATCTAAAAACTTAAGGTTATAAAAAGGAGATGGTTTTTTAATTCTTAGCATTTGATTAGGTAGTGTGTTATAGATTTTTAGTGTTTAAATTTAAAAACTTTAAGAATAATAACACATTTTGCTTGGAATCCCCCCCATCCAGAAAGATTGGCACTTCTCTCCATTGTACATATGCCACGGTGTCCATGACTAGATTGTAAGCTCCTCGAGGCAGGCACTGATGGAAAGTGCCTTTCAGACAGTTGGTGCTCACGACATGTGTAACGAGTGAGTAACTTCCTGCCTCCTTCAAGACGAAGCATGGTCCACTTTCTCCAGTGCGCTCAAAACTGCAAAGAACTAATGACCAGAAGAGGGCCCGATTCTTTCTTGGGTTTGAACTGAGTTTCTTGGGTTAAACCAGACCATGCCGTATCCTTAGCACTGTTTAGCCTTCTCTTCCCGAAGATAATACACCAGTATCCTGAGCTGTTATCTAATATTAGGGCAGAGGTTTCTGGGAAAAGTTTGAAGTGGGGAAGATTATAGAGAAAATGAAATGTGAATTTTGGAGGGTGTCTGTCTGTATACAGCCCTGTGGGGCAATCTTATTTTAGTTATTACTAAAGAAAGGGGTGACAGATCCTCTGCTTCTTTACCAGTTAGCTGGTTGGCCACTTATCCAGTTCATGAAAGACTGTTGGGTTTTAGCCTTTTCCCGTTTTGGATTCCTCTCAATTGTTCGTATTATTCTAGTCCTTAGACTCTAATGAAGTTGCTGTGAATACCCAGTGCTGTATATACTGCCAGTTTTCTAAATGTGAAATAACCTCCAACATGTTGTGTTTTGTATGCAGAGCCACTAGTATTGTTATCTTGGCCACTTTTTTATTCGAAATAAATAAATAATAGAATTATTTGTATATTGTGTGCATATTTTATCAGGTTCACATGGTTTGTGCAAAGCTTAGAAACCTCTTTATGCCTGACCAGCACCAGCAGGGTGAAGTAATGCCCAGGCGTGCACAGACGGGAAGGAAAGCTGTGTATGTTAGAGAAATGGCCATTAGCAGCCACCTCAGAATCAGGTCAGTATGTCTTTGGTTGTTTATTCCAGAAAACGTTAGAAGGAATGTAAACGGAAATAATCAAAAAGCTTCAGTAGGATGTTAGGCCATGTATTCTTAACACTGTCAATGAAATAGCATCTCGTGAGTACTGAAATGAAGTACTGATTGCAAGGATCTCAGCAACGACAAACACGTAATTCAGACAAATACTCCAGCTGAGAACAACCAGAAAAGCTAGATAAAACACCAAACAAGATAAAGAAAATGAAAAGCACACCTAAACACATCATAGTAAAACTGCTGAAAATCAAAGAGAAAAAATCTTAAGCAAAGAAAAAAGATAAGTTACCTTAAAAGGAGCAGTGAGAAGACTCGTCTGACTTCTTGATGGAAACAATGAAGTGGGAAGGCAATGGAAAGGCGTGAGAGGCAAAAACTGGCACCCAGAGCCCCAGACTCAGCAACAGTGTCCTCTAAGAATGAAAGTAAAGACATTTTTCAAACAAACAAAAATGGAAAATAATGCATCGCTAACACCAGCACTGAGGGAAATTCTAAGAGGTGTTGTCAGGTGGAAGATAGTTCAGAGAAGGAGCAAGGATGCAGAGCACTGAAAAGGTGAGACAGGTGGGCAGAGACCGTGAGCACGTGAAATGAACAGAACATTCCGAGAGGCTTTGAGATAAAGCACCTGACTGCAGGTCAGGAGGTGCTGTGTTCTGTAATGCCCGGCCTTGGCGAGGGACAGGTAAAGTGACCAGTCTAAGTTAGACTTGCAGAAGTCAAGTTTCCTCTGGAGTGATGCCTGAAGAACAGCACAGGAGTCTATAGTTAAGCTAACAGAGGGGGAATACCAGGGCTTTTAAAAAATATTCCAATAGACGAGAAAGGAGGAAAAAAAACATAGAATAGGCTGGGAAAATGAAAGCAAATAAGGTAATGGATTTACACCCAAATACAGCAGTAATTACACTAAATGTAAATGAACAAACAATCCAATTAAAGCAAAGATTGTCTGATTGATTAAAAAAAAAAACTATTGGTGGTAGACATGATGCAGTCTATACAGAAATTCTAATATAATAATGTACACCTGATATTTACACAATGTTACAAGCTAGTATGACCTTGATTAAAAAAAAAAGCCTGGCCCTGTGGTTAAAGTGTGCTCCACTTCAGAGGCTTGGGTTTGTGGGTTCAGATCCCAAGCACAGACCTACTCCACTCACCAGCCATGCTGTGGCAGTGTCCCACATACAAAAAAGTAGAGGATGATTGGCACAGATGTTAGCTTAGGGCAAATCTTTCTCAGCAAAAAAAAAAAAAAACCAAAAAAACCCAACATGTTGCTTAAGTGATAAATATAAAATATAAGGATGCAGAAAGTTTTAAAGGATGGAAAAGCATACTATGTGAACACAAAAGGTCGTTGATGTTCCATTTGTGTCCCCAAACCCTCATGCTATCATTGTCATGTATTTTCCTCTTACATACATTATAAACCCAACATACAAAGTTATTTTAACAGTCACTTGTCTTAGCTCAGACTATCACAACAAAATACCATCGACTGGGTGGCTTAAACAGAGAAATTTATTTCTCACATTTCTGGAGGCTGGAAAGTCCAAGAACAAGGTGCCAACAAGGTAGGTGTCATTCTGAGGCCTCTTGCCTTGTAGACGGCGGCTATCTCGCTGTGTCCTCACATGACCTCTGACCAGGAGAGAGCAGGGTTCCTGACGTCTCTTCTAAGGGCACTAATCCTGTCGTGCGGGCCCCACCCTCGTGACCTCCTCTAACCCTAACCACCCCCAAAGGCCTCGTCTGCAATGCCATTACTTTGGGGTGAGGGCTTCAACCTATGAATTTGGAGGGACACACTCAGTCCAGACGTCGCTGTTCTTCGTTTCTTCCTGTAGATCTGTTTCCGGCTGGAATCTTTCCCTGGCAAGGCAGGGTGCCACTAGCATTCACCACAGTGCAGCTCTCCTGGTGACACATTTTCTCAGCTTCTGTTTACCTGACACATATATTGAGCTGTTTTCTTTTAAAAAAAAAAAGAAAACTGGTTTATATGCATTCATTTATTTAATCTTTTTTTCCCTTTTTCCTACTCTCATCTTTGAAGAATATTTTCACAGGATATAGTGGAAATTATATAAATTTATTTTTTCCCAGCACATTAAAAATCTAGTTCCATTGTTTTGTGGCCTCCATTGTGGTAAATTGTTTTTTCTCTATATATAATGTATCCTTTTACTCTGGCTGCTTTTAAGATTGTATTTCTCCCCACATCCTCCGTCCTGAGTTCCCCAGCACGCCGAGGGCTGGCAGTGCAGCCTCCTGCCCTGAGATCTGGACCCCTCGGCCTGAGGCCTTTCTCCAGCACCAGCGGGCCTGCTCAGCCACAAGTCAGCGGGGAGGGAAGCCAGCGCGCAAGACGCAGCCTCGTCGTCTCAGTCCTCTGAGCAGCGTCCTTCGCCTGTCCTCAGGCCTCCCCCGTGTCTTTGAGCTCATCGCAGCAGCCCGCCATTAACCCTCATCCTGAGGTTTCCCCCTTGTCTGCCTCACTCTCCTCGCTGCTTCATCTCTGCTGCTTTGGATCACGTCCCAAATAAACTACCCACACCAAAGTCCTTATTTCAGTCTGCTTCGGGGGGAACTTAAACAAAGACAGTCGGTAACATAAGCAGACCTTCAGGGTGCGACCCTGGAATCGGTTCATGTGCCAGTCAGCAACAGGTACCATCGGACTGGGGGAACGTCCTCGGAGCGACGGAGTCTGAGTGCACGGCCACGATCTGGACTAAAGTTAGGTTCCTGATAAGGACCTTGAAGTCTGGGATGGGACAAATGAATCCCAGATTCCCTGGACGCCTGTCGGCCAGCGGATTGAGTCCCTGCCCTCGAGGAAGGAGAGCACCTCTGATCGCCTGGGGGTCACGCCAAGACCACCTGAAGCCTCACAAGGTGATATTTGTCCTCTTCCAGGTCCACCCTCGCTTCCCCTCATTCCTTCTAGGTCATGACGGGTTAATTTCAGCCTCACCCACGTGGAGCGTTACAGTCCCTGCCCAGGGAGGATGCTGCGCGCTCACCAGAGCTGCCGGACCTGCACTGGCAGAAGCAGGGAGTTCGGGGCCGAGAGGGAGGAGAACGGAGGCTGGGTGGAGGAGAGCTTACTGATGGGAAGCACTCTGTGGCGGGCGAGGACACCTGCAGATGGTCCTGTGTAACGGTGGATGGCTGAGGGAAGCTGGGACCCTAAAGCAGCCCTCGGCACGCGGAGGCCAGAGCTGCCTCAGGTCTGCAGCAGGTAGGAAAGAGAGAGGGGCGCGCTCGAAGGGGTGACGCAAGACCAGGGCGCCCACCAGCTGGCCATGTTTGCCAGGAGAGACCAGAGGAAGCTCCTTTGGCCAAAGCAAGGGGTGGGCACTAAGTCAGTGAGAAGCTTGGTGGTAGCTGTCCTCAGGCCAGGATTGACAGTAAGAGTTGTTGCCGAGGACCTGGACTTCTTAGTGTCAATGATGATAGGATTCCAGAATAGCAGAGATCCAGTGGGGGCACTGAACTGCTAAAGAATGGGAAATATAATTGCCATAATGGGCGGGCTGGAGTGGCGATCAGAGCCTTGTTACTCGGGGGTTTGCAGCAATGGCTAATAGGCCAGGGGGTTCTTATGGGTGAGATCGATTGGTAGATAATGAGTGTTTTGTTTGATTTTAACCAAAAATTGGGAGCCAATGTGCTTGAAAACCCACTCTGTGGTCATTTCCCCAGTGCCAGAGTTCATGTTCGGGATGTTTCCACTTAGCGTTGGTTCTCTGACCTGTGGAGAAAAGGCCAAGCGAAGCCCCTGGAACTGCTGCCCCTGCCTAGATGGTAAATCAGAGGCAAATACCTTAACTCAGGTGGCACTATGAAGGTACTGTCACCCTCACGGGCCCCTGTGAAGCCAGATGGTCACCACAGATGACAGTGGGCTTCTCTAAACATAATCAAGTCATAGCACCAATGCAGCTATGTCAGATTTTACGTCTTTACTAGAACAGACAGAGCTTCTGGCAATCGACATGTGGCGTGTTGACGAGGCAAATGCCGTCTTCTCAACGCCCATCGGACAGGAGGACCAAGAGGAGTTGCCTTCACCTGGCAAAGACTGAAGTCCATGTTCACTGTCTTGTCCTGGCCTCCCTTTCCTCGTGTGGGGAAGCCGAACTTGGTGCAGCCTCACTGAGGAATGTTAGAGGACGTGGCTTGTCAGACGTACTAGACACACCGTAGGGGGCAGCGTGAGAGATACTGATAAAAATCACAAAGAGCAAAATGTCGGAGCAAGCCTGATCAAGACAGAGTGTCAGAGTAAGCCTGATAAGAAATCATGAAAAACGGGGCGTCAAAGGAAGCTCGGCAAAATACTGACACAAATTAAACACCCACTGACTGTTTATTAAAACTAGGACGATGTATGACAACTGTGGCTCTAATTACATATCAAGAGAGTTAAAATCCACTACAACCTAGCACCCCCTTGCTGGTTACCTACATGCATTTAGGGTATTTTGTTGTTCAATAACTAAATTAGCTAATTATATATTTACAAATCAATGTGTTCCAATGGGTCTCAATTTCTTCTCTCCTCCCGAAACACTCATCTGCTTTTCATCGCAGTATAATCCAAAGACATTCATCTTCTCATTACACAAAACATGATGCTGGTCTGTTACAAGATGACAGCATCCTAATGGACTTGGTAAACAGGAAGTGGCAAGCACTTGAATGTGGGGCACACAGCAGGGAAGGGCTCCACAGCAGGTGAAGCAAGCTGCCCTGTCACGTGCGCATGTGACCCAGCAGATCCAGTGGAGCTGGACATAGCTGTGTAGGTTAGGAGGCCATGTGGGGTCTCCAACAAGCCCTAAAGAGTTGCAGTACAGACCCCAAGGGTCCTGGAGGAAGGCCACGCCTCTGCCACAGAGCATCACTCACTGTTAAGTAGAGCCCTGCTAGTGCTACTGGGCTCTGGTGCAGACCGCGTGCCTGACAACGGGACGTCCGCCAAGTGACCATACGACCAGAGCTACGCATCATGAGCTAGGTACGATCAGATCTAACAAATCATGAGGTCAGGCCGATGCAGCAAAAACCAGCTGTACAAACAAGATAGTGTTTGCAGGGTCGGCTCTGGACAGGTTCAAAGGACATGAGTAAGTTACAAGAGAAATGGCCTGTGTTCCCATGTCACCTTCTCTGTCCCTTTGGTGCCTCTCCCTCAGCCCACACCTATGGCTTCTTGGGGAATATCTTATGACCAGCTGATGGGGGAGGAAAGAAACTGGCCTGTTTCATGGATGAGCTGGCTCAGCGTGTTGATGTGAACCCAAAATGGCCTGTTGCCACATTACAACCTCACTCGGTGATAATCTCCAGAGACACTGATGAGGGGAAATCCTTGCCGTGGGCTGAGCTTCAAGCAGTACACTTAGTTATTTCCCTTGTTTGGAGAGGGAAATGGGCTGAGGTAAGACTATGCATAGGTTCTTGGGCGGTGGAGAATGGCTGTGGTTGACCCGTCAGGGGCCATGAAGGAAACAGACTGGGCAACTGGAAACAAGAAATTCTGGGGAAGACACGTGTAGCTGCACCTATGGGAATGAGCACAAAGTGAGGGAATCTTTGCATCTCCTGTCCATACCCACCAGAGAGCATCCATCAGAGAGGAGGCACTGAACACCAGCTGGACAGAACAACTCATCCAGCGGAGGCTGGCCAGCTTCTCACACCCCAGCACTTGCACAATGGGGCTGCAAAGTGCAGCTGTGATGGCGGGGTGGAGGGCACTCAGGGCCGACGTCAGGGAGTTTCTCACATCAAGACCCATCCAGCTGCCGCTGCTGTTGAACGTCCAGCATGTCAGGAGCAGAAGCCAGCAGTGAGCTCAGTATGGTGCCACCCTCACGGAGACCAGCCAGCCCGCGATGGTGAGTTGGTTATGTTGCACCCCCTCCACTCTAGGGTGGGCAGCAATTCACGTGGGGGTTATTATGTATTCCGGGTGTAGAATGGGTATTACTCAGCAATAAAAACAAACAAATCAATGACACACCCGTGCCAGTTATTGATTTATTAACTCAGCTCCAGCTTCGCCCTTCAGTACCTGCTCTGCTCTAATGGGCTGGACTCTCCGGCATTTCTCCTTTGCAGTGAGCACGACGTCACACTTTGTCAAGAGAAGGTACTAGAGAGACACTGCAGAAGAAAGGGGGTTCTTGGATCTGGTGGGCTTCCTTCCTTTTCTCCTCCCTCCCACCTTCCTCCTCCTCCTCTTCCTCAGCAGCAACAGCCATGATGCAGAGGACCCTGATGGTGCCTGGTCCAGGCTTTGTGAAGTACCTTCAACCCTGAAAGCAGCTGGCCTGTGGTTCCAGGGTTTGATCGGGCTGGTGGGATGATCAACTCATCTTGGTTTACCCAGGACTGGCCCGGTATTAAACATGAGAATCCTACATCCCAGGAACTCCAACTCTGTCTGTCCCAGGCAAACTGGGACAGTTATGCACGCTATACCCCGGGCTCCTCAAACATAATTAAACAGCTCTTTAAAGGCAGGGAGAGCACAGAGCCCCAGTCCCTGTCTCCTCGATTGATGGGAAGGACCTGGTCACACGGCTAGCGGCACAGCTGGCTGGACTTCCGTTCCAGGCTTCGTGCCCTTTTGCTCCTTTCCTGATTTTCTCCTTAAACAGGCAAAGGAAGCTGGGTGAGAGGGCGGCTCCGGCCAGGCCAGGGGGAATCGCCCTCCCCTTGTGATTCCTTGATGAGAAACCACAGCGTCTGCCACTCGGGGCCCCGCTGAGGAGACTCACTGTGGAGCGAGGGGCGACCCCAGTGCAGCATCTCACAGAGTCCCCCGGGCCACCCAGGGAAGCCCGGGAGCCCAGGCACCCTGCTCGGGCCTGATTCTCTCAGCTCCGCCCCCTGCGGCACTTCAGCTCCGCCTCAGGCTGGGGCGTGTGCACCTGGCGACACTGGACTGTTCCTGAGAGTGGTGCCCAAGGCCAGCTGCACGCATGAAGGCAGGAATCTCTGGGGCGAAAGCGGGGGCTCTTACGATCTGCAGTTTCCCGAGCTCCTGGGGTGACGAGCGCAGTTATCAACTCACCCAAGGCCTCTTAGTGCCGGCCCGGTCACGGCCAGCCACAGCTTCGCTTCACCAGATGAGCCCCTTGTTTTCCAGAGTGATGGCCATCGCCCCCCTGCCCTGGCCCCCCGACATCCCCTCGCCCCCGGCAGTCCATCCAGGTTCCCACTGCTCCACATCCTGCCAATCCTGGGAACCGCCAGACTGGGACCGAGCTGCCAGGCTTGGAGGGTGTGACACCGTCCGCTACAGTATGCATTTCCCTAATCTCTAAGGAGGGTGTTTCCTTCTGTAAAATGCCCGTTTGTCTTCTTCATATTTTTCTCTTCAGTCGTGTGAGTGCTGCTGCCTACACCTCTCTCAAATGTAGTCAACTTTAAATTTTAACATATAACGTCTACAAAGAGGCCACAGACCTTCAGTACACCTTAAGAGTGGAGTGGGACCACTCCCCAGATTGATACAGAGCATTTACAAGACCCGGTGCCCGTCCCCAGGCAACGACCCCCTCAGAGGTAACTTAATTATTTTTGATTTCTATCAACAGTGATTAGTTTTATCTTTTCTTGAGCTTCATATAAATGGAATCACACAATGTGTATCCTTCTGTGTCTGGCTCTGAGACGTCCATATCGAGGCATCTATCAGGAGTTTGTTTTCTTGGGTAATTTCGTGTATGAATATACTGCAGTTGATGGACACTGTGCTGTTTGGGCTAATACAAATAGAACCGCCAGTCACATTCCCACGTACGTCTTCTTGTGCGCCTTGCACCCATTTCTCCATGCGACACCAGGAGAGGAGGTCCAGGTCCCGCGGGAGGCGTGCAAAGCATTAGTAGATGATTGTCTCTCCGTTTCCCAAGTGGCTAAGCCCGTTTCCCTCCCCCAGCACTGCACGGCAGGGCCAGCGGCTCCACCTTCTCCAACACTTTGTGTTGTGGGTCTTGTTAAATGCTGGTGCTGCACGTGCAGGCAGATCTCACTGTGACTCTAATTTGCATTTCTCTGATTACTAATAAGGTCAAGCATTTTTCTTAAAGTTAATTGACCGTTCATGTTTTCCTCTAAGTACCTGCCCGTATCTGTTTCCAGTTTTCCACTTGGCCACTTGCATTTTGGTGACATTGAGGAGTTCTTTACATATTCCGGACGCCAATCCCGTTTCATTAAACGTGTTGCCAATCTTCCTTCCCAGTCTCTCTTTCTACCTGGGAGGACTCTGCGCCGGCTCCCAGGCAGAGTCCTTGTCACCCGGAGCCCTGGGCCACCAGGGGTCAGCAGACACTTCCCAGGTGGCTCTGGCTCCAGCCCTCACCTGTCTCTCTGGATTTATACTTTCTTGTCATTTTTGGTCTCTGTATATTCTCACTTGTTCACGCGAGCTCAGTTGTAATTTTAAGAGGTTTATTTTTCATATTTCATTCAGAATTTTTAGGGCTGTCTTTTAAGAGGGGTCGCCAGGCCATCTAATCTGCCACGTTGCCAGAAATGGACGTCTCCAGGTACTTCGGAAGTTTTACGTTCTAACTACAAGGACCTTCCACAAGACAGTGCAGTGACCCTCCGCATCCAGTCCGCAGTCCCTCCACCACGGGGTCAGCAACGGGGTGTCTCCTAGAAAACACATCTCCGGCCCGCCCCACCCTGCTGATCCAGGATCTCCAGGCATGGAGCCCAGGTGTCTTCATTTTCACAAGCATTCCAGATGATTCTCACATGCTGAACACTGCCCTAGAGAGCACCTCTCCCAGAGGGCTGCTCAGAGACATTCACACAAGTGGCTAGAACATCCACATGTGGGAGGATGGAGCTGGACTGTATCCCCACACCATCCAGAAAAATCAACTCACAGTGGACCATAGACTCAACTGTAAGAGCCAAAATTATGAAACTCTTAGGAGAAAATGTAGGAGTAAATCTTTATGGCTTTGAATTAGGCAAAGTCTTCTTAGATATGACATCAAAACCACAAATGACAAAAGAAAAAAATAGATGAATTGGACTTCATCAAAATTAAAAACTTCATGGGGCTGGCCCCGTGGCTAAGTAGTTAAGTTCGCATGCTCCGCTGCGGCGGCCCAGGGTTTCGGCGGTTTGGATCCTGGGCATGGACGTGACATTGCTCATCAAGCCATGGTGAGGCGGCGTCCCACATGCTACAACTAGAAGGACCCACAACTAAAAATATACAACTATTGGGCCGGCCCCGGTGGTGCAGTGGTTAAGTGGGCACGTTCTGCTTTGGTTGCCCGGGGTTCACTGGTTTGGAACCCCGGTGTGGACATGGCACCACTTGGCAAGCCATGCTGTGGTAGGCGTCCCACATAGAAAGCAGAGGAAGATGGGCATGGATGTTAGCTCAGGGCCAGTCTTCCTCAGCAAAAAGAGGAGGATTGGCAGCAGTTAGCTCTGGGCTAATCTTGCTAAAAAATAAAATAAAATAAAATAAAAAATTAAAAAATATACAACTACGTACTGGAGGTCTTTGGGGAGAAAAAGAAAAAGAAAATCTTTAAAAAAAAACTTCTGTGCTACAAACAATACCATCAAGAAAGTGAAAAGACAACCCACAGAAAGGGAGAAAATATTTGCAAATCACATATCTGATAAATAACTTATATCTAGAATATACTAGAACTCATGACTCAATAATAAAAAGACAAACAACCCAATTTTTAAATGGGCAAAGGATCTGAATAGACATTTCTCAAAGGAAGATATACAAATGGCCAATAAGCACATGAAAAGACGCTCAGTGTCATTAGCCATCGGGGAATGCAAATCAAAACCACAATGAGACACCACTTCACATCCCTAGGATGGCTAGAAAGACAACAATAACAAGCGTTGGCAAGAATATAGAGAAACTGAAGCCTTCACACACTGCTGAAGGAAATGTAAAATGGTGTTGCCCTTTAGAAAACAGGCTGGCAGTTCTTCAAAAGGTTAAACATAGAATTACCATATGGCCCTGCAATTCCACTCCTAGCCATGTACCCAAGAGAAATTAAAACACGTCCACACAAAAACTCGTACACAAGTGTTCATAGCTGCATTACTCATAACCGCCAAAGAACGGAAACAGCCCCCAAATGCCCCTTAACTGATGAACGGATAAACAAAATGAGGTCCATCCAGACAATGGAATATTACTCCTCAATAAAAAGGAATGAAGTGCTGATACACGCTACAGCGTGGACGAACCTCGAAAACACGCCAAATGAAAGAAGACAGTGAAGAAAGGCCGCATATTGTGTGATGCCGTTTATATGAAATGATCTGAACAGGCAAATCCATAGAGACGGAAAGTAAATTAGCAGTTGCTAGAGGCTACACATGGGAGGAATGGCGGGTGACTGCTAACAGGCACAGGGGTGTTCTTTGGGGGAATAAAATGTCCTAAAATTAGTTAGTGGGAATGGTTGCACAACTATGTGAATATACTAAAAACCATTAAATTGTACACTTTAAATGGGTGAATTCTATGATATGTGAAATCTGTCTTAACAGGATTGTGATATATATGTATTTTTTTCAAGTGGCTATAAAGTTCATTTTCATGCATCTCCCTCCACCACATGTGATGTGAATGTCTGCCTTCCAGTTCTTGTGGCTTTGTAGAGAGCATAAGGTTACCGTCGCAGATGAGGTCCCACCGCCTGCAAACGTCCAGGCACCGCCTCCCTGTGAACCCGAGATGGCAGGTTCAGCCCACGGCACCTCCCACCTGGGCCTGAGCACACTCCACATTTTTTGTTCTTCCTCTCCACATGGAGGTCAGTGGAATGTCCTGCTGTTTCTGAGAATAACCAAGCTTGTCCGCTGGCTCTTGACATGTAAATTAGACATCAGTGTCCTTATTCTGGCCTCTGGGCCCCAGCTCAGTTGGAGAAGATTTGCAAAGGAAATATGAGCTTGACAGGAAAAACTGGACTTCACTTGGGCATCACTAAAAACCAGTTATAGTCAAGTCGAAGTGACGGCTGCGAACCTTGAGCTCAGCCTTCTTGCCCCGGGGAAGGAATGAGCAGACTGGCAGGTCAGGACAGTTGCATCGCTTAACGACAGGAACACATTCTGAGATCGTCACAGTGTGAACATCGCAGAGCGTACCTACACAAACCTAGATGGTACAGCCTGCTACCACGGTTGTGCGTGCATCCAGCGTTGACCGAAACATTGTTACATGGCGTGTGACTATAGCTTGTTTGATGTCCCTGGACTGCTGGTGAAAAAATTAGGAAATTGTTTTGCTAAAGAAAAGTGCCATATGTGACAGCATGGATGAAACTTGAGGACATTATGCTAAGTGAAATAAGCCAGTCACAGAAGGACAAACACTGCATGATTTCACTAATATGAAGTATCTGAAATAGCCAAACTCCCAGCAGCAGGGAGTAGGATGGCGGGCGCCAGGTTGGGAGGAGGGAGGAGCTCACGCAGATGAATGAAGTCTAGAGATCTGCTGAGCGGCCACGAGCCTGTAGCTGACAATGCGGTACCTACATGGAGAAATTTGTTGAGAGGGTGGATCTCCTGTTCAGTGATCCTACCACAATAAAAAAAGAGAAGGTTACAGGGCAGTATGTCCAACACCATCCCACTGGCGTCACACCCACCCATCTTTCCAGCCATCATCCATCCATCCATTCATTCACCCCGAACTTTTAACTCTGGCTATCTCTAGTGAAGGACAATCAAGGGTTTTATTGTGGCGAGGACTGGAGTTTCACTTTCTATGTGATGCGCCTCTGTTGTATTGTTTGAGTTTTTTAATAAGTAACATTTTAATAATAAAAATATTTATAATACAGTTATATTTCTATTTTTATAAATGGAAGCGTGTTCCATGGTCAACGGTCACTTTTTTTCATGCCTCTGAACGCTCATATGTGCCTCAAAACTCAGCTCCCAAGTTGCCTTCCCCTGGGGGTCGCCCATGAGTCCTGGTCTCATTTAAATTCCCACCGGCCTGCTCCCGTGGCGCCTGGGCACACCTCTAGACTGGTCCTCCCCACACCACGGTGCCTGTGAACGCTGTCTGACACCCTAGGCAAAAAAAAGGGAGCATGCTGGGAGGGTTAGTGTGCTCATGGGAGCCTAGGGCAGAGACGGGTCTCAGCAACCATCAGAAATCACATGATCTCTCTCTCTCTCAGCTTCCTGTCATCATCTCTGTGAAACAGAAGCTTCATAAGGGCAGAAATGTCCTTTTTTTTCCTCTGCTATATTCCCAGCGTTGGCACATAGTAGGCCTTCAATACACACTTGTTGAGAGATGAGGTGGCCTGTGCCTGCTGCTCTCTGTTCTCTCCAGATGGACTTTGTTGCTGTGCTGTGCTGCCAGATGGGCCGGACAGACCCCAGATATCCTCTCCACTGCCCTCAGTTCTCTTCCAAATTCCCGGGAGAGAGAAGCGATGGGCCCAGCTCTGCGTGACCAGCAGGTGTAACCCGGTGTTCTCAGCGGCAGCCAGGCGTGGGTCCCACAGCAGAAGCACCTGAGGAGGCTGTGGGGTGGGGGCGGGCAGCATCGTCTGGGTTTCCCTCCGCGGGGCCGGCGGGGGTGGGGTGGGGAGGTGGTACACACGCAGGCATGAGCCGGGGAGAAGCGCTGGGAGCCGAGGCAGGGGGAAGAGTTTGCGTGACAGCTTATGATAAAAGGGGTTGAAAATGAACCAAGGAGCCCCCCTAACGAGGACACACCGGCAGCGGTTGGTTCTCCTGCGCGTTCCCATTCATCGGACCTCGGTCAACTTCAAGCACAGCAGCTGATCCGGAAATTACCACGACGTCTGCCCTCCAGCCACAGGCCTGGGCCTCTCCGGACCGGGAAGGCCCCGACCACCGCACCGCGGCTGGAAGCGGATGCTAACGAACCGCAGCCAGGCCGCCCAGTTAGGCCGCGCGCCGGAGCTGCGGGCTGCGATGCGAGGGGCCCGGCTCCCGCCGCAGCCTCCGAGCCCGGAGCCGGGGAGCTCTGCGGCGCGAAGCGGAGGGAGGGGCTGCGCGTGGCGGGCGAGATGAAGGCCGTTGCTCGTCGTTTCCGGGGGAGCGATCGACACCAGCAGCAGCGTGTAGGGCCACCCCCGGCGGGGCGCCCCGGCCGCCGTGCACCCGAGGGGCGCGCCCCGACCGCGCCGAGCGCATCTCAATGAAGCCCGCGCTGTGCCCGAGGCGACGGCGGCGCCGGAGCCCAACCGACACCGGCGCCACTAACCAGGATGCAGGGGCGGCGCGCGAGCGCCGGCGACATTCGTTCACGTGGAGCCCTTCTGCCGGGCCAGCCCGCCTGGGGCCCCACGAGCCCGGATGCCCTCTGCAACCCCGACGGCGACAGCAGGAAAGCAGGTGGCCTCACCGTTCATCACCTGGAGGTCAGGAACTGGCTAGCGCTGACGTGGATTCTGACCCCCGCTGCCACTCGCAGCCTTGGGCAAATTATTTAACTCCTCTGAGCCCCAATTTCCTCACTTAGAAATAAAAACAGCACTGAGCTCAGGGGCGTTGTGAAAAGATGATGATGACGGCTACTTTTACTGAGCAGGCACTGTGTGCCGGGCCGTTTTCAGCCTTTTTATCATCCCACAATACTTTGTTAGTATTGCCTGGGAGGCAATGACTAATTTTGCTCTCATTTTACAAGGATCCAGAGAAGTTAAGTAACTTGCCCAACGTCACACAGCAGCATGGGGACCCAGTCTGCTTGGTTCCACAGCCCATGCTGTGACAGGGACATCACCTGCCTCACAGAGCAGGCACGGGGGGGGGGGGGCGAGGGGGGGGGGGCCGCAGGTGGATGAAGAGGAAGGCTAATGGTGATCCAGAGAGCAGGTGATCCACAAAGTAAGCATTACTAGGTGAACGAAATAAATGAATGTTTTATGACGTCTTTGGCTAAAGATTTACATCCAAATGGTGTTTCACTACAGTTCTGTAACGTGAGACCACACTCTCTGGTACCCAGAATGACAGGCAGAGGGAGAGAGTGGGAGTAAGGGAAGTGGTCCCTAAGCCAGGCTGGGGCTGGCCACCCTCCCAGCTTACTGCCCTTTCCAAGCTGAGGGTGCTGGGTACAAGCAGGCGGCGTGTCATCACAAAGCATGGAGCATTTGCAACCTGGCCATATGGCCTACAACTGGGACCCCTCCTGGAGCCTCCCGGGCCAGAGGAGGCTTAATGGGCAGGAGCCCATTGTCAGCGGGCTTTCAGGGTACATACCCTTTTCCCTATGGGGGTTGGGAAGAGGTGGGACCTGGGCAGGGGCGGCCCCTGATGGAGGTGAGGAGGTGGTACCCAGTGCCTGAGCAGGGCAAGGAGAGGGGGTTGCGGGCTGAGCTGCCTCCCAGAGGGCAAGGTGCAGAGGCTGAGTCATCACTCCAGAGAGAGGAGCCAGCCCTGTGAAGCCCGGCTGGGGCAGGCAGGGGGCTCCACCAGTGACTGGGGCAGAAGCAGAGGACAGGCCCGGAGGCGTGGGTCATGCATGCCAGTGCTGGCTGGCACAGTCACTGGCTACCATGGCTGGAGGGACTCTGGGTCGCCCCAAGCCAGAAGGGGCTTTAACCATCAGGCCCAGAGTCTTCGAGCTTCCCAGAGCCCTGAGGCTGGAACCCCCGTCTCAGGCTCAGGCTGGCCTGGTCGACAGCGGCCCTGCAGGCAGAGCACTGGCTTCAGGGCTAGCCATGGATCTAGTCACTTACCCTCTGCAGCTTCAGTGTCCTCTCCTGTCAATGGGGCATCACGCAAGTACGCTCCTGACAAGGGAAAAGGAAACAATGGGAGGAAGGGCAGGGCCCATGGAAGCGGGTCAAGAGCTCCTCTCACCTAAGACGGCACTGTCTTGCCCCTCTGGCGTCCACTCCTCGTGCTGTGGGCTATTTCAGTGGGGCCTGAAAGCAGGCCTTCCAGGGGGTTCTAGGCGAGTC
The DNA here is from genome assembly GCF_021613505.1 of Equus quagga. NCBI lineage: Eukaryota > Metazoa > Chordata > Mammalia > Perissodactyla > Equidae > Equus > Equus quagga. The sequence goes on from NC_060267.1 coordinate 92,775,516, forward strand.
TCAAGAAATAGCTAAGTGTGTCTAGAACTATGCTGTCAACATGGCAGCCACTGGCCACAGGTGGCTATTTATATTTAAATTAGTGAAAATTAAATAAAATTTAAAAGCCATCTCCTCAGTTGCAGTAGCCCCGCTCCAAGTGCTCAAGAGCCGCCTGCAGCTGGCGGCCGCAGTGCTGGACAGCACAGAGGGCAGCCAGCACTCCGGGGGTCTCCTGCGCGGCACTGCTCCGGACACAAGAGCTTTTTTAAAACCACATTTCTCGAGAGCTGCCTGTGTGCCAGGCCCTGTGCTGAGAGCCTTGCCTGTACCACCCCCTCGGATCCCGCAGCAAGCCCGTGAGGCGGGGACTGTTAGCACCCCCGCTTTGGTTGTGAGAAAAGAGAGGCTCCGAGGGTTTGGTGACTCGTCCAGGGCCGCACTGCACGTTGGTGCTGGAGCCGAGACTCATGCCAGGTCTGACCCGGCCTGCTTCACTGCCTCCCGGGCTTCGCCTGTCCTGTGTTCCCAGACTACAGAAGAAGGCCGTCTTCCAGGCACCTCACCTCCAGAACACACGAGACTGCCCCAGCATTCTTTATTGGCCTGGCTGAGGCTCCAGAAGGTTGGGGTGGGGGTTGACTTTGTTTCCCTGGGGGATGCTCCCGGCTCTGAGCCCTCATGGGACTTTCTGGGGCAGAGGATTGATGATCCCGCTCTCTATGTACTCGAAGACCGTGTAGGGGTCCTGGTCCCCGTTAATAGTGAGGGCCTGCCCATAGAACTCCTCCAGCTCCGCGGCATTCCTGTAGAACAGGTCCATTTTGAGCTTAACATGCTCTTCGGCATCCTTTGGGTTCTGCAGGAGACGGTCCTGGATTTCCGTGGTTGGGGGTGGCTTGTACATGAGGTGGTACCTACGAGAGAGGAGGGGAAGCAGGTGACCCGTGGTCCAGCCCAGAGGGCAGGGGAGAAAGGGGCCTCTGTCCTCCTGTTGACCAAGTTGGTCACGAGCACCACCACCATGAGACATTTACTGTGCACCAGCTGTGTACGCACCCTCAGCTGGGTCCGGGGGCTATAGAAAGACCCAAAACATGGTCCCTGCCCAGGGGAGAGGGATACAGACCAATAATAGGAGGACAGAATAGAAAGATACATTGTGTCAATTCCTTTCCTTCATTCCCATCCTTTCTTCTTGCTTCCTAACAACATTTCTGAGGCATCTGCTATGCGTCTGGCAGGACACCTGCTATTGACGATGCAGCGGTCAGCAAGGCAGACGCTGACTCTGTTTATGGAGCTTACAGTCAGATGGGGCTTTATCACAACAAACGTGAGCAGGGATGACAGGAAGTGCCACAGACAGTCATTGTTGGGGGAGACCACAGGGGCAGGGTCATCATGCTTGACAAGGGTCAGCAAGAGACGTCCCCCAGGAGCAAGGATGCGAGAGGAGGCCCATAGTTTAGAAGAAGCCTGGTGTTTCCTTCCTGCCCCTCCCTGCTCCACTCCTGAGTCGCTACCAAGAAACACAGCCTGGTTACCAGGGAGGACGGAAGCTTCCACCGCTTCGTGACTGTGGGAACTTTAAACCATGTTTCAACACAAACACAGTGATTGCACTTGGTCAGACTGGAAAGTAAAACCAGAATTTCCCCCTCGTAACTGTGGGAAGGCTCACAGGTGAGCTGGTTCCCATGGGGATGTGTTTGTACAGCAACCACGCCTGGGACGCACTGCAGTGAGGGCAAAGGCCCAGTGAGGGGCGCAGGTGACACCTGCCCAGGGCACCATTTCACATGCTGGGTCAGAGCTGTTACCCAGACAGAGTGGGTGAACATTCCGCCAATTTCTGTAGAGCCCTGGACATTAATTTCCTGGCTACTCGTCCAGGCAGAGGATCGACAGACGCTGCCAGAGGAGCTGGCTGGATGAACCCCCTTTCTAGAGTTTCTGTCAGTAGTCACCAGTGGCACCCCTGGAGCCATCCTGCTGTGGCATCGGTCAGCCAGACTGAGAGAGGAGGCTCCCTAGCGGGGCCTGGCTCCTGGCGCCCTCAGATGGCCAGCCACCGGGAGCCTGGCACAAACCTTTCTCCCGTGATGGGATCGGTTCTTCTCAGGGTCAGCCGCTCAAGGACAGAATCGAATGGCACATTCAGGAAGAAGACCCTGCAGGGAAAGAATCAGCCCACGGTCAGCCCATGGTCAGCACACAGTCAGCCCACTGTCAGCCCACAGTCAGCCCACGGTCAGCCCACAGTCAGCCCACGGTCAGCTGGAGAGAATTGCAGGCTAGATTCTCGTCCCTGAGACCAGGTGGGCATCATGTCACGCACGCACGTGGGGGGAGCCTTGGGAGCCGTCTCTCAGGGGTCCCGGGGTACCAAACTCTTGGTGGTCCCCGGGGGATAGATGCAGGTGGGGCTCCTGCCGTGGAAGCTCTCTGCAGCCCTGATTCAGGGACAGCTCCCAGCCCCCATCACTGCTGGGGTGGGACTCCCTGGGGTCATTCTTCCGGTGAGCTGTGGGGGAGCAGAGCCCGTCCTTGTGGGCGGACAGCGTGTTCTCTGGAGTCACGTGGACTTGGGTTAGAATCTCACTTCCACCATGAACCTGCTGTGTGACCTCGGACCGTGAACACAACCTCTCTTGGACTCAGTTTCCTCAACTGTGAAATGGGCTAAGAGTCGCCCAGTGTTGAAGATTACGAGACAGAGTATGTGGCGAGCTCCATGCAGGGCGTGTGCATACCCGGAGCTCGAACCCAGCAGCTAGTGCCACGCTTTAGTCACTGCCACTACTGGACACCCTCCCCGAGGGTTTGGGCTCCCCGACTGCCCCACGCCCTCCCTGGAGAGGTAGGGCTGGTCGTCCTCAGCTCCCTCACAGAGGAGCCCAGACCCAAGGGAGCAGGACCCTCCAAGGTCAACGGCCCAAATCAGAGCCCAGTGGGAAAGCCCCGGCGTCCACCTCCGATAACGGCCAGAGGGCCTAGGAATATGTCTCCTGCACCCCAGTGTAGATGGTTTCATCCCCCTGTTTTGGCACTGGAACCCTGTATTTATATAAAACCTGAGGAGAGAGCTTCTCAATCGGGGGTGATTTTGCCCCGAGAAGACATTTGGCAATATATGGGGACATCTGGGTTGTTGCAACTGGGGCAGAGGCCAGGAATGCTGCTAAACATCCCACAGTGTGTCGGAGTGTAGGACAGCCCCCACCACACAGACTTACCTGCCCCAATGTCAGCAGTGCCAGGGTTGGGACAAACAGGACAGGCGAGAGGTGCTGTCGCCCTGGCTGGGAGAGGTAGGCTGGGGGCCGGGGCCCAAGTGTTCGTGGCTCCTGCCCACGGATCTAATCCAGGCCCTGTCTTCTAGCGTTAAAACATCTCAGTTTGCTTTTAAAAAGTAACTTCTGGAATATTCCATTGCTCACTTACTGTTTACTCATTTGTCCTTTAATTAATTCATACATACATTTATTGAGTGCCTGCTGTATGCCAGGCACTGTAGTAAGCTCGCATGTGTACCAGCCCAATGTATGGAACTGAGACATGACATTTAATAGAGTTGTCATTGTTGACATCAGGGTTCGATGACTCATATGTGCAACTTCCAGTGGGGACATCAGTGAGAACAAACAGCCCCTGTACACCCAAAGCCTTGCTCATTTCACTTTCAAGTAAACTCAGGCAAGAAGCACATCTAAGTTAACAATAAAAACACACGTAAACAAGATTCCCACCTTAGCTCTCAGGGTGGGAGTCTTTTTAGGACGGCAGCTCTGGCTCCTCCAACTTAGTGAACAAGAGAAGCCCCTCACTGTCATCCTGGGAGTTCACCAGACATGTTGATCGGGCTCCCAAGACACCAAGCTTTGATGGGACACTGGTCCTCATCATAGCTGGACTAACCTTTTAGGCCCAGGTGTCACCTCCTAGGCCCAGAGCAATGACCAGCCCCAACTAGTGTCCTGACACCCATGAATAAATGTGAAGGCCTGAATACTGAATTAGTCACACACAGTTCTAGTGTTCTATTTAAACTCTCTCTGCCTACTGCCTGATTTTTTTTTCATCCCAGCCAAAAGACTCCACTAACTGGCAGAGTTGAGAATGATGCTAAATTCCAGGTTTGGAAGGGATCTTAGACATGTTTCCCTAATTCTCAGCGACCAATTGCACCAGAATCCCCTGGGGAGCCTGTGATGCAGGATACTGACACCCCTGGCCCAGAGCCCAGAGCGTCTCGTTCAGCAGGTAAGGGAGGGAGCCCAGTCTTCCCCTAGCGACTGGAATCGGTGGCCTTGGGGAACACCTGGCCCAGGGGTTCTGAACCAGGCCCCCCTGCAGGTCCTGGGTCCTCTGGAATTAGATACAAATTCTTACCTACATGTGTTTTCTGGGAGGGGATGGGTCCATGTTTCTCAAAAGATTCTCAAAGGGGTGGCAGTTCTTTTTTTAAAGATTGGCACCTGAGCTAACGACTGTTGCCAATCTTCTTTTGTTTTTTTTTTCTTTTCTGCTTTTTCTCCCCAAATCTCTCAAGTGCATAGTTGTATATTTTAGTTGTGGGTCCTTCTAGTTGTGGCACGTGGGATGCCGCCTCAGCGTGGCCTGATGAGTGGTGCCATGTCTACCCCCAGGATCCGAGCCAGTGAAGCCCTGGGCCGCCTCAGCGGAGTGCGTGAACTTAACCACTCGGCCACAGGGCCGGCCCCTAGGGTGTCAGTTCTTAAAAATGATCATGAGTCACAGGTCTGAGTCATAACCCTGTGTTTTGCAGAGAGATGAAGCTGCGGCCTTGGCAGACTATGCGGATGTGACAGAGCTGGGCTGCCCACATACTGCATGCAGTCCCCATACGCTGCTTCCATCTACTGATAGATGCACGTTAACTTTCCTGATTCCTCTGGGGAGCCACTCTGATGCCCTTTATCCCTGTGACTCGTTTGGAGTTAACTCACCGCTGGGCTGTAGGGCTGGGCATGTGGGAGGCCCAGATGTGGCCTATCCGAGTGCCGGCTCCTCCTGGGCACAGGCATCGTATCAGGATGTAGGCTGAGCCAAGCCAGGCCAATGAGAGGCTGCCCCACAGCTTGCCAGAGAGAAAGGAGCTTCATTTTTGCTGGGGCTGATAAGCTAATGGTATGGGAGCCTGGGGTTGCCTGGGGCCTGCATCCAGAGAGAGCCCACCTGAGAATGAAGCCCACCCCGAGAGAGCAGAGATATGGCGAGAGACACTGTTTGGGGCACTGGATCAAGCTGTGCCTGAAGCCAACACACTCCTCAATGTTTCCCTGACATGAGCACATAAAATTTCTTTTGCTGGTTTGAGCTGGGTTTCCTGCAATTGTTATCCAAAGGACACCTAATAAATATATCTAGTCTCTCCAATGCTACTTGCTTCTGGAAAATGTGTGAACTTTAAAAACTGTGAGTCTCTGAACCAAACGTTCTCTCTCCTTCAAGGCCAGCTTCTCCCACTGTCTTTCTCCTCCCTCTCTCATTTTGTCCATACTGTTTGCTGAGGTTCACTTCTGCCCAGCTGTAAGAAACCCCTCGCTGGTACCTGCTGACAGCTGCAGCCGCCCCTCCACAGAGCGAGCACAATGGCTTTCCCAGCAGCCTGGGGGCCAGGGAGGAGCCATTAAAATCCACTTGTTCCCTGCACACATTCTCCATATGATATCCATTCATAACGTGCCGCAAAGTAACAGCCACCAGATAAAACATGCAAGATCGGGGAGCATCTGAACATGGGGAGCACAGGGGTTTCAACACACTTTTATCCCTTACACTCCAAACATGCTGGCCCCCCCTCACACCTAGGACTTGTGAGCAACAGCAACACCAAAACACGGCTGTCACCGAGGCTGGCGGCTGACGGTGACGCTCTGGATGCCGACGCCAGTAGAAGGAAAGGCAGTTTGGAAATCCCTGATAATTGACGCTGCTTCATAAACAAACAAGCCGCAATTGAAAGATTTTTAACCCAGCATTTCAAGACCGCTTGTCGTCATTCAACGGCTTGTGGAAGGCTGGCAAGATCAGAAGCACAGGAACACCAAACTGGAAGTTGAAATGCATTGCTGGGAAAAGCCTTGCTGGAGAGGAACTGTGCTTCCCTGCTGGAAGCTTCTGATTAGCCAGGCTAATGGTGCCACAGCGCCAGAGCAAGGTGGCGGGTGCAGCCCAAGCCACTCCACAGAGAAATGCTGCCCTACGTGTGTCCCCACTTGCCAGTGTTTTGTATTCTGTGCTCATTTACGGTAACAGAGCCAGGCAAGGCAGCACGGTGAAAGCAAAGAACACTGGAAGCAGGGCATGCCGGGCAGCGCCCCTCCTGGTGTGTGAGCAAAGGGGGTGCTTGGATTCACCAGGGGTGGGAGCCACATCTGCTCTGGGATTGCAGAAGCTCAGGCTGGTGGATGCCTCAGGAGGGAGGTGGAAGGTACCTTGGGAGGCCTCTAATCCCTCACTACTCAAAGTAGGGTCCCCGGACCAGCAGCATCAGCACCCCTTGCAAGCTCCAGCCCCACAGCCCATCCACTGAATCAGAGTCTACCTTTAATAAGATCCACAGTGACTCGTACGCACATCACGGTGGGAGAAGGGCCACTCTCATCCCATGGTTCCCAGATTTGTCTGATGATGAGAATCATCTGGAGGGCTTATCCTAAATACAGGTTCCAGGAACCCCTCCCAGAGCCACCTAACCACAACCTGCAGGGGCGGGGCTGGGAGACTCGTGTTTGTAACTCAGCAGCTCAGGGCATTCTCAGGCTCAGGCAGGCGTGGGAACCGCGGCTCTCTTCTGAGGTCTTACCCTTGGCCGCACCCTGGAACCACTGGGGAAGATTTGAGAATACTGGGCCTGGGCCTCACCCCCTTGAGATTCTGCTATAATTGGCCCAAGGTGTGGCCTGGGAATGGAGATTTTTTTAAAGCTCCTCAAGTGATTATAGTATGTAGCAAAGGTTGAGAACCACTGCTCTGATCCAACGTGCTCAGTGTACAAGGTGGGGAAACTGAGTCCCAGAGAGGTGAGGGCTCACTCTGCCGCCCAGGGCATTGGCGTCAGATATCCAGTGACAGCAGCGATCTGGACCCACCCTCCTCTGTCCCTCTGGCCGTGCTGCCTGGGGCTCTGTTTGGGGAGCAAAGGAAGCCTTCCTCCTCAAAGGCCGTGAAGCTCACCCCCGGCTCCAGAGCTCAATTCACCGGAAACTGAGGGACGGAACTTTCTCTGGATCCATGGATAGGTTTGGTAAATTGAGAGACATGATGTATACTAAATGACTTTAAATAAATAGTGTTCGGTCCTGTCCAGAGGCAGGGGCCTGCCCTGGTTAGCCTCTTGATCTCAACCAGTAAACCTCCACTGTGTGCAAAACTCTACACAAAGCACCACACGTTAACACAATGAGATCCCACTCCACACCCCTCGGGATGGCGATTATCACAAAGCCAGCAAACAACAAGTGTCGGCAAGGATGAGGAGAAAGTGGAACCCTTGCACGCTGCTGGTGGGAATGTAAAATGGTGCAACTGCTGTGGAAAATGGTATGGTAGTTCCTCAAAAACTTAGAAATAGAATTACCATATGATCTGGCTATTCCACTTCTGAGTATACACCCAAAATGAGGGAAAGCAGGGACTGGAGCAGATATTTGCACACTCAAGTTCACAGCAGCATGATTCACAACGGCCAAAAGGTGGAAACAACCCAAATGTCCATCAGTGGATGAGTAGACAAACGAAGTGTAAGATTATTCAGCCTTAGAAAGGGATGAAATCTTGATCCATGCTACAACATGGATGAATCTGGAAGACATTACACTAAATGAAACAAGTCACACACAAAAGGACAAATATTGTATGATTCGACTTGTATGAGGTATCAAGAGTAGTCAAATTCATAGAGACATAGACTAGAATGGTGGGGCCGGGAGGGGGCTGGGGGGTGGGGATGGGGAGTTGCTGTTCAATGGGTACAGACTTCGAGTCTGGGACGATGAAAGAAGTCCTGTGGGTGGACGGTGGGGACGGTGCACAACAATGTGAATGTACTTAGTGCCACTGAACCGTACACTTAAAAATGGTTAAAATAGTAAACTTTGGCTTAACAACAAAAAAACAAACAACCCGATCAAAAAATGGGCAGAGGACATGAACAGACATTTCTCAAAAGAAGATATGAATATGGCCAATAGACACATGAAAAGATGCTCATCATCGCTAATCATCAGGGAAATGCAAATCAAAACTACACTAAGATATCACCTTACACCCGTTACATTGGCAAAAACATCCAAAACCAAGAGCGACAAATGTTGGAGAGGTTGTGGAGAAAAAGGAACCCTCATACACTGTTGGTGGGAATGCAAACTGGTGCAGCCACTATGGAAAACAGTATGGAGATTTCTCAAAAAGTTAAAAATAGAAATACCTTATGACCCAGCCATCCCATTACTGGGTATCTATCCTAAGAACCTGAAATCAGAAATCCCAAGAGTCCGTTGCACCCCTATGTTCATCGCAGCATTATCTACAATAGCCAAGACGTGGAACCAACCTACATGCCCAGAAACTGATGATTGGATAAAGAAGATGTGGTATATATACACAATGGAATACTACTCAGCCATAAAAAAAGACAAAATTGGCCCATTCGCAGCAACGTGGATGGACCTCGAGCATATTATGTTAAGCGAAATAAGCCAGTCAGAGAAAGACGAACTCTATATGACTCCACTCATAGGTGGAAGTTAATATATTGACAAGGAGATCTGATCGGTGGTTACCAGGGAAAAGGGGGCGTAGGGGGAGGGCACAGAGGGGGAAGTGGTGTACTCACAACATGACTAACAAAAATGTACAACTGAAATCTCACAAGGTTGTAATCTATCATAACATTAATAAAAAAATAAATAAAAATAAAAAGTTAGAAAAATTAGAAAAAAAAATAGTAAACTTTGTCATGAATATTTTACCACAAGAAAAAATAAGCACTATGATGTAGTTAACAGGCATTATGGTGAAGGCGGGGGGAGGGGATGGTTCTCTGGCCTTGAATAAACTTACAATTTAATGAGCTTCTGAATATACACATGTATATAAAAAAGGGATGAACCAAAATATATGAGCCATAGGATAGTACTAATTCCACACTAACTATAACGCCGATGCTATACAAATTTTCAGAAAGTAGAAGAGGACAGAATAGAACTTATTTTATTAGGCCATCTTTCCCTGATACCACACAAAGACACTAGAAAACTATAGCCCAACATCCCTCATGAATGCAGACGCAGAAATACTCAATAAAATATTAGCAAATTGAATCCAGCAATATATAAAAAGAATAATACATTACAACTAAGTGAGGTTTAGCCCAGGAATGAAAGTCTGGTTCAACATTTGAAAGTCAATCAATGTAACTTACCATATCATTTGTAAATTAAAGAAGAAAAACTATGTAATCACCTCAATAGATGCAGGAAAAGCATTTAACAAGATTTTACATCAATTCCTGATTAATACTCTAAGCAAACTAAAAATAGAAGGTAACTTCATCAATCCAATAAAGGATATTTACCAAAAAACTACAGCTAACATCATATTTAGTGGTGAAAGACTGACTGCTTTCCCCCTAAGATTAGGAACAAGGCAAGGAAGTCCATTCTCACCACTCCTACTGAACATCACCTGGAAGTCCTGGATAGTGCGACAAGACAAGAAAAGGAAATGACATGCATACAAATGGAAAGGGAAGAAATAAAACTGTCTCTATTTGCAGATGACATGATCGTCAAAGAATCTTCAAAGAGGCTACTATGACTAAGTAAGTTTAGTGAGTTCACAGGATACAAAATCAATATACAAAAAATAAAGTGACTTTCAAGATGCTAGCAATAAACAATTGGAAACTGAAATTTAAAAGTACCATTTACAATAGTATAAAAATGAAATCCTTAGATGTCAAGCTAACAAAATACGTACAAGATCTGTATGATGAAAACTACAAAACACTGATGAAGCAAATCAAAGATTTAAATAAATGGGGAGCTATACCATGTTCATGGACTCTGAGACTCAATATTATTGAAATGTCCCTCCTTCCCTAATAGAGCTATAGAATCAATGCAGTTTCAGCAAGGTTTTTTGAAGATTCTACACAGGTTAATTCTAAAATTTATATGGAGGGTATTTCTGGAAGAGAATTAGAATCACTAAAACAATGTTGAAAAAGAAGAACAAATTGATTTCAAGGCTTACTACAAAGCTACAGTAGTCAAGACAGTATGAGTGTTAGTGAAAGGCTAGACACATGGATTAAAGGAACAGAATACAGTCTGGAAATAGACTCATACAAACACAGCCAATTACTTTTCAACAAAGGTGCCAATGCAATTCAATAGAGAAAGATGTTTTTTTACCCAATGGTGCTGGAACAATTAGATATCCATATGCAAATAATGATCATAATAATCTTAACCCAAGCCTTACACAATACACAAAATTTAAATCAAAATGGATCATGGACCTAAATATAAAACCTAAAACTATTAAACTGCTAGAAGAAAATCTTTGTAACCTTAGGTTAAAGATTTCCTAGATATGACACCCAAATCACGATGCATAAATGAAAAAATTGACAAATTAAATTTCATTAAAAGTCTAACAATTAAAACCTTCAGTTCTTCAAAAGGCATTAAGAAAATGAAAGATATGCCACAGACTGGGAGAAAGTATTTGCAGAACACATATCTGATAAAGGATTTGTATCCAGAACACGTAAAAATGTGAACTATATGCACCACACATGACATACGGGGCGGGGCACAAACAGGTCCCTTACTACCTTGTATTTCCAAACTTGATAATCGAATTGGGAAAGTCTGGTTTAGGAAAACAGTTTCCTGAAAAAGGCTCAAAGGGCTTCCTCCTTCCCCAGTTCTTTCAAAGCCTGGAGGGCCTTGCTGAGCCTCCTGGAAGGCAGGGTACTGTCTGGGCTTTAAATGAAGACTCTGCCTCTGTCTCTCAGAGCCCTTTCTGGGCTGGAGCACACGCCCAGAGCGCCCTCTTACAGGCAAGCTGTAGCAACTCTTGGGCTTCCGGAGAATCAAGGAGTCTTCTCTCAAGGGGCACTCTGCAGTGACCACCACTGAAGCAGGGAACCAGAGAGAATGACACCGTACAGGAACACTTAGGATGGTCTGCTCATCTTTAACTAAAATGGTTGCCCATGACACATTGGAAAGGTGGTGCAGCCGGCCCTGTGGCCTAGTGGTTAAGTTCGCGCGCTCCACTTCGGGGGGCCCAGGGTTTCGCCGGCTCGGATCCTGGGTGTGGACATGGCACCGCTCATCAAGCCATGCTGAGGCAGCATCCCACATGCCACAACTAGAAGGACTCACAACTAAAAATACACAACTATATACCGGCGGGCTTTGGGCAGAAAAAGGAAAAATAAAATATTAAAAAAAAAAAAAAGAAAGGTGGTGTAACAGAGACGCTGTTGCGAAATTAGTCCTCGTGCAGTGGCAACCTGTGGGGTGCTCACAGAGCACAAAGCAGGAGCGATCATTTTTTACAGACTTGTCAGGGCCTCCGTCTAGTCAAAGGGCAGAGCGCGGTAGCATCCACATCTAGAGACAACTGCATTTGGGGATGGCAGGGAGGAATGGGCAAGCTGTTGGAGGAAGCTAATGGGAACGAAGGATGAAACTGAGCTGCGAGTGGCAGGAAGAAGGGGACTTTGCAGAGTCAGGAGAGAAGGTGCAAGTGAATTATGCACAGACTCTCGGAACATGAAAAAGAATAATTGGGTCCCCACACCCCTCTGAGCACACGAGGAGTGAGCGGTCTGAGGACAGGTGCTGCCTTGTTCCTGCTGCATCTGGGGTGTGTGGTAAATGCTAAACAAATCTTCCGTTAATGGGTGGATGTCAGCACATGAGGGAAGCAACCATGATGCCGTGGGAGGCCTAATTCCTCCTCACAGAGAAGCACCCATCAGCTCAACGGGACCGGCCTCCTGGTCCCCCCCGCAGGTGCCTGGGCCGCAGGTGCAGGCTGCAGCTTCCCACCACAGCTGCTGTAAAGACCGTGCACTGGAGAGCACAATGTTGGACAGAGTTTAGACACAAGCCCTCCCTGGAGTCTGGAAAAGGTACTGGCCAGAATTTTAAAATTTTTACTATGTACATTTTTTTGCTCCGACAAGAGTCCAATTTGAAAACTAAAGGCCAAACATCTCCACTTCATTTTAAAACCCAGTGCCTCCCACCTGCCCTCAGGGGGCAGCTGCGGTATTCCCCCACTCCCTGTTCCCCGCTCCTTAAAAAAAGAGGATCCCGCTGGCCATTTCTTGTTTAAAACTAGGCATAATTGATAGTGGCAAATCTCCCCTGCGTGCGTCTAAAACCTCTCCAGGGGCCAGAAGAACACTCTCGCTGACTGTCATTAACTGGGAAATTAGCCGCACTGCTGGCAGCTTACCACATGCCGTACGAAACACAGCAGTCTGGTTTAGGGAGAATGACCCCAGGATCAAGTTCTTGCATAGTCGCTCTCCATTTTAAAATCATCTTAAAATTTCTGCCTCCTTCACCACGAGGAAGAAAGAGAAAAAATCCTTGGCACACTGCCACCCAGACACTCCCCAGACAATCACAAAACGCAAATCATTGAAAGTCAGAAAGTTCTGCAAACTTTTCCCAAAGAGAAAGGCAAATGAGTTGAAGGCAAAAATGACAGTAGACAGTGGAAAGCTAGCCAGGACTTCAGAAGCAAATCCTTTAGCAGACTTCCCAGTGGACCTAAGACGTCCTGGCCCATCCTTGGCATGAGGAAGGGGTAGGGAGATCCAGCAGGGGTACAGTTGGGGCAGAACTTTCTGGTAAGGCTCCCCCTCTGCAAGTCATCCATGAGGATGCACAAGACTTTGGCTTTGGGGCAGGAAACAATGTGCTTGAGATGTCATGTCCCTGGGCCCAGGAAGCCATGTCAACAAGATAAAGACTTGTTCTGAGCTCTTGGCGGCTCCTGAGATTTTTAAGTATCTTAACAGGGGCGTCTTTATGTCCTCAAGTCTGTTCCCAATGACTGGTCAGACTTTATTGTTATTACTATTATTTAAAAAAAAAAACAAACCGGTGCCTGCTTTTGTGGTCTATTTAATCAGTACAACTTGATCACGATAAATGCGTCCTGTACAGCTGAGGGTAAATTCAAGCATTCACAATAGAACGCAAATAACACTTTGTTCAGACCACTAGTTTTCTATCCTAACAAAACGCCTGTGCATTTCTAGTCAAAATGGGATGGTGTGATGGTTAATTTTATGCGTCAATTTCACGGGGCCATGGGCCGCCCAGATTAAACATTACTTCTAGGAGTGTCTCGAGGGTGCTTCCGGATGAGATTTGCATTTGAATGAGCGGATTCACAAGACTGCCCTTCCCAGTGTGGGTGGCTCATCCAACCCACTGAGGGCCTGAGTAGAAGGAAAAGTGGAGGAAGGGAGGGTTCATTCCCTTCCCGCTCTCCTCCCTTGCTGCCTGCCAACCTGAGCTGGGCCATTGGTCTTCTCCTGCCTTTGGACTGGATTACACTGCTGGCTCTCCTGGTCTCCAGCTCGCTGATGGCAGACGGTGGGACTCCTCAGCCACCACAGCCTCGTGAGCCAGCTCCTCATGATCAATCAATCAGTCATTCTCTCTCTATCCTACTCGTTCTGTTTCTCTGAAGAATGTTGACTAACACAGATGGGGGGAGGGGAGGTCAGGAACTTTCCCCTTGGGGGACCCAATTGTTTGAGGTGAAGACAGTTTCTAAAGGAAGTGATCCCGAGACACACTTGGTGATTTGTGAACATTATTACAACAAATAAATCATGACATGAAATATGTTCACGATATATTGTTAATTGGGAAAAATGAGATTATAAATCAGGCAGTATTGTTTTATCCCATTTAAAAACTGTCTAAAAAAGACTGAACATTAAGAATAATGGATAACCCTTATTTTTTATCTTTAGCTCCACTTTCTTTTTAAAATGTTTTATATTATATGACTGTGCAAGGAGAAACAAACCAGAGTTTTCCTTTATTTTTTCAAGCCAACTTCTATTAACACGGGAATCAGAGAGGAAAGAATATTGTGTGCATGATCCGAAAGAGGCCCAGGCTCCGAGGGGAGGAAGGGCAGGGTGGCAGATGGAGGCGGAGTCAGGAGGTAGAGGCAGAAGAACAGGCCCCTTACAGAGGTGGGAGACACACTCTCCACTGGGCCTCACACAGTGGTCTGCAGCGGTGGGGGGCGGGCAGGGGCTCCCAGATTTGTAGCTTTTGCCAATTTCCCTGATGTGAATACTCCCAACAGCCGATTTCAAGCTGCCAACATGACGTCACTGAACGTGGAGCTGGGAAGAGATGTGCACAGGATCTCAAGGGCTGGTGCAAGCGTTCCACAAGGAAGGGACCCCTGTTCCCATTTTACAGGAAAGGGGCCGGCCTCAGACAGCCCCTCTCTATCAAGGCCTTGTGTTTTAGGCCAGGCATTGTAAGCGTGCTGTCCTGTTGAACCCTCACAACACCCGTATGAGGTATAGGTACTAGCCTTACTCCTACTTTTCACGAGAGGAAGCGGACAGGGCCCAGAAAGACCAGGCACTTGCACGAGGTTACATGGCTAACAAGTGGCAGAGACTTGAACTCAGGGCTGTCTGCACCCTTACCTGTGCCCTTAACCACCTGCTGCAGTTTGTCTGCATCACACAGACCACTGTGGGCTGAGGGACCATGTCTAGCGGGCTGAGTCCTTTGCTTTGAGCCATCTCCAGGTACGCAAGACAGGAAACAGACATTTTGGGGGAGGTGGGATGCAAGGAGAATAAAGTGTTCTCAGAACACCCAGAATGAGCAGGCCCGCAGGAAGAAACCCACGACATGTGGGACTTGGCCCGTGGCCTGCTCCTCCTCTGCATTCAGAGACAAAGGACAGAGGCCTGCATGTGCTGGCCTAATCAAGGCCCAGAGCTGGAAGCATCCCACCCCCTTGGGGGCCCCATGCTTCCCCCGCACAGGGAGCCAGGCACGGGACCCCACCCAGGCCTTGGGAAATATGGCTGATGAGTGGTGGTCTTCACCCTCAGGGCAGCACTCTCAAACAAGGCCTTTGTTATTAGCTGCCATGCTGGGAGGGCTAGGGGAGAGATAACAGACCCAGGTGTCCAGTGGGAGCACTTCTTTGAGGTGGCATCTGGTGTGAGTGTCCTACTCTCAGAAGACTGCGGGTCTGAGGGCCCCAGCCTGAGAGTCCTCGCTCCCATCTGCCTGTCCCCAAGGCTCCTGGCACCTGGTAGTCCCAGTCTTCCACTGCCATGGGGGTGGGACTGCCCTTTCCCCCCATTTTCTGGAGATCATGGGCACAGTGAAACACCCACCACAAGACTGGTCAGTCTGTGCCAGGTCATGGCGCCATCTGTACCAGTGGCTCTCAGCCTGGGGGTGTGGGGCATAGGAGAACACTTTAAAAATTCTGGTGAGCATCTCTTCCGGCCCCAGGCAAGCCCTGGGTCCAAACTCTCCCAACATTGCCCTCTCCCCGACATCTCTTATGCCTGTGCACACTTAGTAAGTTAACCATCAGTACAAGGCACTCACCTTGGTGGAGCCACAATGACTCTCAGGGGCCACTGGGTAGCCGCACTCATTGCTCTCTTTTCCCTTGGTCACCTTTCAGCCCTGTGTCTGTGCCTGAGGGGGCCTGGCTGGTCTTCTCCTGTGCAGGAAGTTCTTGTGTGTTCTAGGAAACCCACCATCTTTCCTGGTGGCCAAAGCCAACTACACCTTCTACCTCCTACTCAGAGCACTTGTAGCTACCCCAACAACCGCTGGCTTAGGGTCCCCTCTGACAGTGGGAACCTTGATCAACACAGATCAACACTGGGGTACGCCTGTGTGGACACTAGTTCAGATCCAGTGGCTGGCAACAGTCCCAAAAGAACATCTGAGCTGGTGAACAGTTTGTCAGTGCCTTGTGGTGTGGTCGACGCTGAGATGATCCATCAGATCCCCCTTCAGGACAGAATTTGTGGCTCAGCTGTAAGGAGTGTGGTCAGCTGACAGTCTCCCACTCTAAGTATCTTCAGGGACTTGAGCCCTGTATTCCTGTTTTTAAACATCTTTACCCAGATAACTCACCCCTTCAAAGTATACAGTTCAATGATTTTTAGTATATTTTCAGAGTTGGGCAACCATCAACACACTCTAAATTTAGGACACTTCATCACCCCGGAGGAAACCCTCTGCCTGTGAGCAGCCCCTCCCATCGCCTCCCCTGGACCACATACCTTCTATCCCTGTGGGCCTGCCTATTCTGGACATTTCACATAAAAGGAATCACACGATGTGTGGCCCTCCAAGTCTCTACTTAGGAGAACAAAGGGAAAAAAAAAAGAGTACCTCGTAAAGTTATTTTAAGGATTAAACATGACAATCCATATAAAGTGCTTAATGCACAGTAATAACACAGAATATCCACGCAGGCCCACATGCAGGCATCTTTCACTGGACTGATGTTTTCAAGGTCCATCCACCTGGTAGTGTGTGTCAGAACTTTATTTCCTTTTATGAGCAAATGGTGTCTCACGTTATGGATAAACTACATTTTGTTTATCCATTCACCAGTTGATGGACATTTTACCCCAAGGTTTTGAGCAAGGTCACACCCTTTTGGAGGTGGTCCTTGCCCAGTGACTGAGCACAGAGCAGTACCAGGGCCTGACTTTCTGCCCAGTGCAGCCCTCCCTGAGTAGGCAACCTGGCTTTGGATCTCCCTGTTGGGCCAGTGGCACCTGGGTCGGGCCTGCCTCCTGATCCATTATCACACGAGCCAATTCCTGAGAATACGTCTTTTCTATATATACAATACACATCCTATTGGTTCCGTCTCTGAAGAACCCTGACTATCACAGTGGCGGGGCCAGGACTTGAACCCAGGCGGCCGACTCCAGTGTCCGAGCCATTGGTCGCAGCACTCCACTGTGAATCTGGGGAAAGAAGGAGGAGGCAAGGAAGCCTTGGCGTCTCCCTGCCCAGCACAAACCACAGACCCCGGATGTGCGATTTAACTGTAGCTCCCTGGGGCTGCGCTGCACGGCCGCCCAGGTTCAGAGCCAGCCGGAGTCAATGCCGTCTTTCTCCACTTTCAGAAATCAGCTGGAAGGGATGTGAGGCAGGGAATGGGGCACATGCTCTGCCAGGGAGGCCTCTGCCGCGTGCCCTCCTCTCGTCTGAGCTGCCATCGGGCAGACACCCTGGGCGCTGCTCTAGGAGCAGGGATCTGCTTTAAGGACCAGAAAGCAGGGTGTGCAAGATCTGGGCCCTTGGGCCACCTGGGAAACAAGTGCATCTCCTTGTCACCAGTCCCCGGAAATGGGGAGCAGAGGGAGGGGTGGCTAAATTAATTTCGATGTTTCTTTTCTCAAAGCCAGTCTCCATCAGTGACAAACATGCACCAAAATCTGTCCCTGGTGAAGAGTTACATAAGCACATCCCAGCGCTCCTCAGCCACACACCTTCTCTACCCACGGTCAGAACCCACTCTGGGCTTGAAGGGGCTGCAAGAAGCTTTAACTCTTTCCACAGCTGGAGTTTTCCTCCGTGAACCTCTCTAAAAGTGTTTTGTTTCTTTTGTTTTTTTTAAAGATTTTATTTTTCTTTTTTCTCCCTAAAGCCCCGTGGCACATAGTTGTACATTTTTTTGTTGTGGGTCCTTCCAGTTGTGGCATGTGGGACGGCGCCTCAGTGTGGCTTGATGAGCGGTGCCATGTCTGTGCCTAGGATCCGAACCGGCGAAACCCTGGGCTGCCACAGCGAAGTGCACAAACTCAACCACTCGGCCACGGGGCTGGCCCCTCTAAAGGTGTTTTACTTCTTGGCTTCAATTTTAATCCTCTGCCTCTCATTAACCACCACTACCATCACCATCATCATCATCATCACCATCTTTGCAAAATTACATACTTAGTACGTGCCAGGCACTTGTACTAAGCATATTACGAATGTGTGTTGTCCCATTTAATCCTTGTAGGAAGTCTATGACCCAGGTTCCATGATCCTGCCCTTTTCAAGGATGAAAGAACTCAGGTCCCCAAGAGGTTAAGTGGTGCATCCGGGCTGGGCTCCAGGTCCAGCTGACTCTAGGATGCTGTTTTCCTTCCCTGCTATCTTCCTGTACATAAAATAATTTTCTTGGTTCCCTGTAACTGTTAGAGCATTCCTGAAGCCTCTGGTGAGACTCGGGGAATGGAAAGTGAACCCTGAAGAAATGTAGGAGGAGAGCTAGTCGGGTGGGGTAGGGTGGGGTCAACACTGCTTATGTACCCCCCATCCTCAAGGCTCGCTGGACCCCACCTCAGGCTCCTTCAGGCCAAAGCCACCACCTTATCTGTGTCTTCCATCACCTAAAGGACATCTGGTTCCCCAGGGGTGGGACCCCTTCCTCAGTTTGTTTCCCTAGAGATGCTGTGCACAGCTGCCTCTCAGGGTTACAGATAAATAATGTGGATTCCAAAAGATCCTTCATCCCCAATCGCAGCTGCCTTGCCTAAGGAATCTGCCACCGTGTTTGTTAAACCCACACTTTAATTACTCCAAAATTATGTTAAATCCTTGCATAAATATTGCAGTGGCATCTTCTGCAGAATTTCATTACAGTAAGTTGGGTTGCCGCCAGAGCCCTTGGTTAAAAAGTAAAAGGAGAACAGACACATGCAAAAAAGATAGATATTGTTTTCAAAACAAAAAGGCGAAGTTATCCTTCGTCAGATCACCCAGGTGTCAAAGAGAAACAGACTGTCGGTAGCAGAAATCTCCCATTTTACAGACTGAAGGGGAAAAAAATGCCCTTCAGCCCTCCAATCTAATAGGTTTTCCATCTCAAAAAACCTAAATCTGATTAAATATTAATAACCAGTCGTATTAATTAAGGGGGAAAAGTCCATCAAGAGAACCCCAATATGTTTACAGTGTCCCCAGGAAACTGAGAAAATTCACAATCAAGTGTGTAAATGTTCTAAAAAAGGGTCCTGAATATTTTATGAATATTTGTCATAAAACAGAAATAATAACCACTGTGCAGAGCTATTAGAATTAATATTTATGCTGCCCGCCATGAAATATTCATGGGGACAGAGAAAGGGGGGCCCGTAAGACAAGAATTAATTTACACTGGGCTCGGTTTACCCGCTGGCTTGATGTTTAAAGACGGTTGACAAGCCTCCGTATGAATCCACCAGTCACTTCCCGCAGCCGGTGGAGTGGAGGGGGTGGGGACGGGTCCAGGCTGCTGACAGCTCACAGATTGAGTTTCTGACAGCCTTAAAAAACCTAAACGGCCCCCCACCTTTTTTTCCTTCTTCCATTGCCCAAGGCGCTCTGTTCTGCCACCGTTCATCCGATCTCCCCTTCCATCTGCTGAAATTAACGAATTAATGAGCGCGATACGCTTTACAGTGGGGCCCTATGAATGTTTACAGGCGATTAAATTATAATGCGGGGTGGCTGTATAATTCATGAACCAATTAAAAGAAGTGTTAGTTGATTTGATGGGATGAGGACGTACAAAATGCATTTAACTAATGGGGAGCCACGGGCTGCAGAGGGCCGGCTCCCTCTCTCGGATTACGCAGCTAATTGCTGCACTTTATGGGGCTGTCACTGATAGCCATGCATATTTCATTGTTCTCAAATACTTCAATTGTGTGCATCCATGTCGTGGCTGTAATATGGAGAAGCCGGGCCAAACTTGGGTGTAGTTACAGTGGCCGGGCTGCGGTCGAGGCTCGGAAACCTGAGCTTGGGCATCGGGTGTCCCCCGCCATTAGGTGATTAAAAGGGCTCAGCCTGCAATCGGCTTTTGTTTTACTAACAATTCCGGATGCCGGCTTCCTGACAGTGGCAGCACTAGGGCCCTGACCCCCTTCTCTGTGGGGGAGGTAGAAGGGGAAATCTGTAGCCTTCTGTACTGTTCCCACCATGCCTGGCGACCAGGGTGCAGGGGTCCCTCCGGTCACCCCGAAGGTCCAGTTTCCCCCAGGGCAGTTCACCTGGGACACTTCCTGAGCTAAGGGTTTCCTCCAGGCCCAACTTTGTCCATCCGCACAAGGTGGCCACTGGGAGCTTCACTAAACAGCGGCAAACTTGGACCCAAATTCGAGGCTCTGTCAAGTGTGTGACACTTGGTGTGAGCTCCTTGGTGTGAGTTTGGACAGAAATCGCAAAGAAGAGCAAATGAACCCGCCCCGGGACGGAGTAAGATTATCCTGGTGCTCAGAGAGAGAGGGCCTGCTTCCACGATTCTGTGGGCGGAAGGATGGAGGAGGCAAAAGTGGAGTAGCAGGGGTGTCTGGTTCAGAGAGATGCCACCTTCACACCAACAGCCCCAGTTTCCTCCTTGAGGACTGGGGCAAGCTTCCTCGGCACATCCCGGATCACCTGAGCCCTGCATCAATGATCTGCTCATCTCAACAACCCAGCTGACTGACGGGCAGGTAGGTCCTCTGAAATGGTTCTACTCTCCCCTCTGGCTTCTAAGCTGAAGTCTACAATTCACATAAGCTAAACACACAGACACACATGACACACACACAATAAACGAAGGAAAAACCCTGTGGTTAACCTCTTCAATCCCTCTGTGGATGCCTAAAAGAGAATTCCTTCAGCTCCCACTTTCACCCCCAGCGCTGTGAGGAGGCACTGGCCAGGGGCCAGAGGCTGCATTCCCCAGTCAACGCTCACACCTTTCTCCACACTCAAGAGCTGTGTGATGCTGGGTGAGCCTCAGGTTCCCCGTCTCTAAGTTGAGGACCAGGATGGCAATTGACGGTGAAGATTGAGAGGGCTCATTTGTGTGCTTGGTATTTGGTCTGGCATGTAATTAAGTGCCCCAACTATTTTAGCCAATAATATTATCATGTGATATTAGAGATTTCAACCTGTGCAATTAGGGAGGCTGAACGTACCACTTTTCTTCTCCACAAATGCACACTGCGGTTGGGGTCCACCTCCACCCCCAACTGCATATTGGATGCTGTGCTGTCAAATGAAGCACCAGCGAAGACTACAGGAAGGCTGGGGAGTCAGCAGAACCTCTTGTTACAAGCACAGGGTGTCTCTTTGACTGGATCCAGGTGGGAAAGGTTGCGGGAACCCAGGGACGACAGGTGAGAAGAGCATCCAAACAGTCATCACTTCAAGGATCGAAGAAGGGCCAGCTGTAGACCAATAGAAAGCAAGGTAACAGCCCACACTATCTCCTCGGGGCCTCACATCTAACCAGCTCTGGGCAGGACTGGATTGAGTGCATTCTGGTTTAAAACATAATCGAAGTATCATTTACCAAGTGCTTACTATGTGCAACCAACTGTCCTAAATATTTTGCAGACATGACCTTATATCACCTTTCAACGTAAACATTAGTATTCTCAATGCACTAACAGGGAAACTGAGGCCCACAGGAGCCAAGCATCTTGGTTCAGGAATTTCTTCCAAGCAAATATTTGTACAAGTACCAAGATATATGGCACCATTTTCCATTGCTGAATTACTTATGATATCAAAAAACTGTGGGCCGGCCCCATGGCTGAGTGGTTAAGTTCACGTGCTCTGCTTCAGTGGCCCAGGGTTTCGCCGGTTTGGATCCTGGGCATGGACATGGCACTGCTCATCAGGCCATTGAGAGGTGGCATCCAACATAGCAGAGCCAGAAGGATCCACAACTAGAATATACAACTATGTACTGGGGGGCTTTGGGGAGAAGAAGAAAGCAAACTGGACACAATGTAAATGTCCAGAGAGGAAGGCTTGACAAGCTCTGGCACACCTGTACTCTGCAACATTTTTTTTTTTTAAAGATTTTTTTTTTAAAGATTTTATTTTTTTCTCCTTTTTCTCCCCAAAGCCCCCCAGTACATAGTTGTATATTCTTCGTTGTGGGTCCTTCTAGTTGTGGCATGTGGGACGCTGCCTCAGCGTGGTCTGATGAGCAGTGCCATGTCCGTGCCCAGGATTCAAACCAACGAAACACTGGGCCGCCTGCAGCGGAGCGCGTGAACTTAACCACTCGGCCACGGGGCCAGCCCCCTGTACTCTGCAACTTTTAAAGAAAGAAGGTAGATCCAGGGCGTTGACAATGCAGAGACGTTCAAGACACAATCTTAAGTTTAAAACAAAAAGTTACACAACGCCATGTACTGTATAAGCCTGTTGATGTTTAACAGGATAAGTGAATCTGGAAGGATGTACCCCAAACTGGCCATAATGATTATTTTGGGGGAGGGCTTGGGACTCTGCTGAGATGTCTGCCGCCGTGCCCCCTGGGGAAAGCAGTGCCCGGCTTTGTTCTCCTTGGAGCCTTCCTCCCCCGGAGAAGATCACAAACGGATTGGTGTGTCTTTATAGTCTGCCGCTGCAGCCATGTGCCATGTTTGTGTTGTTCTCTACCCTATTGTCAGCTCCTGGAACGGTGCCCTGCACACAGCAGGTGCTCAATCAATGAGCACCTCAAGAACCTCGTCCTCAGAATGGAGGGAGGTTCTTTGAAGGGTGGGTTGGCGCTGAGGACACTTGGACGAATGAGCAGGGACGGCCACAGCCACAAACCCTAAGGGACACGCGCTGCTGCAGAAGGCGACCATACAGGGTAGGCAGGGGTCAGCGTGCATTTCCCATCTTTTTTTCTCTCCACGACCTACTTCCCTGCCTTCCTTTGCTCGCAGTACTGACACTCAGCACACTTTGATTGAGTTTCCGCCAGGTGCAGCTTCTTGGCCCAGGCCCTGCCCCGGAGGCGCTCATGGGCCAGGCCCTTGGCCCCTTGCGTGCCCCTGACTAGCCTCCCCCTGCTCCTCACACAGCCTTGTGGGGCCTCCGTCACCTTCATTTCCTCCATGCATCTTTCTCTCCAACTTGGAGGCCGCAGAGACCCTACGGGAGACACACCTCCACAGCATTCCTAGCACAGTTCAAAGGACTTTCCAGAACATTCCAACTCTGGGAAATCCCCTCTGGGCTTCCATTCCAGGAAGACCACTTTTTCTTTCTTCTCAAATGTCTAAATATGACAGGAAGCTCTTACTTATGGACTAGCAAAGACATAGGCTCAGATTCTATGATGTCAAATGGGCTCCACCCAGCGAATCCCGTCACAACACAGTCCTACCTGACACCAGGAGCCCCAGAGAGAGGCTCCCAGAGACCCCAGCCCCTCCCACATCCGCACCTGGCTTCAGGTTGCATCCGAAGACAAGTTACTAATGGAAGTTAGGTATGAACTGTATCCTGGACTTGACTGACGGCAACTGGAAGAAACTTCCATTTGGAGGGCTGAAGGACACCTGCCCCGGGAGGCCTCACCCAGAGACCAGCGCTGAGGCCTGGCGGTGCCCAGAGAAGGCTCCCCTGCCTGCCTACTGAAAAGCAACCAGGGTTAAACTGTTTATCTGGTGACGCTCCCGGGTTAAACTTCTTAAGTGAACCTACCTAGCAGGTGAAACCTGAGTTTCCAGCTAAAGCTTCTCCACGTCCTTGGCTGGGGACACAGGTCTGCAACTTAAAACTTCAGGGTTTTGATAGTTGTCTGTGAAGTAAGCCTATTATTTGAGTCCAGAAGCCGACCAGTTCTGGCAGAATCGACCCCAAGGGCATCCCCTGTGAGATCCTGTGGTGGCGTGCTGGGTCCGATGAGAGAGATGCTCTCAAAGGAGTGCCGCGCAGCCCCTAACATGGTGAGGGGAGAGCGCTGGCAAACACGGGTTCACGATGGGTTCAACGGGAGAACGGGCTGTGATACGACCTGTGTAGTTAACACCCCGTTTTTGTAAAGTATCTCTAAACATGTTGGAATGTATATGTACCAAAATGGTTAACATCGATTATCACTGGCTATTGGAAATACTTTTACTTAACTACATTTTCTAACTGTTCTACAATACATGGATTCCTTATATAATAAAATGTTTGAAGTATACATTTACAGTACCTCACCCCCGACCGCCCCTCAGGCTCTCTGACCAGCTCCCCCATGCCCAGCCCAGCTGCCCTGGAACACCCTCGCCTCCTCCTGCCCCAGGCCTGAATGGCTCCTCCTCCTGCCTTCACATGGCCTGCTCCTTTTCACTCAAGTCCTAGTTTAAGCAACCCCTCCTCAGAGGCACCTTCCCCACCCCGTGAGCCTGCCGCCTCGTCCTTCCATCAGGCCGTGCCGTTTTAATTCCTCACGGAGCACTTGGTCTTCGTGGATATTTCTCCTTTGCTTGTTTGTATATTGTCTGTCTCCTCCCACGGGAATGTTTTGTTCACTGCTGTAGCCCCAGGATCTGGGACAGGGCCTGGCAGAGAGCAGCCCGCAGTAACTACTTGTGGAGTGGACAAATTAACGTGTGAGTCCTTCCCATATGACCAGGAACAGCAGCTGCCCGAGGGCTCTGAGCTGAGACTCTGCATCAGGGAGTCGCACAGCAGTCCCAGGAGGAAGGAACCAATATGATGCTTCGCCTCTTTCAGTGATGAGGAGTCCCACGTTCAGAGAGGTGAAGTCACCTGCCAGTCACCCCCAGGGAGCATTCGTGTCCTCACCTCTGCAGTCCTGGGTCCTTTTCATCTTGTCCCTCTATTGCCAAGATGCCTGCCAGTGGGTAAGCCTGGCCCTGCAGGATGGAGCTTGGTGACCCTCTGCCTGGCGCCAGTGGTAGGGTCTGGAATTTCTACCTGGGAAGGGCTTGGGGCAGTGGCCTGGTTAGAACCACTCCGGGGATGTGTCTGCAGAATCACACACTCTGCTGAGATGGTGGGTGGGAGCTCGTGGAGGGGAGGGGCTGAAGCCACCCAGACTCTACCCCAGGTTCCCACATACTTGGTAGGTAAGGGCCCTTGGCTGTGCTCTGGTGGCAGCTCCAGGACATGCTAGTTTCCTGGCTGGAGGACTGGTCCTCCCTCAGGTGGCCCTGAATGGCATGTCCTTCCTGCTTTGCTGGGGTAGAAAGGGCACCTTTACTGTGGTGGGACCTCCCCTCTGTGGAGACCACGAAGCCCCCCAGTGTTCCAAAGCACAGGAGACAAGTGGTCTCATTATTCATTCTGGCAGCCTCCTGGAGTGGTGCTAAGGTGACAATGGGGATGGCA
The DNA here is from genome assembly GCF_021613505.1 of Equus quagga. Classification (NCBI taxonomy): domain Eukaryota; kingdom Metazoa; phylum Chordata; class Mammalia; order Perissodactyla; family Equidae; genus Equus; species Equus quagga. Next base: position 92,800,697 of record NC_060267.1, read on the forward strand.
GGCAACATGCACAAAGACCTCCTTGTGAACTCTGAGTTCAGCACTATCATCACCTCCATTTTACGATGTAGAAAAGGAGCCTTGAGGTGAAATAACTGGCCTTGGTTAGTGCAGCAGAGAAGGGGCTGAGCTGGCATCTGAGCCGAGCCGGAGAGGCTGCGTCCCAGACCCCACGCTCCTCACCACCACTCTACGCCTCCTTTCTCTAAAGGATTCACTGAAGGCAGACTCGGTCAACAGCTCCCAGAGAATCCACTCAGCTCAGCACAAACTCTGGGGAGGAAGAAGCAAGAATGTGGATGTCCAGAGTCTCTGGAATGCGAGAGGTCATGAAACAAGAAGGGCTGAGCAGACTGCGTTCTTTGATGTTTCTGAAGTACCTGGGCCAGAAGCAGGCACAAAGATGTATTTTGGTTCCAAATAGAAACAGCTATTTGCATTTCATTATCTTTGAGCGGGACTGAAGATACAAAGTGGGACCCATGATGGAGTGAAATCAGCTTACTGCAGTGCGAGCCCAAGGTGACATCAAGGGGCCTTTGAGATGAGACGGCACCCAGCTTGTTATGTTGTCATTGACCCACCAATGATTCTTAGCGATTAAGTTTCCCCAGAAGATCAGCCAGCACGCAAATGAGGAAGCGCCTCAAGCTGGTCCGCCCGATTGGATGCATCAGAAGCCTCTCCCCCCTTCACGACAAGTTTCCATCGTGAAAGGTCGAACTTTCAGCAACTGTACTCCTGCCACCGCGTTCTCTGCGACCGCTGGCTCAGGCGCATGGCTTATCCACAAAGGACCCTTCATCAAACTGCAGCTTTTCTCCTCCTCCCTTCCCCCACCAGGCCTGTCTCACATAACAGTCCAACATTTTCCAATCTGATTCCACTTAAAGAAAAAGGCCTCATAGCCAAAACATTGCCGGCAGCCTGACTGGCCCTTGTTCAGAGCTGGTACTTTCATCGGCATCGCCCTCCTCCGGCTGACGGGGCGAGCGCTCACTGCTCTCGTGCAGGATATTTGGATCACAACTTGGTTGTCTGAAATATTTAACAGGTTTTCGTACTTTCTGTGTCAGGGACCCGGAATGCCACCGTGTCCTCGGCACCCCCTCAATTGTTTTCTCGTCGAGGGTGTCTTCCGGAGTCGAATGCCCTACCCTGCGCCCCAGGAACCTCCCCAGGAGAGACTGCTGCGGGCTGAGCACCCTCAAATCCCCTCATGAAAGGCAGACCTCTGGGGACGGGACCACGGGGGACAGGCCCAGCTCTCACTCATTCCGCGTCTCCAGAGCCTGCAGTGTGTGCACAGAACACTTACCAAGGGCTTAGCCAGAGTGCGCTGAGCGAATGAACGACCTTCCCGTTTGCTGAGGTCCACAGGCCACCACCTCCAGAAGCCGAGCCCCAGCAGCAGTTGCAGTTGCAGGATAGCACCCCATGGCAAAAGAGACCCTCAGGAGCCCTCCAACCCTGCAGGCAGAACTGCCTCAGACCAATGGTCGTCTCTAATTCTCAAAGGTTTCCAAGGCAAGAGGTTTATCCCTCAGCTTCCTTTGGGTTTTTCTCTAAGTGCCACCTTTACAGACACTTAAAAAGTTCTTTTCATCCAGACTCTTACTGGTCCATTTAAATTCTGTTTCCCTTTGTTTTCCTCTCATAGGAAGTACCAAACAGCAGCTCACTCCTGTACAGAGGAGAATTATTCTCCCAAAAAGAAGCTCCCAGGTTCTAAAGAGAAAACTTCGAGGCCGGCAGGTCAAACCATTTCTTTCCGCAGCGTCTACTGGAAGGACGATGCTGGGCGCATGGCCCTGTCCTGGAGGGGTCCTGGGGTGTGGAGCTCTGCTCGGGAAAGCAGGGCAGGGAGTCGAAGGGAGGGGCGCCCCTGAAACCTGCAGACACGTTTGTTCCGTAAATCATTTGCATACTTTAATAAAACTTTCACTGTTTTGGTAACAAAGTCCACTAACCACAGAGCCAAGTCTTGCCACAGGGTGGGTGGGGGAGGGTCAGCTGCCAGGGGCCACACTCCAAAAGGGAAATCGAACCTGGACCACCCACTCACCAGAGTATCACCAGCATCCTGCAACTCCCGACATCTTTCTGGCCAAAGGAGACGGCACTGGATCATCCCACTCTTTGGAGCTCAAAATGTGCTCTCGTAGGCAGTGGACATATCACCTACTTTATTTCTCACCACACCCTGGGGGCAGGTACCATCATCATCAAGCCCACTTTATCGAGTGGGTAAGGACCTGCCCAAGGTCGCGTGGCCAGTAAACGGCAAAGCAGGATTTGAACCCGGGCAGTCTGGGCCCTTAACTGCCACAGTAGTGTGTGGGGCAGGGGCTCTTCCCGACCACTCAGCCTCCGGGAGCACAGCAGTCAGGGGATTCAGGGCCCGTTCTCCACCCTGGGCGGCTTCCCCTGCACACCCCGGTGCTCCCCGGGCTGGCCTGCAGGCTGACCCGGTGCTGTGTGCCTACTGCTGTCCGGTCAGCACTCCACAGGCCAGTGTGACCTCTTCCCCGCCAGCTGCACCTCTGCCCCTTGATCCAGACATCGGAGGGCAAACAGCTCAGGCTTGGTATGAAGCAGCTACCAAAGGAGCCCTCCACGAGTGTGCTCGTCAAATTAACGTCGGCTTGCCCATAAAACGGCTCACTCAAAATCATTACCCAGCCTACATATGTAACTCACCAGATTGGCATCCAGAGAGTTCTGCCTCACTGATTTTCCCTGTTCTTCTAACTACTCCACAACTAAATGTTTCACAAAGCCATTCCCTCCCCAAATATTTATGTTCTCAGATGTTTATAAGCCTCTCTATCATGATCAAGATTTTATGAGCACTCGATACCAACTGTGAATTAGATACATAATTTTGGATCCATCAAATTCCAGTTTGGTGCTACATTTGTCTCTATTATGCCACAGCAGTTGCTGTGGGCGCCTGGCAGATGACAACTGAATGCGTTTGTCCAGGGGCAGCCAAAGAGACTGACATTTCAATCTGGAAGCCGCCACGGGGATTTGGTGCTCACCACCACAAGTGGGAGAGAGGTCGCCGCAGCTCCCTGGCATGGTCAGAGGGTTCGGGAGCAAAGGGCAAAACTGAGGAGGGCGCCCTCCCACGCTCATTCCAACCAGGCCCTTTCCAATCCAGCCATCTCAGCAAATGAAAAAGACAGAAGAGAGGGAAAGAAAGACTGTGCTTTCTTCTGATGAACGGTACCAACTCTCTTCCAGAATGATCGAGCTGTGCCTGAGGGCCTGTTGGTTGATCTTGTCCTCTCTCTGAAATACTGTATAGAAGGAACAGCAGTTCACTGAGCTGGGACAAAAATGGTAAGTGCTACAGTCTGCTGTTCACAGTTGCCTCTCCTCTCTCACTGAACCTGATAGCTACTTTATACCACGTGTACTAATAACACTGCTCTGCAAATGAAGCAGCTGAGGCTCTGAAAGGCGAAGTAACTAGAAAGAAGTGGAGCTGGTTCCTGTCTCTGGATCTTTCCCCGTCTGTTCCCTCTGCTTGGAACGCTCTTCTCCCCGACTTCCCTCGGTGGCCTCCTAAGCGCCCGTGGGCCTCAGAGCTAACTAAGGCGGTCTGCGTCATGATCAACTCATTCACTGCTCCTCTCCCGCTCTAGAGTGGGGCTCCCACCTGGAGGGTAAGCTGGTCTGTCTGTCCTGTTCACTGTCCCAGCACAGGGCATGTGCTCACTAAATATTTGTCAACTGACTTGGATTCACGCTTAGGCCTCTGACTCCAAAGCTCACGTCTTTAACACTAAACCTACCACTTCTAGAAAATGCCATGCCAATGCCAGCCAGCATTCAGTCCCCAGGGGAACTGAGCGGGCCTGCTTTCAGACGGAGCTCCATGCCCATTCTTCTCCTAGGACGCATGATCCTATTCTCGCAAAGGACGGATGATCCCGGCATGTTTCTACCATCAGGCCACAGGACGGGTGGCCTGAGCCAAGAGCAGAGCCCCCAGGGACTCACCTCCCTAGAGGCTAGACACTGGGAGCACCCCCGTCACAAGTCAGCTCCTACCCACTGCACGTGGCAGAGGTGCCGAGGCGCATCAGCTCCCAGCTTCCCGAGGAGGCAGCGCAGGTCTCAGGAGAACAACTTTCTTTCACGATTGGCCTTTATGATCATAAGCCTGTCATGTTTTAGCTGTGGCTAGAGGCTCAGAGCACTAAAAATTGAAATAATTGTCATTACTTAAATACTCTCCATACAAATCAAAAAGTAACTCCTCTGGGTAATACAACCATTCTTGAAAAGAAACATTTAGGCACATTTTAAATCCATCATTGATCCTAAGAAAAAAACACGCTCCCTTAAGTTTCACGGTGTTAAACATTTCCACAGCTTGAGCTCGTGGGTAGTGATTTGGCCAAACGTGGGCAGCTCCCGGGGTTGTGACTCACGTTGCTGTCCAGGTACCCTCCCGAGTCCTGCTGTGTGGTGTCCCAAACTTAAATGAAGCCTTTGTTCCAAAGCAGACACCTTTGGTCATACAAGGCTTTATGTCCACCAGGGGAATTTGGAGCTCTCGGGCACTCTGGTAGCACCCACTGGAAATAAAAACACAACTACAATTCAGCAATTCCACTTCTGGGATTTTAATTCTGTAGAGATAGTCTTAGGAGGACTCAGAGCCATATTTACAGGACATTTATTGTGGCACTGTTTGCAAAGTGAAAGAAAGAAAACAGTCTGAATGCGCTTCAACAGGGACCTGGTTAAATTAATCACCGTGTAGTCACGGGATGGAACACTACATGGCTATCGGAAAGAAGGAGAAGAGCCGTAGGTGCTCTATCCTTATATCCCCAGACACACTCAGAGAACAGAGAAAGTGAGCTGTGTGTGTGGCATGTCTCCACGTATATAAAATCAACGCATAGATTTATATCTCCTTATTGATGCAGAGAAATTTTCTAGAAGAATACCTAAGAAACTATGAACAGTGGCTGCTTTTGGGAAAGGGCGTGGAGTTTTGGAGTGAGAAGAAAACAATATTTTCCCCATTTTTTTATTATGATATATACAAATAAGTTATATAATCATTCAGGCCACAAATATTTATTGAGCACCTCCTGTGTGCCAGGCATTATTATTTTAGGAGCTTGAGATATATTGGTGAATAAGACACAGATTCCTTTCCTAGAAGAATTTCTGTTCTGGTGGATGCATCCCATTTTATATCCAAGATATATGATCAATATGATCAGCCCACCCCCTAAGAAATGCATCCCCCCAATATTGATGAAACACTATGAATGTTCCTAACCAACCCCATACCTCTGTCTATACCCACGCCCGGAGGAAAGCGCCGTGAGAAACATTTTAAACTGTCTGTGAGTGCCTAGACACGAGACTGCTTCGTTTGCTTGTTTGGGTATCATGCTGTCTGTGTTCTTTTACGACTTGCTTTTCCACTCAAGTTTATCTTTCGAAGATCCCTCCACGTTGACGTGTGTGGCTGTGGTTTACGCCCTCCTGTGGCTGGACAGTGTGCCATCGTGTGGCTCTGTTGCAGCTCCCAGTGTCTCCTCCACGGTCACTGGTCGGTTTCTGCGTTTTGTGTCACAAACTGTGCTCACCCGCAGGAGTGTTTGGGGGAGGGGAAGATGTTACTTTCATGATTCAACGTATCTAATAGTTACAGGATTGTTTGGAGCTTTTGTTTCTTCTTATGTCAATATTGGTAAGACTTTTTCTCTGTGAATTTATCATCTTGTCTAAGTTTTCAAATTTGTCATCAACTTGTTCGTAATATTTTTCTTACCCTTTTTTATCCTGCTCTATTTATGGTGATGTCTCCATTTTTATTCCAAATACTGTTTATCTGTGCATTCTTTCTCTTTTATTGATCACTCTTGCTGCAGATGTATCAATTTTATTAATTTTGTCAAAGAATCAACTTTGCTTCCTTTTTCCTTGATTTCTGTCCCTGCAGTCTCTTTCCTGCCACTCTTTGAGCTTATTATTTTTCTAACCTAAGTCAGAGGCTTAGACTATTAATTTTCAGTTCTTCTTCTTTTGCGATTTATTTTTCACTGAATATCCATTTGCATACCTTAAATTTCTAACTCCTTTCAATTAAAAAATAAAAGTAATTAATGTTTTAATTGTGCATACCCTATGGCTCAGCAATTCCATTTCTATGGATTTTTTCCTAAGAAAATGACCAAAACAAAGGTATAAAGATATGTGAGTGTGTCCACTTATTGCTGCATTGTTTGTAATAGAAAAAACCTGGAAGCAACTTAAACATCTGCAAGAGAGGCATTTAAATACATTGTACTACATCTGGACTGTGTAATCTTCTACATAAACTGTTATTATGTAACAGTTTGCAGTGTGATATTATGCAAACATTTAATGAGTTATAGCTTGGTGTAATGATAAAGATGTCCACAACGTTTTATTAAGTGAAAAAGCAAGTTACGTAAGGACATATACACGATTTTATCTTTTGTTAAAAAAAGTCCATGTTTTAAAATTCAATGGAAAACAGTCTGAGTTTTAGTCCCAGCTACACCTTCTTAATAGTTCCTGAGTTGGTTCAACCATCTATTTATTGAACAGTGAGCACAATGCAGTCTCTGCCATCACGGAGAAAAAACAGAAAGTTCTGCCAGTGCTGTGAGGGAGACGGCCACGGGCCTGAAAGCATGTGGGAGGGGCCTCCAGGCAAATTTCCCCAGGAGATAACATCTAAATACTCAAAACACAACCCCCAGGGAGTAACGGAGGCACAGGAAAGGCAGGACAGTTCTGTGGACAGGGCCAGGAGCACCAGCCCCACCCTGCCACTCCCTGCCAAGAGACCAGGCTCTCAGCCTCTCTGAACCCACATTGCTCAAACAGGAGTCTTGAACTGATGATCTCTAAGGATTCTACACTCTGCAATTCTCTGCTAACGTTCCCCAACTGCAAGGTTGACTCGGTGCTGAAACTGAAACCTCTGGGGGAAGCTGGGGGCCTATCCCCGCACACTCCCAAGGGCAGGGACCCCAGCCTCGCACGCCGGAGGCGCTCAGTAAATGTGAGTGGAAGGAATGGATAAGACAGTGAATGAATGGCTAAATGAGTGAAGTAAATGTACAAGGAACCGCATATCAGAAGGGCTCAAGCAAGATTTTACAGGAAGATTTTTCTAAAATGGTTCTTCAAGATGATCATGAGCTTGCCTCTAACACAGCCACGTGCTGAGAAGAAAAATCAGCAGACAGGGCTCCCATGTCTCACTTTTCACAAAGCCGAGCCTTTCTGCCCACTGCCACTTGCCACTCCTGCTAGGTAATCAGATCGCTGTTAATTAATAAAGCTGTCAGGTGAATCGTCCTCTCTGGTCATTAGTATCCTTTCAGAAAGAGAATCCTGCCATCACCACCCCATCTACCCCTTGGCTTGCAGCTCAATTAACTTAATGCTATGCAAATGAGAGGCTCTTCTCATCATTAGCTTATAGCCCACGAATGTTAATTGCATAATTGGGGCTTCAACAGGGTAATTAGACACAATTTTGTCCATTAGTCTTACAAGGCTAATTATTGTTGAGAGGAGAGGGGGAAGCTCCCAGAACTCCACGCGAAGAGGGGCAGCTGGTTAAAGCAAACATGGACAGACCTCGGACAGTCCCATCCATCGCCCCAGTCCGTCTCAGTCCATCGCAGGGACAGGCAAGCGAAGGAAAAGGGGACAGTGGGAAGGCCTCCGGCTCAGGGTGTGACTGCAAGGTGGGCGACAGCTCACCTCCCCAGTGTGCTGGGATGGAGAAAAGGAATATGGCACTTAAAAGCAAAACAAGTAAGACAGTGGCCAGTCTGGAGCCAGGAGGCCTGGCGCTGGCCCCCACTCACCAACAGCGTGACCTCAGGCAAACTGCCTAGACTCTCTGGGCCTCAGTTTCTCCTTCTGCGCAATTTGGAAGTTGCACTAGATGGTCTCCAGGGACCTTCGGGGTTTGACTTTCATGGATTTGAATCTCGGAAGGTAAAAAGCAAGCTCAGAGCCCTGGATGTGGTTGGGGGCGGGCAGAGGGTGATGGAAAACCTCACCAAGGAGTGGGAGGGAGAGTTGGGAGAAGCCCTGGGCTCCTTGAACACATGCCCTGGCTGTCACCTGGGCAGGCATGGAGATAAGATGCAGACGTCTATTAGGAATCTGTACGTGTTTGCTCAGGCTGCCATAACAAAGCACCACAGAGGCTGTTAGGAGCTGAACGTGCCCTCCAAAATTCACGTTTGAGCTGTAACCCCCAGGACCTCAGAACGCGACTGTATCTGGAGACAGAGACTGTAAAGAGGTGCCTAAGTTAAAATGAGGCTGTCAGGCTGGGCTCTAGCCCAATCTGACTGGTGTCCCATAAGAAGAGGGAATGTGGGCCAGCCCTGTGACCCAGTGGTTAAAGTTCAGCATGCTCCCCTTTGGCAGCCCAGGTTCAGTTCCAGGTGTGGAACCACACCACTTGTCTGTCAGTGGCCATGCTGTGGTGGCAGCTCACACAAAAAAAAGAAGAAAAATGAGGAGAGTTGGCAACAGATGTTAGTTCAAGATGAATCTTCCTCAGCAAAAAAAGAAGGAGAAGAAGGAGAAGAGGAAGAAGAAGGAGAAGGAGAAGAAGAAATGTAGTCACACAGAAAGACACCAGGGACACACACGCACAGAGAAAAGACTACATGAAGAGGCAGGAAGGGGTGACCGTCTACAAGCAAAGGAGAGGGGCCTCAGGAGAAAGCCACCCTGCCAACACCTTGATCTTGGACTTCCAGCCTCCAGAACTGTAAGGAATTTAACTTCTGTTGTTGAAGCCACGCAGCCTGTGTACCCTGGGGAACCAATGCAGATCCCAGCAGGCATCCCAAACTCACCACGTCCAAAACTGAGCGGTGGTCCCCTCCCCCAAACCTGCTCCTCCCACCTCCTCCCTGATGGGTAGACAGGCAGCCCATTCTTCTGGAAGTTCCAGCAAACCTGGAGTTCCCCTTGATGCCTCTTTCTCATATGCCCTCCACCCGATCTGACAGCATTTCAACTGCCTTTGAAATACAGTCAGAGCCTAACTACTACCTACTCCCCTGGGCCAGGGCACCAGCGTCTCCCACTTGGACTACTGCCATCTGCCCCTTCCTGGCCTCCCTGCTTCCGCCCTTGTCCTCCTGCCAACAGTCCATTCTCCACCCAGTAGCCCGAGCAATCCTTTTAAAACAGAAGTTAGACCCCATCACTCATCTGTTCAATGCCCCAGTGGCTCCCACCTGACTCAGAGGAGAAGCCCAAGTCCCCCAGGGCCCCATCTGCCTCTGACTCGTCACCCCTCACTCTTCTGCCCCACTGGCAATGCCTCCTCGATGCTCCTTACACTTGCCAGACATGTGCCCATCTCAGGGCCTCTGCACGTGCTATTCCCAGGCCTGGACGGCCCTTCCCAGATCTTCCTATGATTTGATTGAGCCCCTGCACAAACGTCCTTTTCTCAGAAAGGCCGTCCTGGCCCCTTTCTCTGCAACGTACCATCCATCCTCTCCCTTCCCACTGCCCGGCTTCCTGCCCCTCCACCCTGCTCCACTCCTCTCCAGGAAGCCCAGCGCACCGTGAGTCTGTGGGCTGTGTCTATGCTTTCTCACCCCACCTAGAAGGTAAACCACGTGATGGCAAGCGTTTTAGGTTTTGTTCCTTTTGTGTCCCCAGAACCCAATAGTACCTGCCTCTAAGAGATGTTCCGTGAATATTTGTTGCTTATCTGAACAGAGGCATCCCCCACCTTGTACAGGAGGAAACTGAGATTCAGAGATGATAAAGCCTGCCCAGCCTCACACAGCCTGTAACTGGCAAAGCCAGGATTCCTCTGGCCTAACCACTGTCCTATTAAGCTGCTTCCTATCACAAGAACAATGTGTAAGTCCTGTGAAGGTGCAGAGTAAGAAGAAGAGTCAGGGAAGGCTTCCTGGAGGAGGTGGAGTTTGAACTAAGCCTTGTAGGAAAGATAAGATTTGGACGAAAACCCATGGTGCTCTGCAAGAAGACACATCATGAGAAAACACTCCGTGTTTAGGAAGCAGGAAGTAGGCCGATGTGTGGTGTGTGGGGCAGAGGGGGAGTGGTGGATGGGCAGAGAGGACACTCCCTCTCCTGATCCCCACCCACCTCTCCACTCTGTGAGTGGGAGTCCTAGGCCTGGCAGGTCTTCTGTTGATGCCTGCAGTCCTTTCCTGGGATCTAGAACCAACGCTTTGTGAGACAGAGGCCCAGGAGCGAGAGGAGGGGCAACGTTGGGGCCCCAGGACGGAGGCTCTGGGGAGGGGTCTGAGCCACCTTCGGGGGTAGGGGGTGGTCTGGAATCTGCACAAACCTCAAAGCCACCAAGAAGGCCCAGATTTTTCCAATCTCAGAAAAAGGAAAGTTGAACTTCCTTTTCTTAAAAAGTTTTTTTTTTTCATTAAATAATTTCTGCAACATTTAGGAAGGAGAGCTTCGAGCTCTGAGACATCTGCAGAGGCCTGGGCTTTTAAAGCACAAGGTCAGGTTCAACAGCTCAGCACGTTATTTATGCCTCTAAGGAAGACGGAAAATTGAAGCACACTCGGAGGCCTCCCCAAGTCTCCTACGGGTAAAGAAAAACAAATATGATTTCTCCATGTCATCTCGGTGTCTCCAGCCTCTTGCCTTTCTCCGGGAAATGAATTTAACGGTCGAGCATCGAACCTGCCAAAAATGGGGGCATCTCCATCAGAGCTGGACTCAAATGCCAACTACCCCGGCCTCTGCTCTGTTAAAGGTCACCTGTCATTCTCCACCCAAGGCGCGAGATTGCTTTGCATCTCTGATAACAGGCAGGGAAGGCGTGTTTACCTTCTCAGACATCTTACTCACTGCCGGCTCAGGCCTGACTGTTACTGGTTGGATAAAACCCGGTGGACCCCTTACAGGAGCTTAGAATCCACAGGAGAAAAAGAAATTGAGATGTTCTTCATCAATGAAGAATGCTGAACCTCGATGACGGACTGAGGGAGTGCCGGGCAGGAGGGGGAATTCTTCTGACTGTGAAGGATACCAGATACTAAAATAGGAAATTGAGGAAAGTTGTCATTTTCTCCCAAATGACACATTTACCCAGAATGGTGTACTAAGACGAGGGGATGGCAAACTGACCCTGGAAATCTTTTGTAGGCCTCAGAGACAGCAGGAAAGTCAGATCCACGCTGCAGGCTGGACTGGGTGCTCTCAGAAAATTCATAGGAAAAAAATTTTAAATAGTTAATAAATAAACTGAGTTTCAATATACTATAGCAAGACTGTTAGTGGGTCTGTAACCAACACAATGACTCACCAAGGAAATACCACGCAGCTCCCTCATTATAAGTTACGTGCCTGTCTCCTTCTAACAGTTACACCCCCAGGTCCCCAGACACCCAGCACTCCCCACACGTCCCCGCCGCCTGCCCACGTCACGTGCCGTGCGGTGCGCTCTCCGAATCCTCGGCTGCCCGTTCAGGACCGCAGAGCTGAGCCTGTGGTGGCCGGGCTCCTGCTCTCTCTCGGGGAATTCACTGTACTTCTACACTCTGAAAGATCCTTGAGGCTGCCGGCAAAGAGTTCAAGGGTAAGGTACATTTTTGATGTCCTTGTTTCAGAAGTAATTGCTCTCATGCTCTCAAAGACAGACGACAACCCTAGTAACAGACTGTCATGAAGTAAGTTTTAACCCAGGAAAAAAGCAGCCGACCCTCCACACGTGCTCAGAACCATCCTCAGCAGCCTTTGTCTGACGCAAACATTGGATGTGAGTGGTGGAAGGTCACTGGTCCCCAGGCAGGAGTGTAGGGGAGAACTCTTGTTTTCCACTTCAGCTCTATTTACTGAAAGAGTAAAACACCTCAGCTCTGGGGGCTGTGGGCTAGTGGCCTCGTCGCCACCATCGCTGGCCACAACCTTGGACTCAAGGCGCAGGGGAGCACCTCCCTTCTTAACCCCGGGCCCAGTGACCCAGCCGCCTCTGAGAACCACTGCCACGCCTCCCCTCCCCCTTCCCACAAGGCTGCCACATTCCCATCACTAGCTGGTGTCTGTTTTTGCTACAACAAAGCACACTTGCTTTCGGAGCCAGGTCAGCCAGGGTGTGCTGTTGTCGAGCACCAGTGGCTGTAAGAAGCGCGGTGGAAACTGGGCTGGAGGCATGGGAAGGTGGTGCCTCTGTTGCGTGGGGGCCTGTGTCTCGGGGAGAGTGGAGGAGAGAGCATGGACCAGGTAATTGACTGGAGCAGCCCCAGGATGCTGGAGCACATGCTGGCAGAGCTTTCAGAGATGGGGGAGGGTCACCACACTGGGACTGACGGCCTTTGAGTTGAGTTGTAACCTCTTCAAGGCTGTCCCCAAAGTCAGCCTCGACCATGGAAAGGTGAAGAACGCAGGGTTAGGACAGCTCAGCCCTCTCAGTCCATCCCGCACAGGACGAGACAGGCGTGATGGAACTTTTCATGAGGACTGTCTTGGCCCAGTTTTGAAAGTCATGGCTAATAACTCAATTCCCCTTTTGGGGCAGTTTGCCAAGTCCCACTCTGACCACTTCCCTTGTGCGGCTCCCACACTCCATCCGGGGACAGCCTGTATGCCCTGGAACCCCCGAAATTATTTAAATTAGCCAATCCACAGAAAGTCAGCAAAACCTAGCCAGCCCCCCCCACCCCTTGTCAACATAAGCTGCCTTCCACAGCTCAACTGCTGTCACTCTGTCCGTGGGTCCAATTCCCCACCTCCCCCACCCCCAACCAAGGTGGCCACACGTGGCAGCTGCCTCTTGTTTGGAGCTGTAAGTAACAAAGAGTTCTGCCTTCATCTCTCCGAGTGTCACTGTGTTGTGTCCTACCATCAAAAGAATCTTTAAATCTTATAAAACGACAGGGGACAGGTGAAAAAATTCACATTTTTTCAAGATTGGTTTCACGGCTCCTATACAATCTGCGAGGCTGTTCTAGCCTTAACATTTTCCTGTTTGGCTCTGTGGCATCTCTGAAAAGAGTGTGATTTTGTCTTTGTCTATTCGCAGGCTCATTCTCATGCCCCATGTGTCACCAGGTAATTAGGGACTGCCTTTCTTCAACTAGAGGGAAGCACTCTGCCCAGAGCAGCCGACGGGCCAGCTTGGGCCACAAAACCTTGCAACTGATATTCTAGCAAGGAATTAGTCTGACCTTACTTTTCAGAAGCTCTGATTTCCAAGGACAGGCACGAAGTTCCCAATATATTAGAATAAATATGGGCCCCACATATGGAGCCCTTGTACTGCCAGGCTCTGGGCAAAGTGCTTCCCTGTACCCTCGCATTTAACCCTCCCACCTGACGTCCTAACCGTTACTGTCCCTGTTTTTTAGTTGAGGAAACTGACGTGCAGAGAGGCTAATAACCTGCTGCAAGAAACTCAGTTTTGATTTTTACTCTGTTGACCACATTATCGTGGTCATATAGAGCATTTTCTAATTCATAAATCCTGCCCATACACATTTTCCCTGCAAATGCGTACATGCTTCCCGCAAAGGATGAGGAAAGAAGGGCGAGGTCATTACCCCACGTGACAGTTAAGGAACCCGAGGCTTAGAGAGGTTAAGTGGCCCCCAGACTGCTCACCCAGGGACAGCGAAGCAGGATGGTCGGGGACTGGCAGCCAACTCTCAGAAAACTCTGGAGGCGGGAAGGACCGGTGAAAACAGGTCTCTGCCAAATGTCGAATGAAAGAGAAGCAGAGGAGACGAGCTTGGGTCTGCCCCTACTCCCCCCCTGCCCCACTCTCTTTTCACCCTTGACCCCAGACATTTTGCTGAGATAATGGCTACTTCCTCCAAAGCCGTTCAACATGAAGCTAAAGCCCTACAGCCAAGCGGACATCTGTCCAGAGGTGCCCATGGAAGTAGCGGGCCCTTGTTGCACCATTGCTCATGTGACCAGATCAGAGTGGTTTGAAAGACCAGTTGTAGGCAGCGACGCAGCAACACTACCATTGGGGGGGGGGGGGGTCTTGCAGCTAACCGATCTTTAAGAAAGATCTTTCTTCCAAAAACCAAAGGCACCGTGGAGCACACCAGCAGTGATATGTATTCCAGCCCATGTCTGGTAAACTCTCAGATGACGGCAGTAAGGCAGGGTCACTCGGGTTCTATTAGCTCAATTAATGAGGAGTAAGATAAGGCCAACATCCTGTTCATCGGGCGGCTCGGCACAGCGCTGGAGTAATGGAGTTATTAACCTCAGTCAGCCACGGAATTCTGCTGCTGATTCCAACTCCATTTCCCAGTTCAGGGCTCCATTAATGGGCTGTTTATTATCCCTAATCCACATAAGGATCAGCTGCAGAAATATGAGAGCTTCCTGGAAGGACCAAGTGATAATAAAAGAGAGAGAGAGAGAGAAAGAGAGAGGAGAGAGAGGCAAGAAATCCTCTCTATTTCGCATTTTAATTTTCTTGGTCCGACTGCTGTCCTCTTAAGAGATTACAGCATCCTTCTCACTTTGGAACACGTTAGAAATGGCAAAGCCATTATCCAAGGGTTTCATTGTGTGGTCCTGAAAAAGCGTCATATGGAGCTAAAAATAACCAGCTTTTAAATCAAATTAGAGAGCTCTGGCATGTAAATTATATGCCAGTTCAGTAGTTACTTTCATAATGTGCCATAATATTCCATTGCTTAAATTTAACATAGTTGAAACCAAGAAATCAAACCAGCATCCAGCAGACTAATTTAGCAGCATCGTTAAATGCCCCAACTGTGGTTTTCCAGTTTGCCTGGCTCTACAGGGACCTTCCTGGACAAAAGGCGATTTGTCTTTGTCTGTCTCAGGGTCATTCTATCCCACGTGCTGCCAGGTGACTAGGGGGCCACCTTCCCCAATTCCAACCCAAAAGGAGTCTTTAAAATGTTGTCTGTAGGTGAGAAAAGCAAACAGATTGCTATTAGAAAAGATTTTTATTTTTTTTGAAGAAGATTAGCTCTGAGCTAACTGATGCCAATCCTCCTCTTTTTGCTGAGGAAGACTGGCCCTGAGCTAACGTCCATGCCCATCTTCCTCTACTTTATGTGTGGGACGCCTGCCACAGCATGGCTTGCCAAGTGGTGCCATGTCCACACCCAGGATCCGAACCAGTAAACCCCGGACCCCCAAGCAGAAAGTGTGAACTTAACCACTGTGCCACCAGGCCAGCCCTACAAAAAATATTTTTAAATAACAGTAAGTTATTTGTAGATACAGCAAATACTCTCTGACAGTCATCCCTTCAGAGTATAATGATATTTGCCATGTTTGCCTCTTTTTATGTAACAGGAATTCAGACTCACATGGATGACTATCATCATAAATGTTTTCATGCTTCTTAATGTGTAGACAAATCAGCAGCATACCTCTTTAGGGCTGTGAGTGTGTAGCTCATCACGTGAGAACAGGAGAGAGGACAGACTGTATCCCACATCTGGAATGAGAGTTTGCCCCACCAGGAGGGGGCGGGGGGATCACACGCAGAGCCAGCCCATTGCAGACCCCCGCATCCAGACAGCACTTTCCAATTGTCAATCGCCCGCACACATATTCCAGTTGCTCTCCCGAGCAGTAGTCCCGTCAGGCTAAAAGAGGAGAGGTTACTGCCCCATTTGACAGAGGAGAAAACTGAGATTAAATGTAGCTTTTTCAAGCCAGGGGGCCAGTGAGTAGGGATAAAAGCTAATCCCATTTATACCAGGGACACAGGGATGGTTCAACATCCGCAAGTCAATCAACGTGATACACTACATCAACAAAATGAAAAACAAAAACCACATGATCATCTCAATAGATGCAGAGAAAGCATTCGACAAGATCCAACACCCATTTATGATAAAAACCCTCAGTAAAATGGGTATAGAAGGAAAGTACCTCAACATAATAAAGGCCATATATGATAGGCCCACAGCCAACATCATACTCAATGGACAAAAACTGAAAGCCATCCCTCTGAGGACAGGAACAAGACAAGGGTGCCCACTTTCACCACTCCTATTCAACATAGTACTGGAGGTGCTGGCCAGAGCAATTTGGCAGGAAAAAGAAATAAAAGGAATCCAAATAGGTAACGAAGAAGTAAAACTCTCGTTGTTTGCAGACGACATGATCTTATATATAGAAAACCCCAAAGAATCCACAGAAAAACTATTAGAAATAATCAACAACTACAGCAAAGTAGCTGGGTATAAAATTAACGTGCATAAATCAGTAGCATTTCTATACACTAACAATGAACTAACAGAAAAAGAACTCAAGAACTCAATCCCATTCACAATCACAACGAAAAGAATAAAATACCTTGGGATAAACTTAACCAAGGAAGTGAAGGATCTATACAATGAAAACTACAAGACTTTCTTGAAAGAAATTGACGATGACATAAAGAGATGGAAAGACATTCCTTGCACATGGATTGGAAGAATAAACATAGTTAAAATGTCCATACTACCTAAAGCAATATACAGATTCAATGCTATCCCAATCAGAATCCCAAGAACATTCTTCACAGATATTGAACAAACAATCCTAAAATTCATATGGGGCAACAAAAGACCCTGAATTGCTAAAGCAATCCTGAGCAAGAAAAACAAAGCCGGCGGAATCACAATCTCCAATTTCAAAACATACTACAAAGCTACAGTGATCAAAACAGCATGGTACTGGTACAAAAACAGTTCCACAGATCAATGGAACAGAATTGAAAGCCCAGAGATAAAACCACACATCTATGGACAGCTAATCTTCGACAAAGGAGCAGAGGGCCTACAATGGAGAAAAGAAAGTCTCTTCAACAAATGGTGCTGGGAAAACTGGACAGAAACATGCAAAAGATTGAAAATTGACCAGTCTTTTTCACCACACACCAAAATAAACTCAAAATGGATCAAAGACCTAAAGATTAGGCCTGAGACAATAAGTCTTTTGGAAGAGAATATAGGCAGTACACTCTTTGACATCAGTTTCAAAAGAATCTTTTCGGACACTGTAACTCCTCAGTTGAGGGAAACAATAGAAAGAATAAACAAATGGGACTTCATCAGACTAAAGAGCTTCTTCAAGGCAAGGGAAAACAGGATTGAAACAAAAAAACAGCTCACTAATTGGGAAAAAATATTCACAAGCCACTTATCCAACAAAGGGTTAATCTCCATAATATACAAAGAACTCACACTGCTTAACAACAAAAAAACAAACAACCCGATCAAAAAATGGGCAGAGGACATAAACAGACATTTCTCAAAAGAAGATATGAATATGGCCAATAGACACATGAAAAGATGTTCATCATCGCTAATCATCAGGGAAATGCAAATCAAAACTACACTAAGATATCACCTTACACCCGTTAGATTGGCAAAAACATCCAAAACCAAGAGTGATAAATGTTGGAGAGGTTGTGGAGAAAAAGGAACCCTCATACACTGTTGGTGGGAATGCAAACTGGTACAGCCACTATGGAAAACAGTATGGAGATTTCTCAAAAAGTTAAAAATAGAAATACCCTATGACCCAGCCATCCCATTACTGGGTATCTATCCTAAGAACCTGATGTCAGAAATCTCAAGAGTCCGTTGCACCCCTATGTTCATCGCAGCATTATCTACAATAGCCAACACGTGGAACCAGCCTACATGCCCAGAAACTGATGATTGGATAAAGAAGATGTGGTATATATACACAATGGAATACTACTCAGCCATAAAAAAAGACAAAATTGGCCCATTCACAACAACGTGGATGGACCTCGAGGGTATTATGTTAAGCGAAATAAGCCAGTCAGAGAAAGACGAATTCTATATGACTCCACTCATAGGTGGAAATTAGTATATTGATAAGGAGATCTGATCGGTGGTTACCAGGGAAAAGGGGGGTGGGGGGAGGGCACAGAGGGGGAAGTGGTGTACCCACAACATGACTAACAAAAATGTACAGCTGAAATCTCACAAGGTTGTAATCTATCATAACATTAATAAAAAAAAAAAAAAAAAAAAAAGCTAATCCCACATTGCAGAAAGGATAAAACAAGGAACTGCTCAGAGCAAAGAGCCAGGTTCAGGGCTGGTCTCTTCCATGTGGCCTGAGGCATGGGACCCAGCTTCTCCAAGCCCAGGTGCCTTTTACTGAACAAACCTGCTTTATGGGGCTGTTGATCGGATTAAATGAGATGGAAAGCAGAGACACAATTGGCCCTGATAGATACCAGATATCTTCATTTGTGCTGTCAGGATGAAGATGGTGATTAAAGACCAGGAGCAAGAGGGCTGGGAGGGGAAGAGCATGGAGACAGACCAAGGGGCAAGGCGGGACTGCTTCACAGTAGAGTCAGCGTGAGCAGAAAGAGGAAGAAGGGGAAGAGGAAGACGAGAAAGGCATTCTTGTCGGCACCAGCAGTACCCTGGACGGAACATTCTGGGCCAGCCTCAGCCTGGGACCACCCGGATCACTGAGCAGAGATGTCCCATCCAGAGCCACCAGGGCTTGTTTCAAGGGCCTGGCCCCGGGAAATCTGAAAAGCTTCCAGATCTGCTTATCTGGAAGGGCCATGCTTGCTCCCAGCAGGCTGCACCCGGGTGTGGGATCCAAAGCCCTCCCGGCTTGGAGGTCGTTTGCCAGCCTGTGTCCCCTCGGCGGCTCCGCTCTCCAGCTCCCTGGAGGGATGGGCTGTGTGTTTAGCAAAAGCCAGCAACACACAAGCACCAATTGGGAGCCAAATGCAATGAGAGATCTGTCACAGCTTTCCCAGGGACAACCAAAGCCCCTCTGGGCTCCTCTGGATGCAGGACACAGGCAACCATCTAGTTTAAAAAATAATAATAAAAATTCAAAACCATCACATTCTCAAAGAAACCTGTCGAGCAGTTTCCAGTTTGCACAAATAACCCGGGACACAAATGAGCTAATCTAAAATATCGTCCTTGGATGATTTCTTTATAGTCCCCAAATTTAGTCCAATGGAATAGAGAAAGAGAGAAATACGAAAGAAAACAACACTAATAAAATTCCTGCTCTCCTTCCGCTGAGTTCCACTGCCACTAACTCAGCTAGGGCCCCCCTTTACTCTCTTTCCCAGGGATTTCTGAGAGATGCAGCCGCAGCTCTGACCTGGGACCTGTGCAGCTGGACATGACCAAGCCCTTGCCCGGCCCCACAGTGGTGCAGCCGGGGCGGGAGGAGGTTCAAGGCCACAGCTTGCCCCACCTGCTCCTTGCAGCACTGAGGGGAAGGAGGATGCCAAGAAACCCAGTTCTGCCTAATACATTGAAACTTCCCAACATCAATCAGAATCCTATACTTCCTCTCTCTAGTAAACATTAATTTTAAAAGAAAATACTGTGCTACAAACTCGCAGCATGAAATGAATTATTTTCCAGCCGGGCAGAGGGCAGATCTCTGGATGCAGCCTTGGATAGTTCTTTCTTTGTTTCTTTCTTCTTCTTCTTCATTTTTTTTTTTTTTTTTACTATTATTATTACGGTTTAACAAACTTTATAGCCCATTTTATTTGTTCTCAAATAACTTTTTCTCCTTCTTTTCGACACATCAATTACTTGGTTTGTTTTCCTCACTGTGTGATGTTGGAATCAAGAGATTGATACTGCTCCGTGGAATATAATTTAGTGTTATGTGCCATGGGTTTATGAGGTAGGAGTCAAACAAAACATTGCATTTGAACACTATCCATTTATTAGCTCTAGGAAGAGATTTATATGTGACAAGTAGACAATAACTTTGTTTTCTGATAAGCCAAAGAGGTCTATTTCTGTGTCCAATACACAGAGTGGCTTACCCTTCTCCAATAACTCTATTTACTAGTGTGAATATATTTTAATAATAAAATTGATATATATGTAAATTTATTTTAATCTAATTTCATTGAACCCTCCTAAAAAAAGAGCCTTTGCAGATTGTTTCCATATCTGAATTATAGATTTCTGTATTGTATTCCCAGATTGATTTCTAGGCTATAATTCTGTCAAGATTTCCTCCTGGTGTCAAAAGCAGCAACACCACAGCCAGAGTGCTTTATAATTGGCATCACAACCGAACCAGAATTACAGCCCTGATATCCATCCCAGTGCTGGGTGGGCTCGTTTTAGAATATTTCTCTTTCTTAGTCTATACCTGGACTTGAAGGTTTATGGCTAAAATTACCTTCCGAAATAATCGTAAAAATGTTTAGTTGAAAGTGAAAGTGGGGGAAACGGAATAGTCAGAGATGAGAAAGGAGGACGGAAAATACACCCTCAGTGACGGGAGAGAAATACTGAAAGATAATTAAACAGTGGCATGCAATTAAATCTACATTGTAAACAAACATCTTTTTTCCCTCTGCTTGTCCTGTGCCCTAGGGTCAAATAAATTTAATTGGTATTATTCACTAAGTCTTTAGAAACTGATTTTTACTCCATGGTGAATAGAGAAGGATTTACTTGCAAGCCTGCCCTAAATCAAAGAGACTCTTGAATATTCTTCCCTGTATGGTTCTGAATAAACAGTGTGCCTTTCCCAGCGCTCTCACAGTCCTGGCACAGTGCATAAGGTCAATAAATAAAACAACCGGTTTTTCCCTCAGGGCTCAAAAAAAGTGAGCCCTGGATTCTCACTCCAACCATGTCAATGACCTGCCGGAGCCTTCTTTAAAGTGACTGCTCTGCATTTGCCCTGATGCCTTTCATCCTCAGGTAGATGATGAGTTCACACAGAAGCGAACTCACTAACTCCGAAGTCTGTTACGTTACCAGAAACTGGGGGGTGGAATCTCAGCCTCACAGCACTGTGGTCCCTGGAAATGCACGGGCAACAGCAGCAGTAGGACAGGACGCTCAGGCTGTCTACTGGGTCCCAGCTGCCCTGGCACTAAACGGACATTTTGATCTCCCACTAGGAAGCTCTCCAGCCCCAACTCTAGGGATATAATTAAGACAGGCGAGGAGAACCCAACCATGGAGGGCAGAATAATGCCCCCACCGAGACATCTACCTCCCAACCCCCAGAACCTGTGAATACGTTACTTTACACGGCAAAAGGGGCTTTGCAGAGATTACCTGAGGACCTTGATGCGGTTAGATCATCTGAGGGGGCCCAATATAATCACACGGGTCCTTAAAATCTGAGAAGCGTTCCCGCTCTGGTCAGAGAGAGATGTGACTACAGAAGAAAGGCCAGCACGTTGCAACACTGCTTGGCTTCCAAGATGGAAGAAGGGGCCATGAGCCAAGGACTGTGGGTAACCTCCAGAAGCCAGAAAAGGCAAAAAAAAAAAAAAAAGGGATTCTCCCTAGAGCCTCCAGAAAGGAATGCAGCCCAGCCAACAAAGTGATCTTAGCCCTACAGAATTGTAAGATAATCAATTTGCACTGTTTAAGCCATCACATTTGTGGTAACCTATTACATCACCCATAGAAAACTAATATACCAACTCACGCTCTCCTTAGACAAAGTAACAGGCCTAGTCAAAGACAAATGATTTGCAAAATATATCCAGCTTGGGGTCCAGGTATAGACTTACAAAAAAAGTTCCAAAAAGTAAAAAAACAAAAGACAGAGAGAGAGAGAGAGAAAGAGAGCCAATGAATACCCTTTGGAAGAAGAATTACACCAGGAAACATAAGAACATTTTAGATAAAGCCTTCCCAAGATGCTCAAAATAATTTAGAGAGAACAGACTCTATGATATAAGAAATGAAAGAAAAGATGATGAGATAAAATAAAAACAGGAGATGAAAGAAAGCTGACAAACCTAAGGGAAAAAAGCTAACGGAAATGTAGAAGCATTATAGAAAGAAAAAATAAATCAGAAGCAACACGAAATAAAAACGACGGAAAGCAAAGTTATCATGAAGGACAGATTTGAGAAAACAATACAGAAAAGAAAAGGAAAAGATAAAAGCCATGAGGAAAAAAATCATAACTATAGAAAACAGATGATAAATATTCGACATACACGTAACTAGTCTGTCCGAATAAGATCACCAAGCAAATGAACCAGAAAAATATTCACATATGTTCTAGAAGAAAATTCTTCTGAAATAATATAAATGGAAAGGATTCATAATGTCCCAGAGAAAAGTAATACAGAGAACCAAGACCGAGATGGAGACTGGTGAATGTAAATGAACTTCGAGAGAGAGAGAGAGAAAGAGAGAAATTCCATGATCATCCAGACAGAAGCAGGACATTACCTATAATGGAAAACAAATGTCACTGGGCTCAGATACCACTGAAACCCCAGAGGCGTCAGAGGACAGTATAGAAATGAGAGAAGATGCTCAGGGGGAAGAAATGCGAGTGAGGGCTTCTTTACTTTGCTAGATATTGTTTACAAATAAAGAGAACAGAAAGACATTCTCAAACATGCAAGAATTGAGGAAGTTTAGCATGAATGTACCCTTGCTGAAAATTACTCAAAGATATAATCCACTCAAACGAAAGATGAATCAAAATTGATAAATGGAGAGGTTGAATTATGTAAACAGCTGCTATTGAAATCCGAATCCAGTTGAAGAGAGAACTAAAAATAAAACTTCACAAGTATAGTAACTAGAGCTAAAAACAGTATAATTGTTGTATTTCTAGAAAGGAAAGCTTAGTGGTCTTAAACATAATAATCTGTGTATAATAGACTGGGACAAAGAAATTTCAGAATGTATCTGTTCCTGCCTCCTCACCCCCAAATGGAGAGTCGATGGAAGGGGGTGAGGAAGCAGTACATATGGGAGCACTTTTCCTTTCATCTTTCATAAGACAGAGTCAAGATATTCTGTTCCATTTCAGAATTCACAAACTGAGAAATACAAGTACAGTCAATTCACGTTGAAGAGACTGCAGAACTAGAAACAGACTATCTTCTAAGTTATTGGGGGGAGAGGAGAGAAACTAATAGCATAACAAAACCCAAAGAAAAGGTGGACCATAAAAAAGGATGGAAAACAAAACAAAAAAACCCCACAATGAAGCATCAAATAAAGTGATAAAAGCAAAAATAAGTGGGATAAACTCAACTATTCAAGGAAAAAGAAATGCAGGTTGAATAAAAAATATTAAGCCCCATTTCATTCTGTCCACATGATGACATAAAATAAGGGTAGTAAAGCAGGTGAAAGTGAGAGTAAGAGATGAGCCAATGCAATGAAGCCATTGGGACTGAAGTCAGCAAAAACGGTATATGAAAACATGCACCAAATTGTGTTTCCTCCCAAAGCCCCACAGAAAGATGACAGGAAAGGGATTTTGAAACCTAACTGACAAGGACAGAGAGAAGAGAGGAAGAGGAAGGCAACTGAAAATTTTTGATGCTGGAAAGCAGGTGGACCAGTGGCAAGCTGCGGAGACCTCAGCCAATTCAGCAGGAGGGAGAGCTGAGAACAAACCCAATCTTCACCAGAAAATCCTCTGAAGGTGCATGCACACGTACCGCCTTGGGACCTGTGGCTAAAATGAGGACTGGGTGAAACTCGTTTAAGAAGAAATTAAGCCCCAGATCCCCTCCTCACTCCATCTAGCTGAGCAAATGCCCCTCCTCCACTTGGGTAGAAACGGAAGTTTTATTCTCTAGAGAGGATAGAATACAGGCTCTTTGGAATGAAGAATGCCAAGAACAGTTGAAAGTCTGAGGCGGTACGAAAAATAGGGGAATTAGGTGAAAAATATGCATACGGCAGGCAGTATGTGAGACCTCCTCTCAATTCCTCCCATTTCCCACTGTCCTGCTTCTCCCCAGGACCCTAGACCCTTTACCCTCCAGCAGGAGATTAGATTATTAGAGTCCTCTCCAGGGAATCTGAGCATCACAGACGAAAGGACCTAAAGATGTTGCCACTTGGTGGGAGGGTTCTGCTCAAATGGCACAAACAGATCATCCTACGGTGAAGACAAAGTCTACGGGCTCCAGTCTTCCCTTTTCCTGCTAGAATGCTTTCCTGCTCCTCTGCCTGCCTTTGAGTATCTGCCAAAACGCAGGTGATGTGGCTGCCTCCCTTGCCAGAGCGAGCTCCGACTAAATAGCCTTTGCTTGTCTTCATTTGGGTGCTCTTCATTTATTTCCACAACATCTACAATTGTGGTGTGCTCTCAAGTTCAAGTTAGCAGAGGAAGGACAGAATATTCAATGATACTCAATACCCATCAATTGTTTTGGAACAAATGGCTAACCATTTGGGGAAAAAAGAGTTTGATTCATACTGCATACCCACATTAAAATAAATATCTGATGCACCAAAGATTTAAATGTAAAAATAGTAGAAGAAAGGAAAGTCTCTTCAATAAATAGTGTTGGAAAAACTGGACAGTAAAAGAATGAAAGTAGACCATTATCTTTCATCATACACAAAAATTAACTCAAAATGGATTATAGACTTGAAGGTAAGACCTGAAACCATAAAGCTCCTAGAAGAAAATATAGGCAGTACACTCTTTGACATCAGTCTTAGAAGGATCCTTTTGAATAGCATGTCTACTAGGACAAGGGAAACATAAGAAAAACTAAACAAGTGGGACTTCATCAGACTAAAGAGCTCCTGCAAGGCAAAGGAAACCAGGAACGAAATGAAAACGCAACCCACCAACTGGGAGAAAATATTTGCAAATCATACAGCCAACAAGGGGTTAATTTCCAAAATATACAAAGAACTCACATAACTCAACAACAAAAAAACAAACAATCCAATCAAAAAATGGGCAGAGGAAATGAACAGACACTTTTCCAAAGAAGATATGCAGATGGCCAACAGGCACATGAAAAGATGTTCAACATCACTAATCATCAGGGAAATGCAAATCAAAACTACACTAAGATATCACGTTATACCTGCTAGAATGGCTATAATCACCAGGACAAAAAATAACAAATGTTGGAGAGGATGTGGAGAAAAGGGAACCCTCTACACTGCTGGTGAGAATACAAACTGATGCAGCCACTATGGAAAACAGTATGGAGATTCCTCAAAAAGTAGAAATACCGTATGATGCAGCTATCCCACAACTGGGTATCTATCCAAAGAACTTAAAATCAACAATTCAAAGAGATTTATGCACCCTGTGTTCACTGCAGCATCATTCACAACAGTCAAGATGTGGAAGCAACCCAAGTGCCCATCGACCAATAATTGGATAAAGAAGATGTGGTGTATATATATATATATATATATATATACACATACATACACACACACATATACACACAATGGAATACTACTCAGCCATAAAAAAAGACAAAATCATCCCACTTGCAACAACATGGATGGACCTTGAGGGTATTATGTTAAGTGAAATAAGCCAGACAGAGAAAGACAAACACCACATGATTTCACTCATATATGGAAAATAAACAAACATATGGATAAAGAGAACAGATTAGTGGTTACCAGGGGGAAGGGTTGGGGTAGGGATAAGGGGTACAGGGGCACATTTATATGGTGACTGACAAACAATAATGTACAACTGAAATTTCACAGTTATAAATTACTATGACCTCAATAAAATAAGATAAAATAAATCTTTTCATGTATATCTTAAAAGTCTCCAAGTTTATATAGCAAAAAAAACAAACAAAAAAAAAAAACAGTAGAAGAAAACATCAGTTGACCTGCACAAGAATCCCAGGAGGAAGGGAACACTGGCTGGTGTGCATTGTCATTCACAGGTGAGGAAGTTTAGGTGCAGCAAGGTGAGTGACAGAGCCAGGATTTGAACCCAAGCCTGAATCCCAGTTCACAGGGTACATGGGGTGGGTGGGTGGGAACGGGGATGACTAAGAGACATTCCACTTCATGAACATGTGACGTCTCTTGTCAACTGCAAGCTGTCAGATGGATCTCATCAGCTGAGGCCCTGGAGGGAGGGTGCCCAGTGGCAGGGACCTTCCCAGGAGGTGGCATGGCCAGGGCTGCAGCCCTGCCGGAAGGGGACAGCTCACCTGTTGGGCTTGTAGCCCAGGCTGTCCATCATGAGCGCCTGGTCCAGATCTCTCGGGAAGCCGTGCAGCACCCACCCTTTCTGAATGCAGTCCTGCTGGTTCAGGCGCTCGCTCAGCACCTTCATGATGAGGCTGTCGGGGACTGCAGAGAAAGGAGAACAAGCCATCACTCTGCCATCCCAGGCACTCTCTTGACCCAACAGGAATGTGAGGGAGGATCTGTCGCCCGAGGGCTCCCAACTTTACTTGACCATGGATCGAACTGGTGAAGAGTTGGGTTTAGATGGACAAGGCTGTGGGTGCCCATTTCCCAGGTCCCTCCGAGGTCCCAGCAATGGGAGGAACGAGGCTGCCTGAGAAGGGAAAAGCATTGGGTGACCTTGACCTTGAGCTTTCCTTCATCTTGACAAGCAGCCCAGGTCGTTCCCAGCCCTCCAGTGATCTGTGGGCAGTGTCTCCTCCCAGGATCCAGTTTTTGCAGCAAGACTTTTCCTGGAGGCACACCAGGCCCCAGCTGAAGGTTTAGTTTTCCTCAGTGGGATCGCACTGGTGCCCCGACTGCTCTCTGCTAATTTGTGATGCACAAGCAACCTCTGTGTCTCTCCTTCCCCCAGTTCCTCCCTCCTTGATGTTTAGAATCAAATCTCTCTCAAGAACCACAGCTCTAGCTATAACCAGAGATGAAATAGAGTCTTAGGGAGAATGAGATATTGAGAAACCTCTTGTTTACATTACCACAATTGACATTTTCCTGAAATTTATACCTCTCTTCTCAGACTCATTAAATGTCCTATGTTGCTAATGTACTGCGTTCTAGCAATTTGCACTGCATTTCCTGCACTTTGCACTCATTTTTCCAGAAATACTTGGTAAATATTACCATTGTTTGCTATGAATGTGGGCCCCACGATGAGCTGGCTTCCTAGAGCTGCAATGACAGCTTTTGGCACCTTCTCTGGAGACGCCCAGTTCCCCTCCTACCAGCCAGCCATGGGTCAGGCAAATGGCCCTGATGCACATGTCTGAAACCTTCCAAACGGTTGACAGCCAGGTGAACATGGGACAACAGGCTTTGGAAAAGTCACCAATAGCTGCTCTCCTCCATGGCCATGACATGCTGGGTTACTCTCTTGTCACCAAAGAACCATAAACCCTATTCTAAGTAATTCGCATTTCCCTGAATTTATTCTTTCTCACATCTTTCTTCCCCAGTCCCTAGGAAAGAGCAGAAAAGGAATTTCGCTCGAATGAGGACGTTTGCCTATCTAACACGAGTGAGAAGTTGATACAGCTAATCCCGTCTCTTCCCCTGCTTAAGCCTGCAGTGGCTCCCCAGTGCTCTGAGGATAAGAGCAGTCCCCTCCTCCAGGGCCAACAGGACCTTGCAAGGTCCTGCCTCCCTCCCAGGTGTCTCTCCCCCAGCCTTTCACCTCCCTTTGAACACACCAGTCCCACCATTCATAACATCCTTCCCCGACGCCTTGCCTGGGACAAGCTTTTGAACCCAGCCGTTGGGCCCGGCAGGATGTCCCCTCGGAGGACGGCCCCCAGCCTGGGTTAGCATCTGTGCTTCCCCTGCGCCTGGCCACTCTCCGGCTAATTCTCTGTGTAATGTCTGCCCCTCCGGAAAGACTGTGGGTTCCATGAGAACACAGGACTGTGCCCACCTCATTTTTCCACAATTAACACAGTGCCCAGCACATAGTAGGTGTGGAATAAATAGACAGGAGCCTTCCCTTTCCGAAGGTTCACGGCAGCTAACCAAACTTGTTAAAACCAACTTGACCAGACTTTGGGGATCCCAGGTGGTAGAGGGGAGGGCACATGGGCTTGAGGCGCCCACAAGTCTAAGGTCTTGTCTCAGCCCTGCCCTTTGGTGCCGAACGACCTCCAGTTGGTCACTCAACCTCTCCAAGTTTCAGCTTCCTCATCTGCCAAAAGAGGACATCATGGTCTGTCCCCACAGAGTTCACACTGCAGATACAGTTCCAGGAAGGTGGGAGACACTCAGAGATGGTGGCTGCTATCTTTCGATTCAGGAGATGGACATTGGGAAACAATGTTTTCAATATTTTCATGCTTCCCTCATGATCAGGGTGTGCTGGCCCCTGAAATAAAGGATGACTGATTTTAAACAAGACTTGCAGTTAAAGATAGAGACCTCTGGGAAGAGTGAGGGACCTCTGTCCCGACTCCTTCGTTTACATGCCAGTGCCCTCCCCTCCTCTCTCCAGGGGTTGTTTACATTCAGGGCAAAGGCCAGGCGGGGGGAAGGGCAGCTGTGCCAGTGCCCTCTCTAAGCTCCAGAAGCCATAATTTCAGGGCTCCTCTCCCGCGCTACCGATCCCTGTGCGTGCAGGGCGCACAGGCTCTCACCACAGCTCCCTGTGCAGATCTGGGGTGTGCGGAGCCAGCGCTAAGATTACTGTGTGAATAAATAATGGGTCTGTTCTCTGATCCAGAAACCCCATGTTTTCTGTCAGGATAAATAAATATAGATTTAAAACAATGTGGGTTAAGAATCTGCCATGGAGCTTTCCAATCCAGCTCTACCCCTGAATATTTACGGATGTTTTCACCTGAGTAAGAAACTAACACTGAAATGAGCCTTCCCCAGTGGTTCATCCAGTGGATAGTTACGGAGCATTCGTGCTGTGCCAGGCACTGCGTTACACGGCAAGGAGCCAAGGGCCCCGCCCTCCTGAAGTTTATATTCTAGTGGAGGAGGGAGACAATATACGGATAAATAAATTACCATTTCAGAGAGTCATCTATGAACAAATAAATAAACCAGTGGTGGGAGGCTGCTGGTTTGACTGCGTCCAGGATGGCCTCTGAGGAGGTGACATTTGGATGAGATCTGAACGGCAAGTCCAACCACGCAAAGACCTGGGGAGGATGTTCTAAGCAGAGAGGATGGCAGGGGCAAAGGCCCCGAGGCTGGAATGATCCTGGCACATTCAAGGACTGGAGAAAGGGCAGTGTAGCTGGAGCAGAGCAGTCTGTGGGAAGTGAGGGTGGGAGAGGCCCTGCCAGGTCTTCAGGAAGGAAGGGGACCTGGGCCACACCCAGGCCGTGTTGGGAACGATCATGTAACAGCCCTCAGTGCATATTTATGGAATGGACACATGGGGGCCTG
This sequence comes from Equus quagga, assembly GCF_021613505.1. Taxonomy (NCBI): domain Eukaryota; kingdom Metazoa; phylum Chordata; class Mammalia; order Perissodactyla; family Equidae; genus Equus; species Equus quagga. The sequence goes on from NC_060267.1 coordinate 92,829,805, forward strand.
TTCTTAGGATCCTGAGCTACAAAGCCCAGGAACACGCCCTTTGCCACATTTGCACATGGAAAGCACGTCTTGTGGGATCAGCCAGCGGAGTCCCCATTTGGGGTCCCGGGCCCCAAGGATGTGGCTATTCCACACCACAGTTTTCAAAGAGGCTGCTGTGGGCCCCTAAGGGCAGAAATGGATCCTCCTGTAAAGTCCACAAAGAGCTCTGGCTCAAGACCCCACAATAAAAGTCAGTTGCTAATAGCCCCAGCTCTTTAAATTTCTCAAACGAAACCACCTCTCGCTGACCCCACAAGCACAGTGCCCTTCAAGGCCTTGGGAATCCTGAGCGCCTGAGAGCAGCCACAGGCCCCAGCAGCGCCCTATCAGAGAGAGGAAGCGCTTTCACATCCCTCTCCTAGTCCCAGCCCTGCCCCAGCCACCTTTGAGACTCTGAACTTCAGTCTCTTTATCTGTAAACTGAGAAAGTGGGTGGGCTGAGCTCTAAGCGGCGGGGGGAGGAGGATGATTTGTAATACAGCTGCTTTTACAAGCGTTCCTTAGAATAAAACCCAGAAAACTCAGCTCTTAGCTCTTCTGGATTTCTTTCTTAGGGCAAGCATGAGCTGAGAGACCTGTGGTCCAGTGGCCTCTGCTTGGCAGCTCTGGGACCTCCCTGAACCTCAGTGTCCTCCTCTGTAACACCAGCCTCAGTGGCTGCTGTGGGGCCTAGAGATGACTCATGGGAGATGCCAGATCCATTAGAGGTCTTCTGAGAGACGTGTGGGTCTACTTTTAGTTCCTTCTAAAAGTTTATACAAATTTCCATCAGATGGCTACAATGAAGCCACTGGTAAGAATATGTGACACTTAAATTGCAAACATGAAATCCAACATCTAAGCTTAAATCTGACTTTGGGAGGGTGCTGCAGGTTTGACACGGGCTTGCCCTTGGAAGAGGAGGTCCACTGGGTAATTTGCATGCTGACCAGTGGCATCCAGGGCCCATTAAGGCCTCAGTTGTTTGGGAGTGGGGACTGGATTGGGCCAACAGTTTCTGATTGGTTTCTCCAATCCTCAGGTCCTGCTTGGCAACCAAGCTGTGCTCCAGGGAGATCCGAGCAGCTGAACCGCAGCCTTCTTGGGGTAAGAGCGGGCTGCTTGTGAGGCTTGGAGCCTTGGAATTCAGAGGGAAGAGCCTGGAAGGTCATCCCCTTGACCTCCTCCATTTCAAAGTTGAGAAACCAAGGCCCCAAAAGGTTGTGGCTTAGGTCACCTCACTGGGGAGAAGTCTGACTCAAGGGAAGAATGGAAGATCGGACGGAAACACAAAGAGACATTTGGGGTGGGGAGGGAGGGTTGCAAAGATTTCTAGAGGGAATTTCCCAATTTGCATCAAAACTTAAAATGTACATGCCTTTTGACCCAGCAATCTTATATGTAAGACTTTATAGCTAAGATACAACAGCACAGATGGGAAAAGACGTGCGCACAAAGGTGTCTACTTCAGTGTTGTTTATAATAGTGACAATCGGAAACAATCTGAAACGTCCACCCGCAGGGGACAGGATAATAAAGGATGGTACATCTACGCAATGGGATATTACACAACCTTTAAAAAATCATTTATATTAACTTGGAAAGAGGCCTTTGACAGAATATCAAGTGCGGAAAAAGCAAGTAAACAAACAGCTTGTATAATATGGTCTAATTTAAATATACAGGGACATAAATATACACACACCATGCACACATGCACGTATATACACGCTACACACATGCATACATACATGCAGAAGAGAGAGAGGAGTGGCCCCACTCGACACCCCATGAATTAGACCCAATTCCTCAGGGAGCTCAGGGCCCCGGAGTCGAGAGAGTCAAGGACACGAGTCAGCACCATCCCGGCAGGAAGGCACAAGGGACGGAGGAAGTGTGAGGGCTGCGGAGAAGGGGGAGGTCACATTTCCAGAAGACTAGGAAGAAGGTGAAAGTTCACACTGATTTCAACTTTGAGCCAAAACCAACCCAAGCCCCTCTTCTCCGGGGTCAGGAAAACCCAGAGCTTCCCAAGAGCACCTCTTCTCGGAAGGCCGCCCCACAGCTGTCGGTCAGGAACTATTGGTGCCATTTTCATTTAATGCCTGTATGCCCACCCTCACCCCCCCCAAAAGCAGGGACCCCCGTAAAGTCAGGCTCATTGTACCCTAGCACTTGGCATTGCAAGGCACTGAATAAAAACTCTTTGAACGGATGAGTGAGTGAGTAAACAGTACCATTTCCAAAAACCAGAAGGCTCTTGGGTCCCTGAGTGTTTGTGCGCAGAGAGCCGAGGACTGATGTCCCAAGGAGCCCCCAGTGGGGTCCCGACAGGGGGACAACTGCAGGAGGCGCCTCTCTCGTGCTCCCTTCCAGCCCCACCATAACCTACTTGGGAATTAAGCAGGCAGTCAAGAGGATACATGTTGACATCTGGGATTTATTTCAAAATACTCCCTTTGGGAGGGGTCTTGCAGGTGGGTTCTAGACGCAACAAGGGTGGCCACGAGCACCTATGGGTTCATTTTACCGGGGATGTGCCCCCACAGATGCACTATTCGATTCTCTCTACTTTTTATATATATGTTTAAAGCCTTCCATTTAAAAAGTGAGGGGTTTTTTTTTAAAAGGAAACTATTTTAATGCCTAAAGGAGGTTGAAAGGGGCACTGTGAGAGACTGTTTCAAAGGGACAATGAATGAAATCTCCCCAGAAGGCCACACTTGGACCCCAGACGTGGCTCTCACTTTGGGAGGACCTGGCTGCTGGATGGAGCCCTGGTCCTTCTGTAACCCCACCAGTCCCTGGAAACTCTGCCCAGAAGCTGGCCTCAAGGGTATTTGCCCAGCTCTGCCCTTTTTGGGTAAACCTGGGAAAGCTGCTCAGACCCTCGCATGAGGCTGTCAACCTCTCTGTCCCTTAATTAATGCTGAACACTCATAAATGCTAGTTCACAGGGGCTCAGAGGGGCTGTGGCTATGGAGGAGGCTCCATGGTCCTCCCAGCATAGAAGCTTCTGCATAACGCTAGGGGGTCTCCTCTTCAGAGATGGGCTGTGCTCCCCCATCTGGACGGACAGAGGCTGGGAAACTCAGCTGGTGGCTAAAACAAATGACAGACCCCTCTGGAAGCTGCCTTGCCACCAACCTTGCCAGTGAGTGCCCCCCCCCAAGTGCCGAATGCTGAATGCAGGTCAGGGGTGAAAGGTGAAGCCTGAAAACCCTGCCCCCAGCACGTTTCCGGGCCAGCCCTGCCTCTCCGGGATCAGCTGGTCTGCTCCGTGCCTTGGTTTTGCTCTGTCCTTTTTCTTTCCTGCAGGTTCTCCACTCACGTTTCCAACCCGCAGGCTCTGACCAGCCAGTTCAACACAAACGCAGCTTTCCCGGAACAGCTCTCGCTTGCCGTGTTCTGCTGAAGCTTAAAGTCTCCTTGACAGCGCTGTCCGTCTACCCTTCACCTGGCCCTCAGACGGAGATCTGCAGTGTGGTCTACAGTCTTTCTCCAACGAGTCAGGTGCCTTGGGCTTGATTTCTGGGCTTGACAGTTAACATCTTACGCCGCGTACAAGCTACTGCCGAGGGCTACCTCTCCGGAAAGTCCTGTCAACTAAATTTAGCAAAGTGCAAGATGTGAATATCCCATTATTTCATTAGGCCACACCACACGGTTTCTGGGTTTTTTTCTTTTTTTTTCTGAAGATCTTCTATAAAAGATGGCAGTCCTCACATTGACCCCGAGGTTATTAAAATCTCAATCCACTTATTCCCTGCCAGCTGGATGTGCTTGGCACAGGGGTTGGTAGGGAGCTGTGGTCACAGTGAGTGGCTTCCGGGCCCCACAGGGATCCTCCCAGGTCCCCCAGCCGAGCCCAGCCCACCCAGGACAGCTGGCCCACCCTGTCTTGAAGGGGAGGCACTCCTGTTTAAAGGCCTGGGCCCCACATCAAGCTCCCTCCCGCACCTCACTTCCACAGCTCTGGAGAGGAGAAAGCGCCAACTGGAGTCAGGCCACCTGTGAGATGACTAGACGGGACATCTCTGCCCGGGCTCCAGGTCTGATGTCCGTCATCCTCAGTCAAGTCCGGCTCAGAGAGCCAACGAGTGGGACTTAGGGAGGCCTGGAGAAGGCACCTAGGACAGCTGGAGATTTTCCAGTGGAAACTGGAGCCGAGGGGCAGAAGGAACTTGCTCCAGCCTCTCTTGGAGCCCTTCCTGCTACACCACGCTGCCACCTGCTGTCCTTGCATTTCAGCTCATAAGTTGGTGTCCCTGACCTGGGGTTCAGCCGAAGCAGGGAGGGGGACGTAGGGCACTAAGGCTGCTGGAATTGGTCCAGAAGGCTAGGACGGGAAGTAGAGAAAAGGAAACAGCTCCCTCAGCTGGTGCTTATGGCAAGGTTGATTTACAAACCCCAAATAAGCCATGCAACCCTCCTACCACCCCAGGGCAAAGCAGCAAAGACTGAGCACCTCACCACACAATCCGACACACTTGCTACACACGCATACCCCTACACACACACTCAGAAACCCTGCACACGCTGCACACACCCCTACATACACACTCCTACATAGATGCACAATGCACACACTTGCACATCCCCGCACTTCCCTACAACACCCTTATGACACCACACACACATCTGCATACATCCCGCACACACCACATCCACCTCCATAACACACACACACACACTACACCCCACACCCATCTACACACAATACATTACACACATCTACCCCCTCTCCCAGATACAGCCCCTGCCCCGTAACTGCCCCTGTAACTTCCTTCCTTCTTCAAACCCCCCCTGAAAGCAAAGTAGAGGTGACATTTGCCTATCTGTCAGGGCTCATGGGAGACTCCGAATCTCCTCCTCTTCTCCCTTCCCAACATCCCAACAGAGCTCCTGAGTCCTGCCTGCTCCTGAGCTGAGCCCAGTGGGAGAGGAGTCTTGGAAAGGAGCAGGACTGTGGAGGAGAAAGAAGGGTCGCTTTTGGTTTTGTTTTGCATTTCCATCTCGCGCATACTGATGCTTGAAAGAAGCAGGCCTCCCACCCCAACATGTGTCTCTTCCCCAGGATGCTGGGCGGGCTCGGCCCAGGACACAGGTCGGGCCCTTTGAGGCTCAAACCCACTATCACTGTAATTCAATGAAACCTAACCTCCCGCCATCTCTGGGAGACTGTTACCCTGGGACAGTACTGGATCCTGGCAGCTGAGCCCTGCAAGCCCCCTTTGCTGCTGTAACTGGAAGTCATGAGTGTATTAGCAGGACCTGCAGCACCAACAGTGCCCGCACCTCGGGCCGGGGGAGCTGTCAGGGATGCTGTTTGTTTATTATTTACTGCCACCTGCTGGTCAATTGTAGATCCTGCGCTATAAGTGACCGCTTAAATGATAAACAGAACATTTCTAAAACCTCTAAGGGAGATACTGAGGAGAAACCCGATTGTCCAAATTGGCTGCGCCCTGCCACCCTTCAGTGGGGAGCAAGCCCACTGGATAGCTTGCCTCCTTGGTAAACTCAAGTCACTTGCCTTAGACTCAAGCCACAAGCCCCTGTGGTGGCGGGCCTGGATTTCCCAGGCACAAGATGGAACAGTTATCTTCCAAGACTCCTTTAGTTTCTAAAAGTCTATGTTCTAACATCTATATTGCTTAACAACAGCATTTACAATTGCTTGGTAGACAATGGTGCCAGGAAATACCCATCTTCTAGTATAGGATTTTTGTTCAAGTCCAGAAAAGTACGTTAGCCCTGGGGTTCTTACCAATTAGGAGGATATTCTGTGCTGTTCATCCCTCCAAGAGTGGCTCCCCACTTTCTACCACTTTCTATCGCTCCCCTCTCTGCCACATCTACTCGGGCAAAAAGCAAAGATAAGACGGAGATGCCCGTACACTGTTGCCATGTCTGCAGCCGAGAGGCAGAGCTCTCGGCAGTGACCCTTCAGTCCGTCTCTCTAATGAAGTTTTAGATGAGAAAAAAGACCATTTAAAAATAGACATTCTTCGATAAATAAATGGTACTTCACTTAGAAAATGAATAACACTTTTAATCAAAATGTTCACTTGGCCACACTGTGTGTAATGATTTGATAATTAGTTATTCTTATCCTAAAACACATTTTTACAACTTTCAGTGGAATATGAAAGTACCTGGGAAAATGAGAAGAGGCCAGCCAGACTACATGTGGACTGGGCTGTTTTTTTTGAGGAAGACTGGCCCTGAGCTAACATCCGTGCCCATCTTCCTCTACTTTATATGTGGGACGCCTATCACAGCATGGCTTGTCAAGCGGTGCCATGTCCGCACCTGGGATCTGAACCAGCGAACCCAGGCCGCCAAAGCAGAACGTGCGCACTTAACTGCTGCGCCACCGGGCCAGCCCCTGGACTGGACTGTTTTAATGTGCAATATATGAACATTAACTGTACATGCAGATCAAAAAGAAACACGATTTTTCTCCCATTTTAATGAAGTTGGGGCTCAGAATCAGTTCTTTCCCCTACATCTCAAGGGCAGTGGGAATGCCGTTGCCCACGTGATCTGTGAGACAAAAATCAGAAACTACTAGGAGACAGGGAATAAGCATGAGCCCAGTTTTCTGGGATGGAAAATATACAATGGCACAGTTATTTAACAAGCAATGTGTGATGGTGCCCACTATGAGCTTGGCTCTGGTCTAAGCATGCATGTGTTCTAATGCAAGTATTAACTCATGACATCTTCATAACAACCCCATTTTACAGATTAGGAAACTGAGAACAGAGAGGAAGTAACCTGCCTAAGGCCACATGGCTAACAGGTAGTGGGATCCAGATTTATACCCAGGCCATCTGGCTCTGGGGCCACTTGCTCAAGCTCTGTGCTCTCTACTACCTTTCATGGGAAGGAGCAATGTGAATTCTGCCCTCCACTCTGCGTTTCGCTGGCAGCGTGCCATTGGGGGAGTCACTTTACCTTCTAAGTGGGCTTTCTTCCTCTTTAAAACAGAATTGGACCCTAAGGCCTCTGGGCTCTCAGTGAGCCCCTACGTGGCATGTCTGAAGTCCTGCCATCACCCAGCTCCTGAGGATCCATCAGGCTGTCTGTGTTCTGCCTCACAGCCACAGGACGCAGCCAATCCTGAAGAAAACTGAAAGGTTCTCCTCAAGTCTTCCCTGGTGAGGTAGGTTAGAGATGGCTGCTCCTCCCATTGAGAAGTGGGCTCCGATCCCCTGCCCCTTAAATCTGGGCTGGTCTTATTGACTAGCTTGGTGAACAGATTCAGGCAGAAGCTCATTCTGGGACTTCTGAGGTAGGTCATAAGAAGCCTCACAGCCTACTCCACCCTCCACCCTGACCACCCCCACTGCCCTGGGGCTCCCTGAGATGCTTGTTCTAGGGGCAGCCAGCCACCACTAAGAAGGCTGAGTAACCTGAGGCTGCCATGCTGTGAGGAGGCCCAAGCTGCCATGTGAAGAGGCTGCATGGAGAGGGATGCCTATGACCCCCGGCTGTTCCATGCATCTCACTCCAGGCACCAGGCACAGAGATGAAGAATCCGTCTTGGACACAGCAGCCCCAGCAGAAGCAACGGAGAGAAGAGCCAAGGAACCAAGTTGACACCAGAACTGAGAACCAGATAGAGGGCCTTAGATGAGCTGGCCCAGTTACGTCCAGCCATTCGAGCCAGCCAGCTAAGGTCCAAGGCAGCATGGGGTGGAGTCAAGCCCCCCTGCCACGCCCTGCTTGAAATCCTGATCCAGGGAATCGGGAGCATAACACAGTAGCCATCATTTTATGCCATCAAATGGCAGGGTAGCTGCATTAGATAAGTGGGGCACCAAGAGACAGCAACCCTGGGCTCTGTCAGTTCCTGGTTGCCACAGAGCCCAGGCTCCCAAGGCTGGCAGCAGTCCCAGGAAAGGAATGACATAGCCAAAAACCCATATGTGAAACACGCGTGTGCACCCAGCCGATCTTGCTGCTTCTACCATTACTACTGCAATTACGATGATGACTCTACTATTCCTATTAACAAGGATAATAGTAAGTAACCAGTAAACAGCCTGGGGTGTGCCATACACTGTGCTGAACATTTTACAGGCACAATTTCATTTTATACACCTAAGGAGCCAGTGACTTTGATCCTGTGAAAATCTCGCCTTATAGCTGAGGACGCCGCAGCCCGGAGAGGCCAAGTGGCCTGCCCGAGGTCACAGCTGGGATGTGGTAGGGTCTGAACCGGAATCAGATGGTATGATTCCAGAGCCCAAACCGGCAGCTGCCCCTTGACTATCTGGGAGTGACGGCGGCTGGCCACCTCTCTAGAAACCGTCAGGCTGCTGCCTTCACCACCTGACCTCCCCTTTGTTCCTCCGAGATGAATGGTGTCTCCCCTACACAGAAATGCAGGCAGCAGAGGGGAGCCTCTGGTCCCCGGACGCCATAGTGTGGGCTGCCTGGGATGGCCACACCACGCTGTCCCCGTTCATGCATTCATTTGTTCACTCATTCACAAATGTCGGCTAAGCTCCTACGATGAGCCACGCTGGTGCTGGGGACTGGGGAGCAGTCAGCTGGGCAGACAGGGCATGAGCAGGAAGATGCAACACGAGGTGCTGGGAGGGGTTCCAGACAAGGTCCAGCTTCCTCCCCTTAACCTGACCAGGACCAAAAGGCAGGTGTGGGAGGTGAGAGCAGAGTTCTGGCAGTCAAGACAGCTGGTGAAGAAAAGCAGCCTGAGATGAGAGGAGAGGAGGAGAAAGTCGTCTTTCCCTCGCCCTCTGCCTCCCCTGGATCCCACGGGATGCCACAGGCGGGAACAGGCACTTCCCTTATACTCCACACTCTTCCCTCCCCTTCCACCTGCCACGTCCCTGTGCCCCCACCCCAACAACCTCCCTCTCTCAGCCCGTGCCCACCTCCACCCACCACCCCTCTGCCCCCTCCCACTCAGAGCAGTGTAGACAGGTGCAGAGCTGAAGGGCGTGGACCCCGCGCTTCCCTCCTTGTCCATCACAGCTGTGCCAGGTTCCTACGAGACACCTCAGGCCACCTTCTAGCCAACAAAGCCCAGCAAGTCTCATGTCCCTGATCTGTTTCTCTCTGAGGTGGAGGGGCCATAGGAGGTCACTGGGGCAGCCTCCCCCTCTACAGCTCAGGCCACTCACAGCCCAAGGAGAAAGACGCAGGCATCAGCTCCCCACTGAGGACATTCCCAGAGGGCAAGGGGCTTCCAGCTGCCCCTTCAAGGGGTGTGAAAGGGGCCGCCCAGCCGGCTGCACTGGGAGACCTCCCGCCTACAGAAGAGGCTGGGGCCTCAGGGTCCAGCCTGTCGCAGGCAATTTCACAGTTGAGTGGGTTGGAAGCCATGGGGGCTGCCCACAGAGGGGAAACGCTTCCAGAAGCTCTGGTCAGAGTGAGAAGGACACCATGCACCTCTGGGTTCACCTTAGACTTCCCAGAAACGTCTGGGTTTTGTTTTGTTTCATTTTGTAATCTGGATGCCTGATACTTAGCAAGCACTCCGTCAACACTGAGTCCAGCGAAAACAGCTGTAGCTGCCCCTCCATGGTGACACAGCCAGGTGGTGAAAACAGCACTAGATAAGCCCCACTCATGGTGGGGAGAGAGATATTTCATTGCACAGATGCATGAGTGAACTGAGAGCCCCTCACTGCCTCAGTTTCCCCACTGGGCTGGCCATTGAACAAAAAGCCTTTTGACCTTTTGGTCATGCCCTGACAAAGCACTATTTTAAAAATGTAGACAGATGATGCACACTTTTGCGACGAAAGTCCAGTTTAAAAAACCAGGGAGTTGGCCCCTCTAGGGGCACGAACCTGTTGATAAACGGGGCGCTGAACCCCTTTCTATGACCATTCTCGTTGACAGGCCCTCTGGCCCTCAGAATGCAAGCACGGCTTTGAGACCTGCTGCTCTGCTGGGCCATCTCGGCCCTGGCTTTCTCTCCGGCTGAAACAGACTCCTACCTACTTTCCATAAGGAAATCTTTGTAGTAGTCCCAGCGGAAAAGTCAAAAGTTTGACTTGAAAAAAGGAGCTACTTCAAAAGCATTGTCAGACCGAGGTGAGGGTTCCTTTAAAATGCATAAATTACAGGGGTGTCCATTAATCAACCTCCAGGCAGCCCTACAGTGGGGGCTCTGGCTGGGGGGTGCCAAGGGGACATGTGGTGACACATCCGGGGGAGGCGAAGCGAATAAAATACACGTTGAATGAAAGAGTAAATTAATGTGTTTATTACTTACTGCTTGGACTGTGTGTGTGTGTGTGTGTGCAGAAAAACGAAAGAAAAATGTAGAGTTTTTTCAATAATAAAAAGGGAGTTGCACTGCGGGGCCCCTAAAGCTTGTGAAAAATTAAACTCGACGGATTCAAACTGTCCTATTTCCACTTCAAAAGAGAAGAGGCACTGAGCTCTTCCCAACTTATCTTCAAACGCCCAGCACCCTAGAAAGTTTCTTTAAAAAAATAAAGGCTCCTGTTCCCCCAAGCGCTGTACCGGTTACTGTACCCACCGTCTCTCCCTCTCCTAATTATACCCCTGTGAGTCTATTAATCAACTGGTAAATTATTTAGAGAGCCACGCGCTGTCTTCAGCTAGTACAAACACACCACATGCAAAGACTTGCTGGAAACGGGCAGAGGTCCCTCCGGGTCTCCCCTCCGCGCTCAGACAGCTTGCAGCTCGCCGAGGCTGCACTGCGAAAACAAGAAATAGCATTCCGCTTACCTCCTCAGATGGCAAGATTTACTTTGTCTTTCAACTCAGCGACTCTTTGCAAGTTTTTAACAAAAGAGAAAAGCTGGTCTATTGTTGAATCTTTAGTGTGCGTTTAGTGACGAGAATATTAATTCCCCCTAAAAAAAGGCAGCACTTCGGCGGAGCTCTGATCTGTGCTTCCTGGGACATGGACTCACGGAAGGCTCTCAAAAACACTCATAATCATCCCAATTTGGGGCTGGTTTGGCTTGTTTGTGTTCCGATGGCTGTGTTTGCTACGGTGAGGTCTCATTACCAGAAAGGGTGCAAATTAGAGTCTTGAATCTCTCCCAAATCTCCCACTTCTTCTCAGGTTCTATTGGCCCATGAGGGACCTTCTCCAGACAGAAATATTTAGAAAATACAGGGGCGTGCGGGAGGGGGCACAGGTAACGCTCGTTAATGATCTGTCTTCCACGTTTTCTTTTCTACACATCAGGACTTGCGCTTTTAGGGGGAAGTTATTATGCCAATTAAATAGCTGTTTTCTCAACTGAAAGTCAGTATATGTCTGGCGTGTGCACCAAGGAATTTGAGCCTTCCGATAATTGAACTGCTTTAGCTGCTGGAAGGATGCTGACGGGGTGGGGTTGGTTATGGAGGTGAAGTGAGTTAGGAGCTCATTGTAATTTGGCCAACAAGCCGGGCCAGCAGGTGTTGGAATGCACAGTCCTCCCTTCTGCTCCTGGCGAGACAGGAGATGTGAAAAGCTACAGCCTAATTCACAAACTCCACTGCTGGGGACACACCCTCGCTGGTGGTCCCCTGACCTGACAATCCCAAAACGTGAGTGTTATGTGGACAGATCAAGATGAGCATGTCACACACTTAGAGCAAAGACTTCAACCAACAAGGACAAGATACTCCTTTGGCTGTCGTAATATCTTCCCTGGGTAGCCAGTCTCCAGAGAAAGCCCAAGCAATGTTCGAGAACTGAAACAATCACCAGAGCTGGGGTAGAAGGCAACTCTTCTGAACCAAAGAGATGGTGGTGCAGCACTAATTAGACCCAGCAATCTGGAATCAGGTTCCAGCTACTGCCGACAGCCACTGGACCATAATTTATGGCTGAACTACCCGAGAAGGCTAAAAATACAGCAGGGCTGACTTCTTTCTGATGGGCCAAGTTGAGGTCGAGGAGGAGGGCTAGTTTTTATATTAAATGAAAACTGGGGAACCAGACATTCCAATGGGCAAAGACTGCCTTCCTTGGGAAGCTCTAGGTCTCTGGAATTAAGAAATATCACCTTCCACGAGACCCTTTGGTAGGAACGAAGCCCCAGGGAAGAAGCTGAGCACACCATCTGGAGGTGGTGGCCTGTGAGTCACCGATGATCTGAGCAGAGTGAGATCTAGTTGCGCCTGTGCCTGATTTCAGGGAGGGAGAAAAAGAACAGTGCACACACTGCCATAGTACATGTTGGCAGCAGAGTTCATGAGCGCCAACCATCTCATTTTAAATGGTATATAAACAGCTGAGAACTTATTTTTCCAAAAGCCTGGAATAGTTTTTACTTGTTTGTACCCACGTAAAAGTGACAGGAGCTTCCTGGCAGCTAAGCCTGCATGATTTGAGGCCCGACCCTGTGTCGAATGCAGCCCCCACTCCCGTTGGCTGTAATGGAGGTTGCTGCATAAAAAATGCCGTGTGCAGAGCCCGGGGGAATAAATTTGTTCTGTTCGCTGAAGCTAGAGTCGGAATGAGTTTAGGAGGTCAGACCTATATATTTCAAAGTCCAGGGCACAGAACAAGCATCTCGCCAACCCTCTGTCCACAGTGCCATCGCCGAGAGCCTGAGATCAAGAGATTTAGGATGAGCTAAGATGGGGCCCTGGAGTCTTTTGCCCAGTAAATGTGGAAAGAGGCGAAAACAACACAGTTATTAATTTTGTTGCTGATTCGAAAAAAGGAGGTGTTGGCAGCACTTGTGAGGACAGAAAAAGAACATAACTAAGTCTGCAGAGGTCACGACTGGGACATAACATCTGAGACCCCATGGGGGAAAAAGGAGGAAGTGGTTCCATGCTGGTAAAAGATGACATCTGGATCTACTCAGCTGAGCAGGTGATGGTGGTGGTGACAGCGTGGGTGGCCAAGATGCACTGCAATCACAGAACTGCCTGCCTCTGGGGCTTGCAGCTCCAAGGTGAGGAGAGAGGGCAAGAGCCTGCAAAGGCAGGGATCCCAGTGAGAGAGGGGCAGAAGGTGTGACCCGGTCAGCCAGCAGCCAGAAACACTGGGCCGAGAGTCCTCAGTGGAGGAGGTCTGGTACCGAGAAGGGCACTGCCTGGCTGAGGCAGGTGGTGAGGGTGGGTTTCTACACTGGGTTGGCTACATGGTAGGATGCTTCAGTAGTGACATCTGCCAGTTCAGAGATGCCAGGGCTCTGCCCCAGGGGGATGAGGCCACCGGATCCTTACAAGAATCTCCACCTCTTTAGCTGATCTCCCTGAATGTTGTAGATTTCTGGATGTCATGTGCGAAAACACATGCAGGGGGGTGGCCTGGTGCTCTCCTGTGTTCCCAGGAATGCTGCTGGCACCCAGGGCAGAGACATCCGAAACATGCCTAGATTTTGAAGAGAGGAATCTGAGATGCCTCGACGGGGCCCTACAAGGGATGGAGGAGCAACCACTGTGCTCCTCTTCTGGAAGATGTGTCAATGGGCTGAAAGTGTTAGGGGCTGTGCCATGCTGCTCTTGAGTATTCCGGAGGAGCCTCCTGATTCCAGGGCAGTGCTGGGAAGATGAATTCTGTGTTCCTTCCACATCTCTGCCTCACTCTTCCTCAGAGAGGAACTGGCCTTGTCCCTTGGCTCCCGTCCCCCAGCTGGCTGGCGCTTGCTCCAGTGTGGAGGACTTCCCTTCCCAGTTCTGCCTCCCCTCAGGCAGGGCTCCTCCTGGGGAAGGTCTGGGGCCAGTCTCCCCATCCCCACTGTGGGGGTGGGGCTGTCTGTTTGGTAAGGGGCCACCTCTGCATCTCACCTGGCTTGTCCCCAGGCCTGGACTTGGAGGGCATATTAGGAAGCCCACATGTGCCCTCAGATCTCACCACATTCTCCACCCGATGCTCCCAGCAAACTCTGGGTCTGTCTCCTAAAGGATTACCACCCCCAAACCCCAAACAGTGGTCCATCTCGACTTGAGTCCCAGACGTTAGCAACGCTGGATTCCAGAAGCAGAGGCTCGGCTGGGCTGCCACCTGCAGCTGTCCAGAGAAGCAAGGCTGTGGTTGGCTACACAGAGTTTCCATGCTCAGTCTGTTCTTTCCTTGGAAACCCAATTCAGTGGAGAATCATTTACACTGTCTTTCTGTCTCAGCTGGTAGTGAAGTGGGCCCCCGCCAGACCGGGTGGTTCCAGTGCTCCTCCTCTGCGAGTTGAATGCTTTGGTTTTCTCCGCAGCTTCTCCACAGCCCACTAATGAGACGCTGTTAGTGGTTACGAATGTAAATGCATTCTTTGTTATCCCTGCAAGATCAGGATTAGTGAAATGACAGAATTTATTGCTTCTCTTAGAAAGATATGATATTGGTGGTGGTTGTGTCTTTAATGTTGTAGGAAGGGCCAAAGTATAAAGCCACAGAGTCTAAGTGAACCAAGGGCCATAGAGGAAAAAATCAGCACAAAGCGTCGAAGAGTGAAGCTGCCCACCACTCGCTAGCTTGATAGGAAATTGGAAATTGTGCACTCAGTTTCCTTTGGAGTCACCAAACAACCCCCCAAAACAAAAAAACAGCTCTGCCTCTTGAGCACCAACGAAAAGACTCCTTGGGTTTATTTTTAGTGGTCAGAGAGAGAGAGAGATTTGAAGATGCTACACTGCTGACTTTGAAGATGGAGGAAGAGGCCTCTGGAAGCTGGAAAAGGCAAGGAGACAGATTCTCCCCCGAGCCTCAGGAATAACTGCAGCCCTGCTGACACTTGATTTTAAGACTCCTGACCTCCAGAATTGTAAGATGACAAATTTGTGTTATTTTAAACCACTAAGTTTGTTTCAGTAGCAATAGAAAACGAGTAACTTGGCAATACCCAGAGATGGCAAAGACACAGAGAACAGGAGCATTCCCGGGGGCCGATGGCAGGAGTGTACCTCAGTACAATGCGACTGGTCACAATTGTGGATGGGCATTACCTTTGACCCAGTCCATCAATTTATCCTAAGATAATCAGGGTTGTTCACAAACCTGTGTAGGTATAAGGTTATGCATTATAGTATCATTGGAGAATTGCAAATTTGGAAACCACCCACATATTTACTTTTTGTAACTTTATTTTGAAAAAAATTCAAAAGTACATAAAAGTTGCAAGAAGAGTCAAAG
This sequence comes from Equus quagga, assembly GCF_021613505.1. Taxonomy (NCBI): domain Eukaryota; kingdom Metazoa; phylum Chordata; class Mammalia; order Perissodactyla; family Equidae; genus Equus; species Equus quagga. The sequence goes on from NC_060267.1 coordinate 92,844,920, forward strand.
AATCCCTGCCCGGATTCACCCATTGTTACCACTGGCTCACGCGCTGGTCACCGGGCTTCTTTCTGAACCACCTAATGCTTGTTAGTGGAGAATGAAACGAACTATCATCCAGCCCACACAATGGAACGCTGTGCAGCACAATTTAAAACAATACAAATCTATGTTAGTGGGGAATTAAATTATCACCCGTGCAGTGGACTACTATGCAGCAACATTTAACTTATCACACTCATTTATTCAACAAACATTCTTTAGGGTTCTAATTACCACCCCCCACCCCAACAAACGGGAAGCTGGCGTTGCTGGGCGTGCGTCAGGCACTCGACCATTGCTGTTGCTGTTACTCTCTGACAACAGCCGGCCCCCAGGCACTGTGCACGCGCATCACGCCCCGTCCTCACGGGACCCTGGAACCTAGGGAGTTCTGTCTCCGTCTCACTACCAGGAAGCCTGGGGCTCTGAGATGGGCCACGTGGCTGGTGAAGCTGGCCGTGGGATCTGAGCCAGACAGGGAGGCACCAAAGCTTGCACTGGTTTTTATTCTCACCTGGTGCCTGCCTCCCCCTCATTCTATTTACCATTCCAGTGAGTCGGGAATGAACAGACTCACTCACTGACCCAGCCCGATGCAGATCATTGTGTCTGATGGATCCAACTCCACCTCACTTGAACTTCACCCCGGGGACTAGAACATCTTAAGGAAAGTTGAGAGAGTCAGGCCAGGACGTCATCCCCAAGGGGCTCTTTGAACTGATGGCTAGGAGCAAGCAGCCTATCCTTATGTGCGTCCTCATCAACTTACTCCATCCAGAAAATGGTGGAGGGCAATGAGCATTCTGCCGGGAGGGTGTCCCAGGCAACGCGCTCATTGTCCATTACAATGGCAGCTTCTTTCTCAGTTGATTTTCTTCATACTAAGTATATGTTGATATCAGACTTGATAACTGAGCTCATACTGGTTGCACACAGGAGCTATAGCACTTTATACAAGAGAGGAAGACGTGGATCTGTGGAAAATAGACTGCCCCAAGGAAGCGACACGGGGTCTAAAGGAGCACAGACATGAACTGGCTGTGTGGCCTTGGCAGCTCAGTCCCTTCCCTGTGGCTCATTTGTGGATTCAGGAAACTGGACTAGAAGGATCTCAAAGGGACCCTTCCTAGGAGTCAGATCCAGGGAATGCTTTCAGATTCTAGATCATAGGAAAGACTATCCAGTCCAGCCTCCGCTATCAAACAGGTAGCATCTAAACCCCTGAAGACCAACAGCCGGTCAGTCATCGTGTCTGCAAAGCTGTCTGAACCTTCTGGCTTCTGATTGCTGATTAAATTGAAATACTTGCCCATAGCATTTTTGTACACCAAATAACAGAGGATGTAGGCAGCTCGGTGGCTTCTCTTGGCTCTCAATTTTAAGTGTGATTAGGCACAGAAAGCAAATGTTCTTGAGAAATAGAAACACTGCTCATGATAACACAGCACAGCCACAAGTCCCCTCACTTGGGACAGACTCGGAAGCCAAGAGGCCTGACCAGGGAACAAAAACAGAGCCTTTGCTTACACGCAAGCCCAATTTTCACTCCCCGGTTGTTTTCTGCAGCCTGAGCCCGAAGGTGCTCAGTGAGCTGAGCAGGGAGCAAACTCTCTCTCAGAGCCTGGAAGGCTGTGGAAGTTGCGGGAAGTGTGGCCTACCTGCCATGTCCTTTTCAAAAAAGGGCTGGATGACTTCGCCAAATTTTGACTTGTCTGCCACGGCCTCTTTCAGCAGCTGCCCACAGCAGACTGGAGGGGAGAGGAACAGAAAGGCACCCGGTAAATTTTAAATAGAAGCAAGAGTGAGAAAAAAAGAAGCCCCAGTGCTGCCTGCTGAGAGAAAAGAAAAAGGTCACTGAAAAATATAAAAGGGCTGCTCTGAGCCTGGGTGTGTCAAGTGAGAGTACATATCAAAGGGGAATCAGGGAACAGAAAAGCAACTGAGGAAGGAATGAAAAGGAATGCATTCGGCAACAAACATATTAAAAATTGACGGTGCAGGGAAGACATAACGAGGGCGTCGCCACCAGAGAAGCTCCTGCAGGGCCTCGGTTACGCCAGGACTTGCTGAAGGAGCTCTGGTCGGCGTGGGATTGACACCCGGTGGAGAACTGCTTGGAGCTGAGTGACGTGTCACGAGTGTGTTCATGCTCACCTGCGATTATGCGGGGGAGGGGGAGAACTTGTTTCTACAGCCCTTCCAGGAGTTTCCACGGGATGACGGGGCCACAGACAGGACCAGCTTACATGACAAATGGACCCACTCATAACTGAGGCAGCATTCTGGAGTCACTCGCCCCATAGCTGCTGACCCTCTTTGGATCCATGGTCTGTGTAAGCGAGGGCCTTTCTATCCTGAGCCCCACTGTGTCTCCAGACCCCAGCCATGGGCAACATGCAGCAGGTGTCAGTCAACACATGTGGAATGAATAAACACAGGCTACCCTATCATTGGCTATGAAAGCCCTTAACAGCCAAAGTTGAGAGGTTCAAGCTGTTTTCCAAGTTAATCGTACAATCTTGCTTTTCCTTTCTTTAAGGCCAAGAGGTTGTCTTTCTATATTAAAGAAATCAAAAGCAATCCTAAAATTAACTGGAAAAAGTGAATGTTTAATACAACAACCATCACCAAAGACTTATTTCTCAATAATGACATATTAATTCACCGTGTAAATGACAGAAGTGATTATATCCAAAATGACTGGCAGTTTCACCCGCTAAGGGAAATATAAGCAATAATAAAAGCTGACAGTAACTGAGGCCTTCCCCACGTCAAGCACCAAGCTAAGTATGCCTTGTCTTCTTCAGTCCTCACGACAACCGGTTGCTTTTTAGATAAGGAAACTGAGACTCAAAGAGGTGAAGTAACCTGCTTTAGGTCATAGAACCAGGACGCCGCAGAGCTGGGATTCAAACCCAGGTCATTGTGACATCAAACCCATCCTTGGCTTCCAGTTCTGGCCAGGAGGAGTAACAGCTATCATATTTACCTTCTGTCATAAAAAGCCATAAAACTTAACAAAATACATGACGCAACTCTTTTCAGGCATTGGACAGCACACGGCTATGATACCCGGGAGAAGAGAAACACACAAAGTGAGTCCCACATTCACCCTGGATTTCTACGTATGGGCACTTTTGAAACCACAGCACAGAAGAGGTGGAACACAAACAGAGCAGTGGGAAACAAAGACTGGAGTTTGGGGTTCTGAGACAGCTGGAATTAGGGGAACAGGGTAATGGAGAGGACGGAGCTGTGCAGAGAAGGAGTTCCAGGAATCTGCACAGGTTCACTCAGTCTTTGGCCAATGCAAAGCTGCACATGTGCAGGGTGAGACTCCACAAGGCTTGGTAGAGAGAAGATACTGGGAAGCTGTGAACTGAGTGGAGGTTCTCACAGCACCGGAGATGCTGTCATTCTGGCAGCCAAGGTGAGAGACCTTGCTGAACACCCCTTTCAGCTGAGACTCTGCAAGGCCACACTTTAGGCATAGGGTTACACCAGGCCTAGAGGAAGCACACTCTACTTCCACCTCAACAAAGACTAAACATAGGCCTCAGTGGGATCAAGTTGATCCTCCAGTAAAGAACTGCCTGCTAGAAATCAACGCTTTTTGATTCCATATTCTTAAAGGAGAATCACACAATCCAGGCTCTCAACAATGTAAAAATCACAACGTCCAGCATATAACAAAAAACTACTTGAGATGCAAAAAACTAAGAAAACATGACCCCTACAAGGAGAGAGAACAGGCCATAGAATCAGACCAAGAGATGACACAAATGTCAGAATTAGCACACAAGGACTTTAAAACAGCTATTATAAATATGTTTAAAACTTTAAAGGAAACGGTAGTCAAAATGAGTGAACAGATTGGAGAATCTCAGCAGAGAAATGGAAACTAAAAAAAAGAAACAGATGGAAATTCTAGAACTGGAAAATACAATATCTTAAATGGAGAAAGAATCACTGGATGGGCTACGATCCGTGAATTAGAAGACAGGAAAACAGGCAATAGAAAGTATCCAAACTGAAGCAAAGAGAAGAGGGGGGACTGAAAAAAAAGAATAGAACCTCAGGGACCTAAAGGACAATATCAAGCAGTCTAACATACATGTAATTGAAGTTCCAGAAAGAAAAGAGAGAGAGAAAAAAAATTTGAGAAAATAATGGGAGAAGAATTTGAAAATTTGACAGAAAATATTAACCCCCAGCTCCAAGAATCTGAGATCCAAGCAGAAGAAACATAAAGTAAACCATACCCCAATACACCATAGTTAAGTTTCTGAAAACTAAAAATAAAGAGAAAATATTAAAAGCAGCCACTGGCGGGGGTTGGGTGGGGGAGATGCTTTATATAAAGAGGAACAATGATAAAAATAATCCCTGAGTTCTCTTCAGAAGCTACGCAACCCATAAGAGAATGGAATGACATCTTTAAAATGCTAAGAGGAAAAAAACCTGTCAACATAGGTTTCTATATGCAGCAAAAACATCCTTTAAGAATGAAGGTTAAATAAAGCCACTTTCAGAGAGATGAAAGCTAAGAGAATTTGTCACCAGCAGACTTGCACTACAAGAAATGTTAAAGGAAGTTCTTTAGGCTGAAAGAAAATATCAGATGGAAACTTGGACCTAAACAAAGGAGTGAAGAGTGTTGATAGCTGGGTATACATAAAAGTCTTTCCTCATCTCATTTCTTGACTTAAAAAAAAAGACAAATGAGTGTTTAAAGCAAAACTAATTACAATATACTGTAGGGTTTATAACATATGTGGGAGTAAAACGTATGACAACAATAACACAAAGGCCAGGAGCAAGATAAATGGAAATATACTACTGTAAGCTTCTTGTGCTATATGAGGTATAATACTAATTCAAGATAGACTGTGATAAGCAAAGGATGCATGTTTAATCCCTAGAGCAACTACTAACAAAATAACACAGAGACATAGCTAAAAAGGCAATAGAGGAAACAAAACGGATTGCTAAAAAATATTTAGCTAGGGGCCGGCCCCGTGGCCGAGTGGTTAAGTTTGCGTGTTCTGCTGCGGCGGCCCAGGGTTTCACTGGTTCGATCCTGGGCATGGACATGGCACCACTCATCAGGCCATGCTGAGGCGGTGTTCCACGTACCACAACTAGAAGGACTCACAACCAAAATATATACAACTATGTACTGGGGGGCTTTGGGGAGAAAAAGGAAAAATAAAATCTTTAAAAAAAAATTTAGTTAATCCAAAAGTTGGCAGGAAAGAAAGAACAAAGAACAGATAACACAAACAGAAGACAAAAAACCAGGGTGGTAGACTTGAAATCAACCATATAAAATTACTTTAAAGGGAAATGGGTGAAATGCTTCAATTAAAAGGCAACAATGTCAATCTCTGTATGACTCCACTCATAGGTGGAAGTTAAACATGTAGACAAAGAGAACAGATTAGTGGCTACCAGGGGCAAGGGGGGGTGGGGGGTGGGCACAAAGGGTGAAGTGATGCACCTACAACACGACTGACAGACAATAATGTACAACTGAAATTTCACAAGGTTGTAAACTATCATAATCTCAATAAAAAGTTAAAAAAAAATGGCAACAAATGTCAGACTGGATTTTGGGGTGGGGGGGAGCAGATTAGCCCTGAGCTAACATCCACTGCCATCCTCCTCTTTTTGCTGAGGAAGCTTGGCCATGAGCCAACATCTGTGCCCATCTTCCTCTGTTTTACATGTGGGAAGCCTGCCACAGCATGGCTTGGTAAGTGGTGCGCAGGTCCTTGCCCAGGATCCAAACTGGTGAACCCCAGGCCACTGAAGCAGAGCACATGAGCTTAAACTGCTACGCCTCCGAGCTGGCCCCTAGACTGGATTTTTAAGAAAGCAAGACCCAACTAAATGTTGTCTATAAGAAACATATTTAGAATATAAGACACAGAGAGTTTGAAAGGAAAAGGATAGAAGATATGCTGTACAGACACTAATCACAAGAAAGTTAGAGTGGCTACATTAATATCAGACAAATAGACTTAAAGAAAGTGAGTATTACTGGAGAAGCAGAGGAACATTTCCTAACAATAAAAGGGTCATTTCATCAAGAAGATATAACAATCCTTCGAGTATACGCATTTAACAATATAGCTTCAAATTACATGAAGACTGGCAGAGAAATAGACAAATCCACAATTACAGTTGGAGATTTTAACACACTTTTCTCAGTAACTGAAATAATAAGTAGAGAGAAATCATTAAGGATATAGGAGATTTGAACAACACTATCAAACATCTTATCCCAATTGACATTTATAGAGCACTATATCCAACAATGCCAGAATACTTATTCTTTTTTTTTTTTTTTAAAGATTTTATTTTTTTCCTTTTTCTCCCCAAAGCCCCCCGGTACATAGTTGTGTATTCTTCGTTGTGGGTCCTTCTAGTTGTGGCATATGGGACGCTGCCTCAGCATGGTCTGATGAGCAGTGCCATGTCCGCGCCCAGGATTCGAACTAACAAAACACTGGGCCGCCTGCAGCGGAGCGCGCAAACTTAACCAATCGGCCACGGGGCCAGCCCCCTTATTCTTTTCAAGTACACGTGAAATTCATCAATACAGACCATACACTCGGCCATAAGAAAGTATCAACACATTTGAAAGGATTGAAATCACATTGGGTATGTTCTTTGACCACAACAGAATTAAGTTAGAAGTCTATAACCAAAAAAATATGGAAAATTCCCAAATATTTGGAAATTAAGCAATTATACATGAGTCTAAATAATACATGGGTTAAGAAAGAAACCACAAGGGGGATTAGAAAATAGTTTGAACTGAATGAGAAAACACAACATATTAAAATTTCATGAGATGCAGCTAAAAAGTGTTCAGAGGAAAATATGTAATATTAAGTGCTTGTATTAGGAAAGAACAGTTAAAAAGCCCAGCCTCCCTCCACCTCGCTCTGCAGGGTCCTGTGAAGAGAACACTGCAGCAGTCTCCTCTCCCAAAGGTTCGAAAGTTCCAAGGCTCTAGACACAAGCAGGCCCGCGACTGTGTGGGCTCAGCCCTACCTCACTCTGCTTGCTCCCCCTCCCCAGCCCACCTGGACCCTTAAGTTCCTTTCTTATTTTGTCTACTTTGCCTTATCTGTGTGCCTAATGAAGTGCACTGCACATAGTAGACACTCAGTGAGTAATATGAAAAATATTTTAACAAAATTTTTCAAGGTGGTTTCTGGTTAGAAAATTCAAGCTTATTGGGGAAAAAAAAACCCCAGAATTGTATAATATACCATTCTACAGAGATAACCAGTTTGGTGTATGGATGTTCTTTCAGATTTTTTCTGAGCATGGACTAACATAAACTTTGAAACAAAAATGAGATGATACCCTGAACACTGCCGAGTGACTTACTTTCTGCCCCCTCCCTCATTTAACAATACATCATGGACATCAAGCCGATTTGTAAGTTTCTTTCTGCTTTTTCTTCCAAAATTCCGCCAGTACATAGTTGTGTATTTTAGCTGTGGGTCTTTCTAGTTGTGGCACAGAGGACGCCACCTCAGCGTGGCCTGACGAGCGGTGCCCCGTCCATGCCCAGGATCTGAACCAGTGAAACCCCGGGCCGCTGCAGCGGAGTGCAAAAACTCAACCACTTGGCTACTGGGCGGGCCCCTACAGGTTTCTTTTTAATAGCTGCCTAGTACTCCATTATATGGCTTTGCCATAACTTACTTAACTAACCCTGTTAAGAACAGAGTTTGGGGTTGCCTCTATTCTTCCTTATGCATCCTTTGCATCTCTGGTTGAATATTTGAGTGAGTATTTCAGTAGAATAAAATCTCGGGAGTAAAGTCATTGGGCCAAAGGATTTGCAAAGTTAGCTTTTTAATCAATAGTGGCCTTTATCTTTCAAAAAGCTGTGCCTGTTTATATCCCCACCAATTGTAAATGGAAGTCTTTCAATCAACCTGGTTGGAGTGCATGTTGGGTTGTTTGTTTGGAGATGTTTCCGATGACTTACAGGTTCCTAATGTGGAGATGAGAACCAAGCCAGGCGATGGCCACGGGGCAGGCAGTTCCTGGAGCCCTGGGTGCAGACAGGCCTCCACATGGAGACCTCAACAGACAGGCAGTGCTCGCTTCTGCCCATAGTAGGTTCTTTAAATCGGTTTACTGAAATTTCATGATGTCTCATCTTTATCAAGAACATCTTTGAGAGATGTGAGCTTTCTGAGTCAGTCTCCAAATGCTCAATTGTCGAAAAGAGCCCCCAAATGGCTCTTTTGTTACAAAGCAAAAACTATGATGAGCTTTTCTACTTTCATTTTTGGAAAAATCTAGGCTAGTAATTTCATTTTTTTCATGTTTGGTGCACTGAAAACAATTTAAATTAAAAAATACTTTTCTTGAATGAGAGTGTCTGCATAAACGAAAGACAGCACAGTGACAATTATTTAAATAAAGCCATGAGCTACATTAAGGTATTGCTGTTGCGATTTTCAGACCCTCCTTCTGCCATTAAGGCTCTTCTCACTATAACTCTTCCTGTCCCTTCACATAACAATCAGTACAGACACTTAAATAAACACGTGGGTGCAGCTACAAGTAGACTGCTGCTCGTTCTTAACAAAGAAGTCCCCTTAACCAGACCTGGAAATTTAGTCTTATAATACTCTTAAGAGGAAAAATCAAAAAGAGAAGAGATGATCTGAAAAACTCCATTATTTAAAAGAAAACAGTGATACAGGCAACATAATTTTTTATCCCAAAGTGTCCACACTATTTTCCATACTAATCAAATCAGAATACCACTGTTTAGTATTTTTATTAAAATACCAATACTATTATTAGTATTTTTCCATACAAATCAGAATAATTGCTTGGTTCTCTATCTTCATTTAGTGGGTATGATTTTTATCACTGATTCCTGGCTAGTCTTAGCGGCTTTGGAATTTTAAGTTGGAGGAGAACTAATTGAAAAGCATTTTTATTCAAACCTTCATCCTTCTGGGGTGGTGTAAATATATATATATATATACATATATATTTGTGTGTATGTGTGTGTGTGTGGATACACGCATATTTGCATGGCATGGACGTGTAATTCAGGGGCATATATACATGCATATTTACATATTTTGGGTGCAGGTCTCATGTTTTCTTGGTTAATAAAGTAGAGGTTACTCCGGCTTATGGAATATAGGGGGTGGGGCAGTGCCTGTAACTCCCTCCAGCAGCACTGTGTGTCTGCTACAGTTTCTTCCTCCTTTCCAGTCCTTTCTCCTCCTGAAGGCAGGCTGGCAGCCAAGACCGCCTGGGACCACCCCGCGAAAGACCTGGAGAATTGATTTCAATATTTGCTTTCCTCCTGGTAAAATATTCATTGAAACTGTGCCAAGCGAGAAGTCTTCCTCTGGTTCAGAAATTGTTTGCCTGTAAACACGCTGACCTGGGTTCCGGAGCCAAACGAGATCGGAGAAAATAAATAAACAGCAGACCCATATTATGCAAGAGCTGCAGCTTCGCGGGAGACTGCGGGGGCTGGATGGAAGCACCTCTGGTGCACAGCACAGAAAAACCACTGCTCCAAAGGATGTAAAAAATGACGACTAGAAACTGCTCCGGCTCTTTGGGCTGTGGACATGTTTTTACCGGTTAATGTTTTCATGGCAATATTCTTTGGGAGGAAAAGTCCTTATCCCTGCAAAGATGGACTAACTGGAAACTGTTCAGAGCAGAGAGCAAGAAAGAGAAGTGATACCGGCCTCCTTCGCACCACCCCCATAAAACGGGAAAGCTTGGGAGGGCAGGAGGGAGGGGAAGGCTCTGAAGCAGGGTGGCTGCCGGGGCACTCACCGTTGACGAGGCTGTATTTCTGGGCCAGGAGGGCAGCCTGCAGACTTTTCCCACTGCCCATGGGCCCGCAAAGCAGCACCCTCGGGGTGAATGGGGCATTAGATCGATGGTTGGTTTGGACGTAGGTCAGAGCTGGAAAGAGAGGATGTGAGGATAACAAAGTCAGGTCCTAAAGAAAGGGAAACCAGCTTACAACGCCTCTGCTGGGGCGCTTTTGGGGGCAGTAATTATTTCTCTCCTTTATAGCCCCATGGAAACCCTCTGTGCATCTGCAGAGCAGCCACAGGGTGAAGCTGCGGGGGAAGGAATGATGCTTCAGGCCTGGACACCAAGGTGAAGAGAGGGCAATGAGTCCACAGAAGCGGCCTCTGAGCACCGCCCTGGAATGCCTCTACAACACAGCGGGCGTGGCATCCGTGTGTCCCTCCTGGTTGAAGGGGGCCTGGGCGTGTTGTTGGGGGGCTGGTCCCAGGACACAGGATACACACTACTGGGTTGAGATGTTTCCAAACTGAGGGCTGAGCCCCTAACCTGAAGCCCCGGGACCAGGTCAGTCCCCTAGTGTCAGACACAGGCTTTGATAAACGCATCAGGCCACATGGGGGCCTGGCACACCAGGACTTCCAAAGGACTCAGGAGTTGGCGGAGAATAATTTGCAGTGGTGTTCCGGTGACACCAACTTTGTTTCGAATCTCCAAAGAGGCAGTGATCAAACAGGTCCCCGGAGTGCGTGAATGTAGCTGCCCTGCCTGGCCCATGGTACACCCCTGGCATTTGATGAACAAAGAAGTGGGGAGACAGGAGCGAGCTTCTCTAACACTGAGGCGACCACACCATGGGGGGCACGGGGTGCCAAAAGCTACTGAACATCAAACCAGGCCACCCCTCAACCCGAGCACACAGGAGGGAGTGTGAGAGCTAACTGCGGGGTCCATGAAAGGGCAGCCCATCAGCACCGCACAAGGGAAGCTGCCCACAGGCTGAGGCCCAGACCCCCAGCCACCCGCATCAAAACAAGGTCTCCCTCCTCAGCCCCGCCTCCTGCCAAGAACCCAGACCACCCTGCAAGGTCAGCCCTGTGACGGCTTCCCGCCTTCAGATGGATTCTGCCCTGGGCTGGGGGCTGAGCCAACTGCTGCCTTCAGGAACCGGACCACGCAGAGACTGTTGACAGGCGCAGCAGGGTTTGCCAACCTTGCACTTCGGCAGTTTGAGGCACTTCCTTGGCATCTACCCACCAGGTACTAGTAGCACACTCCCAAGTTGTGACAACCACAAATGTCTCCAGACATTGCCAAATGCTCCCGGGGGGGAAGACAAAATTGAGAACCACTGGGATACGTTTATCGTGCAGATTTTGAACTCTCGAATTTTTGTAGGACTGTTTAATTGGAAGGATCATTGGAGACGCTACAATCCTCCTCAGTTTAGAACTAAAGGCATAGTAAGCGAATCCACAGACTTCAAGGTTGTGATAATCATTGTCACCATCATCGCTAGCACGTATTAACCACTAAGCTAAACACCCTATAGGCATTATCTTATTTGATCAGTGCAACAATCTCATGAGGGATGTCATTCTTGTTCCCATTTTACAGAGAGCTGGCAGGGCTGGGGTAACTCTCCCAAACCCACTGCTTTGGGTAACCTTTTCCGTCAGTGAGGATAACCCGGAGTAAGCGATTCAAGCAAGGTTCTCTCTATCCTCAGACCTTCCGTGATCTGACACATCTGAGGAGCACAAATACTACAGGCAAAGCAGCCTGCTTACAAATGATGCCTAATTTACAGTAAATAACTAAGTTAATTAGAAGTAATGATCCCCCAGACAGTCTCAACATCTAATTATTCTTTTTAAAAATATGTGGTTGCTGGATGCACTGCAGAGAGATTTAAAAAACAACACAGAGAGAATTTTGCATTCCAATTTTCAATTTATCTCTCTGCATTATTAATTAATAATAATTAATATTCAGACACTCATATTTTTATTTACAATTCCAGGCATGAATTCTTTATGAACAATCATATGAACTTTTAAATTTAATTAAGTAATTTGGAAGTAATTAATGTGTAAATTCAGCATCACGGCATAAGATAAACATTGTGGTTGTTTATCTTCAGAGTGCAGTGTCTGCTCCTAAAGACCCTTCCGAGATGCAGACTCACTGGAAAACTGTAACCCCCCCAAAGCCTGGCATTTGTTAAAGTAGCATCAGTTTCTAGACATCCCCCCGGCGGCTGACTGACCCCTTCAGAGAGCGAGGCCGTGCCGTTTCCAGGCTTTCAGTAACACAAAGCGATGAGCCCACTAGCAGGCGAGGCTGGTGGGAGGGCCAGTGCAGGGAGCTCAGAACCACCTCCCCAGCAAAACAAAACTTTTCTTGAAAAGATTGGAGAGAATACAAAGAAAGGCCATTGCAAACTGTAGAGTGTCTTAAATATCTGTGGTGGTATTTTATTGTCATTTATCTGGCACTGCATGAAAGGGGAAACCTAGCTTTGGAAAGAACTGAAGCTCAGCAAGACTTGAAAAAATTGTAATTCAGCTGCTTTGGGACACGATATGGAATCATGATGAGAGCAATAATGTCTGACGCTCATTGAGCCGTTTCTCTGCACCTGCCTCTGGGCTCAGAGCTGTGCACACAGGACTTGCAGAATCTCTGTAACCCTCACCTAAGCCTGTGAGGAAGGCAGGATTTTTGTTCCCATCTTAGGGATGACAAACTGAGGCTCAGAGGGGTTAGGATGGTTGCCTAAGACTGCACAGCTGACGTATGGTGGGGCTGCGATTTGAACACAGGTCACCTGGCTCCAAAGTCTCGGGCTTAATCGTCACCCCTGCCTCCCCGCACGCACCTGCTTCAGCGGTTTCTAGGAAGCTGCCGTGAACCCGCGTTATTGCTCCTGACGGCACTACACTGGCAGGCGCGCGGCTGCTTATCCCTGCTCCACATGGACTCGCAACACCTGAGTTGTGTTGCTTTTTTCATTTTTTGTGGTGGTGATGGGGTTTGTTTGTATGTTTGTTTGTTATAATTTTTATAAATTTTCTCTTCCTTCTCCCTCACTGTCAGGGCAAAACTTCTCACTCCCGTGCCCCTGCCACCCCGCCCCTCGCCTCTCCTCGCCCACCCCCTCACTGTCAAATCTGCAGACCACACCAGAGCGGAGAACATTAGCCCATGGTCCCCAAGGTGGGGCGGTCTCAGGGACCCTGCACTCATTTCTGGCAGGGGAGCTGGGCGGTCCACGACTGGATTCCAGGGTCCCAGGCACATCCTGGACGCTGGCTGCTGGCAGAGGAACTGACATGGGGTGAGGGGGGGCGAGGCGCATGGTGAACACGCTGCCCGTTCGTGTTTACCCTGGTAGAAGACGTCCACACACGGCTGGTCGGCACTGATGACTTTCAGGATTTTGGGGTACGAGGGGAAGATCCTGACAATGTTCCTGTGATACTCCAGCAATTTCCCAGCCGTCTCCAGCTCTGAGATGCCCACCGGCACTATCAGTCGGTCCTGGATTTCAGATTCAGAGGGCCAGTCAAAGGTGGTGTGATAAATCTCTGCAGGGAGAGAGGGATGCAGTTAGAGTCACCCGCTCAGTGGCCGCCAAGGACACTGCTGCATCTGGCTGGGGGCTTGCTGTCCTGGAGGCGAGAGCCTACGAATCCTGGGGCCTTTGCCCAGCCCACCAGTGCAGGCTGCACTCTGCTCCGGGCCTGCTCTTCCGTTACTGTTAACAATAACAGAATGATGAGGCTACTCAGCATGGCAGGAAGGGCAGCCGTGAAGGTCTGAGCCGGGCACTCTGATAGGACCCATGTGCAAACTCGGGTTTCATCCTCATAGCGATGCGATCATAAGGTAGGCCTCCATATTTTCCTCCCATGTACAGAGGAGAAAACCGAGTCTTGGAGATGTTGGGGAACTCATCCCACGTTGCACAGCTGGAAAGGGGCAGAGGCAGGGTTCCCAAATCCAGGTCTCTCTGCCACCAAAGCCAGAGCCCAGAGGTCAAGGGCCCCCAGGCCCCCTGCTGGACCGCCTGGTCTTCGAGACCCAGCTCAAGACAAAGAGAGCTCAGCCTGTGACATCTGAGCCTGCGCTTGCCTGTGTGGCCTCTCACATGCCCCGCTCGCTGCAGGTGCTCAGAGCAGAGGAAGCCAAGGGCTCAGTAAACAGGCAGTAGGGGGACAAGGGGTGGAGATAGCCGTACCTCCAGTTTGAGGGTCGATTCTCTTCCCCAAGTTTCTCTCAATCAGGACCGTGTCTGGAGCACTCAGCACAACTGGGTAGAGAAGAAAAGGGCAAAACCAGGCATTCTGGGCAGGGGATCCCAGACATTTGAATCTCGCGAACCAATAATTTATGTTTCTTTTGCTATATAATGACATTAAAACAACCACCATCTCCCATCCCCAAAAATCCCTTGAAAGAAATGTCTTCTCAGCACCAAAACCCAAAGGACACAATCTCAGGACACAGGACAGTTCACACTTGAACATTCTGACTGCTAACAATTCCCGCTATCATAAATAACACCATGAGGAACATCATTGTACATAATGCTTTTGTCACATTTTGGATTATTTCCTAAAAAGAGTTTCTGATTTGGGGTTCCTAGAACAAAGAACCACCAGGGTCAAAACAAAACACCACTTTTCTAAGAACAATCCCCGAATGCATTTAGCTTTATGAAAACTTTGTGCCATTCTCCTTTTTCCTGCTGGGTCCATAAAGCTCCCTCTCGGACAGGGCCTGGGCTAAGGGTGGGCACTGGGGAGCTGGGGATACAGAGCAGGGTGCTCACTCGTGGGGTCTTGGGACTGTCCCTCTGGTGGGAGGGACCACAGGGGGCTACTCACTGACATGTCTGGGGGTGATCCCGACGGTCTGGATCATCAGAGCCTGCTCCCGAGTTTCAGGGATGCCATCCAGAATCCAGCCCTAGGCAAAGAATTTGGAAAGGTGCTCATCTATTTTTACTTTTTAGATTTTTTAGAATTATTACAAAAGGACTATAATAGCTTAATAGAAACAGTGAAACTTTTAAGACAAGTGAAAATCAATGTTTCTGATAGCTGCATCATCCTTACTTAAAATCTACTCTCCTATTATTCAATTCCCTTCTGAATCTTATGTTTGTGATTATAATCATAACATACATATTTTATGTCCTGGTTTTTTCCATTATGTTATAGCTACCACAGCATTTTTTCATATCAGCACGCTTCTTCGTTGTCACCGTTTTCAATAGCTATCCAGTGTTCCCAAGTGAGCATGCCAGTTACTTAACCACGCCCCAGACTGAACATTTCAATTGCTAACAATTTTCCCTATCATAAATAAGACCATGAGGAACATCTTTGTGCATACGGCTTTTTCCACATTTTGGGTTATTTCCTAAAGAGTTTCTCAGATATGAGGTTCTTGGGACAAGGAACCACTGGGGTCAAAACAAAACCCCACTTTTCTTAAGAACGAGCCCCAGATGAAGCATTAAGAGACCCGAGTTCGGGGGCCGGCCCGATGGCACAGCAGTTAAGCTCCCACGTTCCGCGTCTCAGTGGCCAGGGGTTCAGCAGTTTGGATCTCGGGCACAGACATGACGCCGCATGGCAAGCCATGCTGTGGTAGGCGTCCCATGTGTAAAGTAGAGGAAGAAGGGCATGGATGTTACCTCAGGGCCAGTCTTCCTCAACAAAGAGAGGAGGACTGGCAGATGTTAGCTCAGGGCTACTCTTCCTCAAAAAAAAAAAAAAAAAAAGAGAAGAAGAAGAAGAAGAAGACGAGACCCGAGTTCAAATTTCTGTTTTGCAGTACACTTGTTACAGGACTGAAACCCCTCAGGCATCAGCCCCTTCTTGGTACAGCCAGGAAATTAGTTTAGATTGATTTTTATTAACACTTTAAGCCCAATTGTGACAGTAACACACAATCATTGTACACTTTGTGGAAAATACTGAAAAGCTGAAATAATAATGCAAATCACTGGTGACACCACCTAACCAAACTAGCCACCACTAACATTTTGATATTCCTCCTTCCGGTCTTCACAGTTATCTTTTTCCCTGGGGGGAGAAATGGGCATCACAGCGTACATACTATTTTGTAGTCTATTCTTTTCATATAGCAAAAATTTCATGAACATTTTCCCACGTCACAAAATACTCCTTTCCTGGAAGTTTTCATAGCTGCCAGGCACTGTGTGAATTGACCTGCCGAATGTTAACAAAGCCCACATTGTTGCTCATTTAGTTTCATTCCAGTTTTTAGCCATTATAAAAAAAAACACTATAACTACATCTTGATGCACATAGAATATCCTTGAGACAAATTTCTAAAAGTTAACACCATCCTTTGTGACTTTTGATACATTTTGCCACATCACTCTGCAAAACTGCTGGGCCAGTTTATAAATGCAATGGCAGTTCACCTGTTTCCCTGCATCTTTATCAACATCGGGCATTATCATGGGGGAAAATCTGTCCAGCAAAATAGAGTATACCATTGCTGCTTGAATTTACATTTCTTTGATCATTAATGAGGTTCTTTTTTCCAAATCTTTATTGGCTATTTGAATTTTTTCTTTTTCAACATGTGCACTCATACTATCTACCCACTATCTCCTTGGGGTTTTATCCTTTTATTTATTTACAAGAACTCTTTACATATTAAGGATGTTAACGCATTTTGGCAAATGCTACCACCGACACTTTGAGGCAAACTATGTTGTCAATAATTTCCACAGCTTGTCTTTGGCCTTTTAATTTTGTATATGAGGCTGTTTTTAACACACAAATTTTTGGCCAAATCGATCAGTGGCTTTCCTCTTTGGTTTCTGGCATTGTGTGGATGCAAAAAAGGCCTTTTCCTCTGTAAAAGCTGATAAATATATCCTTGCATTTAAACTGTGTTCTCTTATGGTTTTACTCTTTACATTTAAATATTTATAGAGCCACATTTTATTTTGCAAATTATGTGAGCCTGTGATCTAGTTTGTTTCCTTGGGGTTTACCAACTATCCCAACATCATCGATGAAACAGCCTGTCCTTTCCCCTCTGAATGTCACTTTTTATCACAGTCTAAATGCTGATGTCACGTTGGCTCTGGCATCCTTCTGCCTGTAGACTCTCATATCAGCCCCACAACAACTGAATTATGTTGTTTTATAATTTATTGATACATCTAATAGGTCATGCTCCTTATTTTTTTCAAAAATATGTTCTTCTAGAGTGGGCGGAGCAAAATGGTGGGGTGAGCTGACTCAGGACTCTCTCCCCTCCAAACTACAACAAAGGATTGGAAAAAAACTGAATTTCAGCTAATAAACCTAATGCCAGGACGTCAGTGACCTACAGTACCAAACAGACGGAGGGCAGAGGCTGGAGCTGGCCTCGGAGAAGCTGGAACGGGGTAGGAGAGAACTTCGCTCCCTCCCCTAGAGACTGGGATAGCTGCCGTGGGTGCGGGAAGGAGCGGGGGAGGGGCCGCGTGACCGGGGACCATCCACGACTCCCGCTGCCGGTACAGTGGAAACCCGCTGACGGGAAAGCTTCTATGTGTGGGGACCCCATAAACCCAGGGCCCCAGGAGACCAGAGAACAGAACAGATCTGAATCCAGATCGCAGGGATAAAAGCAGCCCCTCCCCACCCCCGGCAAACCGCGCTGGGCGCCGCCATCTTGCCCGAAGGCGGAGAGCTCAGAACACGTGGCTTTCAACCCCCATCTAGTGGCGAAAGGCTGTAACTGCAACCGAATTCTACCATCATGCAAAAAAACCCCTCCTCTACCATCCAGCAATTTATAAAAGCTCCAGACCAGAAGCAAAACAACAAAAACACAGAATTAAGTCCTGAGGACTTGGAAATAGGTAAACTTAGTGAAAATGAGTTCATAGCTATAATCAAAAAACTCAGTGAGGTAGAAAGATAGAGAAACAACCCAACGAGATCTGGAGATACTTAACAAAAGAGATTGAAATTATAAAGAAGAATCAAACAGAATTACTAGAGATGAAAACCACAATGGACCAGATAAAACAGAATATGATTCCCTGAATGCCCGTGTAGACACCATAGAGGAGAAAATTAGCATAATCGAAGATAGACAGGCTGAATGGCTCCAGACAGAGGAAGAAAGAGAACTAAGAGTTTTAAAAAATGAGGAAAATCTCCAAGAGATAACGGATTCAATGAGGACAAAGAATTTAAGGATCATAGGAATTCCCGAGAACGTGGAAAAGGAAAATGGAGCAGAAAGTGTGCTTAATGAAATTATAGAAGAGAACTTCCCAAATCTAGGGATTGAGGGAGAAATGTGTGTAGAGGAAGCTTTCAGATCTCCTAGATTTGTCCATGTAAAAAGACCTACTGCAAGGCATATAGTTATACAAATGGCAAAAATGAAAGACAAAGAAAGAATACTCAGGGCAGCAAGGTAGAAGAAAATAACCTACAAAGGAACTCCTATGAGACTTTCAGCAGATTTCTCTACAGAAACCTTACAAGCTAGGAGAGAATGGAGTGACATATTCAAAATTTTAAAAGATAAAAATCTTCAGCCAAGAATACTCTATCCAGCAAAAATATCCTTCAGATATGAGGGAGAAATTAAATCTTTTCCAGACAAACAAAAGTTAAGGGAATTTGTAACCAAAAGTCCTCCACTACAAGAAATCCTCAAGAAGGCTCTCATAACTGAAAAAAGAAAAAAGGGAGAAAGGGGTCACAAACCACAGAGTAGGGAGACAGATAGATAGAACCAGAATAGGATAGCAAATATTCAACTATAGCATTAGGATAAAGGTAAGGAAACCACCAAAGCAAAGACGATCTTATCACTCTAACTACAAACTCATAACACAAGTTGGAACAAGAAATAAAAATAATAATTTAGGAGGGGAAGAGCAAAGGGACTAAATCAGTCCAGGCCAAGTAAGTAAGAGACCACCAGAGAATAGACTATATTATACATGAAATTCTAAATACAAATTTCAGGGTAGCTACTAAACTAAAAAACAGAACAGAGCCACAAAACATAAATAAGGAAAAATCTAAGAAACCCAGCATAAGAAATTGCAGTATTAAATGGGTAGGCTAAAGCACACAGAAAGAGAAATGCAGGAAAACAAGATAATGAGCGACAGATTGACAGCATTAAGTCCACATGCATCAATAATCACCCTCAATGTGAACGGATGGAACTCTCCAATAGAAAGACACAGAGTGGCAACATGGATTAAAGAGCAAGATCCAACAATTTGTTGCCTCCAGGAAACACACCTCAGCCCCAAGGACAAACACAGGCTTAGAGTGAAGGGGTAGAGGACAATACTTCAAGCTAATAGCAAGCAAAAAAAAGCAGGTGTTGCAATTCTTATATCAGACAAAGCGGATTTCAAAATAAGACAGGTAAAGAGAGACACAGAGGGACAATATATAATGATCAAAGGGACACTTCATCAAGAAGAAATAATGCTTATAAATATCTATGCACCCAACACAGGAGCACCAAGGTTCATAAAGCAACTATTAACAGACCTAAAGGAAGATGTTGAAAACAACACAATAATAGTAGGGGACCTCAACACCCCACTCACATCAATTGACAGATCATCCAGACAGAAAATCAACAAGGAAATAGTGGAGCTAAATGAAAAACTAAAACAATTGGACTTAATAGACATATATAGATCACTTCACCCTGAAAGAGCTGAATACACATTCTTCTCAAGTGCACATGGAACATTCTCAAGGATAGACCATATGTTGGGAAACAAGGCAAGCCTCTACAAATTTAAAAAAATTGAAATAATAACAAGCATCTTCTCCGATCATAATGCTATAAGGCTAGAAATTAATTACAAGAAAAAAGCTGAGAAAGGCACAAAGATGTGGAGACTAAACAATACACTACTGAACAAGCAATGGATCATTGAAGAAATTAAAAAAGAAATAAAAAAATACCTGGAAACAAATGAAAATGATAACATGCCATACCAACTCATATGGGATACAGCAAAAGCTGTATTAAGAGGAAAATTCATCTCAATACAGGCACATCTTAACAAACAAGAAAAATCCCAAATAAGCAATCTTAAACTACACCTAACTGAACTAGAGAAAGAAGAACAAATGAAGCCCAAAGTCAGCAGAAGGAGAGAAATAATAAAAATCAGAGCAGAAATAAATACTATTGAAACGAAAAAGGCGGTAGAAAGGATCAATGAAACAAAGAGCTAGTTCTTTGAGAAGATAAATAAAATTGACAAACCCATAGCCACACTTACAAAGAAAAAAAGGGAGAAAGCTCAAATAAACAAAATCAGAAATGAAAGAGGAGAAATAACAACAGATTCTGCAGAAATGCAATGGATTGTAAGAGAATACTACAAAAAACTATATGCCAACAGAATGGATAACCTAGAGGAAATGGATAAATTCTTGGACTCCTACAATCTCCCAAAGCTCACTCAAGAAGAAGCAGACAATTTGAAGAGACCAATCACAAGGAAAGAGATTAAAACAGCAATCAAAAGCATCCCAAAGAATAAAACCCCAGGACCAGATGGCTTTCCTGGGGAATTCTACCAAACTTTCAGAGAGGACTTAATACCTATCCTTTTCAAGCTATTCCAAAAAATTAGGGAGGATGGAACACTTCCTAACACATTCTCTGAGGCCAACATCATGCTGATACCAAAGCCTGACAAGGACACCACGAAAAAAGAGAACTACAGGCCAATATCACTGATGAACATAGATGTAAAAATTCTAAACAAAATTTTGGCAACCAGAATTCAGCAATTCATCAAAAGGATCATACATCATGATCAAGTGGGATTCATACCAGGGACACAGGGATGGTTCAACATCCACAAATCAATCAACATGATACACTACATCAACAAACTGAGGAATAAAAACCACAGGATCATCTCAATAGATGCAGAGAAAGCATTTGACAAGCTCCAACGGCCATTTATGATAAAAACTCTGAACAAAATGGGGATAGAAGGAAACTACCTCAACATAATAAAGGCCATATACGACAAACCCACAGCCAACATCATTCTCAATGGGCAAAAACTGAGCACCATCCCCCTGAAAATAGGAACCAGACAAGGATGCCCTCTATCACCACTCTTATTCAACATAGTACTGGAGGTCCTGGCCACAGCAATCAGGCAAGAAAAAGGGATAAAAGGAATCCAAATAGGGAGGGAAGAAGTGAAACTCTCGCTGTTTGCAGATGACATGATCTTATATATAGAAAACCCCAAAGAATCCATTGGAAGACTCTTAGAAGTAATCAACAACCACAGCAAAGTTGCAGGGTATAAAATCAGTTTGCATAAATCAGTAGCATTTCTATATTCTAATAACGAACTAACAGAAAAAGAACTCAAGAACACAATACCATTCACAATCACAACAAAAAGAATAAAATACCTCGGGGTGAATTTAACTAAGGAAGTGAAGGACCTATATAAATGAAAATTATAAGTCCTTTCTGAGAGAATTGGACGACAAGATAAGGAGATGGAAAGACATTCCATGTACATGGATTGGAAGAATAAACATAGTTAAAATGTCCGTTCTACCTAAAGCAATCTACAGATTCAACGCTATCCCAATCAGAATCCCAATGACATTCTTTACAGAATTAGGACAAAGAATCCTAAAATTCATATGGGGCAACAAAAGACCCTGAATTGCTAAAGCAATCCTGAGAAAAAAGAACAAAACGGGAGGCGTCACAATCCCTGACTTCAAAACATACTACAAAGCTACAGTGATCAAAACAGCATGGTACTGGTACAAAAACAGGTGTACAGATCAATGGAACAGAATTGAAAGCCCAGAAATAAAACCACATATCTATGGACAGCTAATCTTTGACAAAGGAGCTGAGGGCATACAATGGAGAAAAGAAAGTCTTTTCAACAAATGGTGCTGGGAAAACTGGAAAGCCACATGTAAAAGAATGAAAATTGACCATTCTTTTTCACCATTCACCAAAATAAACTCAAAATGGATCAAAGACCCAAAGGTGAGACCTGAAACCATAAGGCTTCTAGAAGAAAACGTAGGCAGTACACTCTTTGACATCAGTATTAAAAGGATCTTTTCGGACACCATGTCTTCTCAGAGAAGGGAAACAATAGAAAGAATAAACAAATGGGACTTCATCACACTAAAGAGCTTCTTCAAGGCAAATGAAAACAGGATTGAAACAAAAAAACAACCCACTAACTGGTAAAAAATATTTGCAAGTCATATATCTGACAAAGGCTTAATATCCATAATATATAAAGAACTCTCACAACTCAACAACAAAAAATCAAACAACCCGATCAAAAAATGGGTTGGAGACATGAACAGACATTTCTCCAAAGAAGATACACGGATGGCCGGTAGGCACGTGAAAAGATGCTCATCATCGCTGATCATCAGGGAAATGCAAATCAAAACTACACTAAGATATCACCTTACACCCATTAGAATGACAAAAATATCTAAAGCTAATAGTAACAAATGTTGGAGAGGTTGTGGAGGAAAAGGAACCCTCATATACTGCTGGTGGGAATGCAAACTGGTGCAGCTACTATGGAAAACAGTATGGAGATTCCTCAAAAAATTAAAAATAGAACTACCATAGGATCCAGCCATTCCACTACTGGGTATCTATCCAAAGAGCTTGAAGTCAGCAATCCCAAAAGTCCCATGCACCCCAATGTTCATTGCAGCACTGTTTACAATAGCCAAGACGTGGAAGCAACCTAAGTGCACACTAACAGATGAATGGATAAAGAAGATGTGGTATATATATACAATGGAATACTACTCATCTGCAAAACAGAACAAAATCATTCCATTTGCAATAACATAGATGGACCTTGAGGGAATTATGTTAAGTGAAATAAACCAGTTAGAGACGGATAATCTCTGTATGACTCCACTCATATGAGGAATTTAAAAATGTGGACAAAGAGAACAGATTAGCAGCTACCAGGGGAAAGGTGGGGTGGGGGTGGGCACAAAGGGTGAGGTGGTGCACCTACAACACAAATGACAAACATTAATGTACAACTGAAATTTCACAAGATTGTAACCTATCATTAACTCAATAAGAAAAAAAAATATGTTATTCTAGAATAAACTAGTGTGACTTCATCAGACTAAAGAGGTTCTACAAGGCAAGGGAAAACAGGATTGAAATGAAAAGATAACCCACCAACTGGGAAAAAATATTTGTAAATCATATATCCGACAAAGGGTTAATCTCCATAATATATAAAGAACTCACAACAACAAAAAATCAAACAACCCCGTCAAAAAATGGGCAGGGGATATGAACAGACATTTCTCCAAAAAAGATATACGGATGGCCAATAGGCACATGAAAAGATCCTCATCATGTCGGATCATCAGGGAAATGCAAATCAAAACTACACTAAGATATCACCTTACGCCTGTTAGAATGGCTATAATCACCAAGACAAAAATTAACAAATGTTGGAGAGGTTGTGGAGGAAAAGGAACCCGCATACACTGCTGGTGGGAATGCAAACTGGTGCAGCCACTATGGAAAACAGTATGGAGATTCCTCAAAAAATTAAAAATGGAAATACCATATGACCCAGCCATCCCACTGCTGGGTATCTATCCAAAGAACTTGAAATCAGCAATTCAAAGAGACTTATGTACCCCTATGTTCATTGCAGCATTATTCACAATAGCCAAGACGTGGAAGCAACCTAAGTGCCCATTGACTGATGACTGGGTAAAGAAGATATGGTGTGTATACACACACACACACACACACACACAAATGGAATACTACTCAGCCATAAAAAAATGATAAAATCGTCCCATTCACAACAACATGGAAGGACCTTGAGGGTACTGTGTCAAGTTAAATAAGCCAGATAAAGACAAACTCTGTATGATTCCACCCATATATGGAAGATAAACAAACACACAGACAAAGAGAACAGATTAGTGGTTACCAGGGGAAGCGGGGTGGAGGGTGGGCACAAAGGGTGAAGGGGCGCACCTATAAAATGACTTACATATAATAATGTACAACTGTAATTTCACAAGGTTGTAAACTATCAGAACCTCAATTTAAAAAAAAATTGTTCTTTTAGATAAGCAGCAAAAATATTTTATCAAGTTCCAAAATAGAAATTCTACTAGGATTTTGGAATGACATTAAATGTATAGATTAATTTACAAAGAATTGACATTTTTACAATATCAAGTCAACACATTATCCTCCCGTTTGCTTAAATTGTTTTTTTAATGTTCCTCAGCGCTGTTATTAAACAATTTCTAAGGTCCCAAGAGTTTAGAGTTACACACACACACCACACGAGTTAATGCTTTTTGACTTGCTATCCAGGTAAATTAGATAAATTGAAATTTAGAAGAGTGAAATAAACCAGCAGACTTCTTCAGGTCTCTGCTCTGCAGTGAGGGAGGTCAGACAACCACAAGTTGCAGCCGAGGTTTCTGACACTGGCTCCCAGAAGGGACCCCCACCCCCCACCCACCCACCCCCCTGCCACAGACCCCTCCCTCGGAGTCATTATGAGAACTTGGTGTCAGAGGATGGACTGATGGGGTGAACTCAGACTCAAGGGCACTGATAACCCATAACATCTGATTTACAGAACACCGTGTGGGGGAGGGCAAGAAATGTCTTTCCTTAAATCAAAAGGGCCCACATTTCAATATTAAAATATTTCAGTTCCAACAGCCTCAACTGACAGTTAAAAAAAAAAAAGCTAAACAAATTTATGGAGTAAAGAGTGTTGGAAAAATCAGGCATGCTTTCATTAATTTCTTAAATTATGCAGAAAAACGTGGAGCCACAGAGCCCCTGGTTTCTAGAACTAATGAAGGAAAAGTGCAAAAAAAATTAACAGCCTTTTGCTCCCTCAAGTCCTTGTTATAGCCAGCCAGGCGCTGGGCTGCTGCTCTTAAAAAGCGCAGACATCACAGATGCGAACGCCGCCACAGGAGCCAAGAGGCTGGCGTCTGAGGGCTCCCTCACTTATGGTTCTGGAAGACAAACCAAAATTTTCTGAACTTTAGCTACATTCAGACGCCCTTATTTTTCTTTATCTGAAGGGAGGGGTTGGGAGCCCACTGATTGCTTCTTCTAGGACAAAGGCTGGTAATTCTGTTCCGAGTCGCTTTTTGAAGCTGAAAGATTGGAACTCCGCCTCTGCTCAGCACCGAGAAAGACCTCCGCTTTTAATATTGCATTACTGAGCAAGCATTATAATCTCGCCCATAAATTTGCAGCTGATAACAGTATGTGGTCCAAAGCTTTTAGAACTATTCAGGGGAACAGCTCTCACCGACTTCTCGCTGGAGAAAGTGGGCCTTCCAATTACACAGGAAAAGTGCAGCAAAATGAGGACATCTTCCTAATTAGCCTAGCCTCACTGGTGCGTTATTTTGGTGCAGATGTGAAATTTAAAGAAGGTGGGGGGCTCTGGAGTGCATCTCAGGCCACCAGCTCTCCAGGTCTGCTCTTTCAGACTCAGTGGGTGGTACGATCACCCAGGTACTAAGAAATGAGGTCCCTGAGGGACCCCTTAAGGCAGCACCCATACCCCACTCTAGGCAGCACAGCCCCACACGCTGTGAGGAAGGCAGCCATGGAGACCCTTCATCCCTTGGCCAGCCCAAGTCAGTCCACATTGGTCCACCTGGGAAGGAAGGGCACAGTGACCAATTCCACTGTGCCAGGGACTGTCAGTGCGAGGCACCCTCAAGGTGGAAGCCCCAGGCTTTTGTAGAGGTTCTTGAATTTATAGAGGTTCTACGCCGCTGCCCAGTTGCAAAATGGACCTCGCTTTCAATCAAGGGGAAACAGCAATTTTGGCTGAGAACAAGTTAATGGCTGCAAATTTTGGCAAAGCAAGAAGTCATAAATCAGTAACTAGCATCCAACCACTGCCATGGTGGGACACTCGTGAGGTTCCTGGGTCTGACTTCCAGGAGTGGCTGGCTGTGGAGGTGTCAGTCAACCCCTAATTAGAATACCTTATCCATCTTCCCCACACTTCAGTGAACTGTCTCCTCCACTCTGGAGCCGCAGCTTTGTTCGGAGCAGGTTAATTGATATTCTGATGCCTTCGCTCGTCATACCCCCATGGCTCGGTTCTGTTTTATCACACATCAAAAAGGCCGTATGCTCAGGGCACTCCATGCACCAGCGCAGAGCGGAGGTCTGCACAGCTGCGTGGGGTACGGTATCACAGGAGGGACAAGCACTGAGCAGATGTCACAGATGAAAAAAAAGGAAAGAAAAGCAGCCAGCCAGCCCAGGGAACTTGGCGAGGCCCAGCAGAGCGCGGCCTAACGCGGGGCAGGCGTCTCGTTCAGTGTGAACACTGGCCTTTTCCGCCCTCCTGACTGTTATTAAAGCACAATTAGCAACTTCACGTGCTAAGACTCTTGCCCTCTGGGTCCTCTGCTTTTTTGATGGGTTGCCCCTGTCTCCTCCAAAGACCAGAGAGGGGTGCCACCCCCAGGTTTCCCCCTAGGACGCCCCTGATCCGGCTCCCAGCTCCAACTGCAGACTTGGGAGGCTCCAGCCAGGCATCCCCTCGAGCCCAATGCTGATTCCTCACAGTCCCAAGGAGGCAGTCTGAGGCTGAAGGCTCGGTTTCCGTAAATCAGACTCACTTGGCTCCGCGTCTGAACCAGGGCAAGCATCACAAGACGCATCACAGGCTCATCAGCAGCCTCCCCTTTTATTCTAATGGAAGTTATGTGGTTTCCCAACACATGAAAGAGGAAAAGAAACGAGATATTTCATCAGCCAGAAAAGAAGAGCATCTTACGAGATCAAGTTTGGGAAATGGATGCGGTCTAGAGGCAATCAGGGAGAAGAGTGGGACTATTTTGATAAACAGAAAAAAAGGGACATCCAGTTGCTCCAGTACCACTTCCTTTGGTTTATACGAAAACATGAAAATCTCAGCCTGCCTCGTCCTCTTAGCACGACTTCCACATTCAACCCATCTGGAAGATGACCAGCAAGAATTTTCATTTCAGAGTTTAATCTCCAACAACATGCAACACCTACTGGCATGACTGACCACGCTCAAGCACATGAATGTGGCAGGACATGTGCCTCCTTAACTTGCTCCTACACGCAGACTCTGCCGCCCCAGCAAGGTGAGCCTGGCTTTTGCCTGGCCTTCCTCTGTGCGTCACCCAACAATGCATATGCTCGGACAAGGCTGGAACGTGCAGGAGGGATTTTTCTAATAACTAACAGTGTTGAGTTCTATCCTTGCTAACGAGAGACACGTGCATGACCTTTTTATACAAACATGCAGATCCAGGAAAATCTGGACTCCTGGGTCTTCAGGTTAAAATTAGCCAGGGATCTCCAGGGTGCCGAAATTTGGTAAAGCCCAGATGTGAACGTTCAGGAGGCTTTTCATTAGCTCCCAAGTAGCTAGAAAGCATTTTAAAGTTAAGTTCACATCGGATGTCTGTGGTGCCCCTGAAGCCACTCTGCGGAGGAAGACACAGTTTGAAGACCAGTCTGATCTGTCCCCACACGGTCCAGTCCCGCCCCAGCTCTGAGGGTGGGATGGTGCCGAGATGACCCAGTGCAGAGAGCTCGCTTTATGGATCCCGTTTAGTTAGATTCAGACACGGTGGGCTCCGGTTACAAGTGAAAGAAATGGACAATCCAACATTAAGTTAATGGGACCATTCCTCTAAAACATTTTAAAGCGTGTCCGTGGTATAGACCCACCTCTTCAGAAACAAGATTAGCCCTCGAGGATGTCAGTTTATGGTGGTGGTAAAAAGCAGGGACTTTGGAATCAGCCTGTGCCACTGCCAGTCGTGTGACTTTCAACTAGTCACTTCGACCCGTATGGGCCTTATTCTCCTTATCTGCAAAATGGGGACAATAATAACAATCTATCTCATAGCTGTTGGGATAAATAAGGTATACAAAGAAACAAACATCAAGAAAACAAATGCAGTGCCTGGCATTAAAGAAATGGCCCAATCAACGTCAACCAGATTTATCATTATAATTATAATATGAGTAAGATGAACTATGTTCTTTCTCTCTACCTACTTTCAAGAAGGAATCCTACTTAAGTTTGTAGAACTTATCATGAAGAATTCATTTAAAAAGACAATCTCTTGGGAAGAGGAGTAACTGGCTTTGCAAATCTGACCTGAAGAAAGCTCTCTAATTAAAGAAGACTTGGGAAAACACAGTTCGATCAAAATGAGGAGAGTCTAGCAGATTGCTGGCTACTGCAGACCCACTTAGGTGTGTGCATCCATTTGCCAGAGGCTGACCAGAGGGCCCTGCCCCAGGGGAGTTTGCTCCTCCGGAAGCCACGACCACGAGTCACCTGGGCTGCCAGGCTGGGCCCAGCACATGGGAAACAGGCATCACACTGTTACAGCGGGGTAAGACCTTCAGTAGGAAGACCCAGGATCCAGTCACTCATCACTCCCGCCCAGTGGGTGCTGGCCCACGCACTGCTCACCTTCCCCTCTGTCCAACTGTCTCCAGTATGTTTGGGTCACTTCCTTCAGAAAACACACTCCCACCCTCATCCCCTTCCTCCCAGTCAAAACAGCCTCCTCGCTGCAGCTCAGTTCCCTGGGGACATTCACTCCCAGCCCGCCCGGAGGCCAGGACCACTTCCACGGCTTCCTAAACTCGCTCTCAACTTAGGTCCGTGATCTTCTGCTTCCAGGGACTGGACCCCAGTCTGCTGCTCCAGGAAAGATTCAACCTGACCAAGTGCCAATGAGGGGAATGTGAGGAGGTCCACGACGTCTCCAGAGAATAAGTCACCAGTCTAGATACCAGGGGATCCAGGGAGTTCAGTAAATAAGAGGCATACCAAGAAAACACATATTTGCTCTTGTATTGTAACCAATACTCTTATTTATAACTAGCATTGTCAGTAGTCATTATGTTTATAATTAAAATTGGGGGAGAGGCCGGCCCTGTGGCCGAGTGGTTACGTTCGCACGGTTCGCTGCGGCGGCCCAGGGTTTCGATGGTTCGGATCCTGGGTGTGGACGTGGCACCGCTCATCGAGCCATGCTGAGGCTGTATCCCACAGGCCACAACTAGAAGGACCCACAACTGAAAATACACAACTATGTACCAGGGGGCTTTGGGGAGAAAAAGGAAAAAAATTAAATCTTTAAAAAAAAAATTGGGAGTAATTAATATGTTACAGATTGTAGCTTAAAATCATCTACTTTAGTTTCCACAATTCTTTCAAATTCTATTAACTGATGGTATTGAGCCAGATGGGGACCCCTGGAGCCCCTCTTACCAGCTGTGTAACTACCTCCTTATCTGCAAAATAGAAACGCAGCTGCTAGTGCGCACACTGCACAGGGCAGGACTGGATGCACTGATGTATGTGAAGTGTTAGCACAGCGCCTGGCAGACTGGAGGTGCTGGAGAAATGGCAGTTGCTGTTTTTCAGCCTCCTGGCATATGTGGTACTTGTCACAGTTGACAGTTAACTGAAAAACTAAGTAACACTAAGAGCTTAGGAACGGGAGCATGAGGAACTGCGGCCGCTCTGCTCGGTGCTCCTGGGAGGCGTTTCCGGCTCTGAGGAGCAGGCCTTGGCTCTGGGCTCTGAATCAGCGCTCCATCTGCCAAGGGCGACGTGGTTGCTGGTTGCAAGTCCAGTCTCGCTCCCAACGTCACCGTGCCTCTCCAAGGCTCTCTGCTCAGAGTCCACTGAGAGCTGCTCGACCATCAGACTCTGTCCTGCATTCCGGGCATCTATCTTTCCTCCCTGAAGGAAGGGGGAGGGATCACAAGACGCATCCCATGCATCTACTGCCCATGGAACATGTGGGGGATGCTGTTCAGCATGCAGAGAGGTGGACCATACATGCCATTAACAAGCCCCACATCACACCAACCAGCCAACCAACCAACCAGGGCCAGAAACATCTAGAAATGAGGGACCGATGAGGTCTACTCACTGGGTTCCACTGCGCCGAGCCAGGCCCTGGGAGCCCTTGCCTCGCCGTGATGCACGCCATAAGTTTTCTGAGCAGAGTTCAGACCTCCCCTCTGACGCCCTGGAATCCTAACTGCATTTGTATTAAGGAACACACAGCCCCGGGCCCCAGCAGAGCTGTTGATCAATAAAACCGCACTCCACAGAGGATGCAAGTGACATCTATAAACCCGTGAGTGTCAAAACAATGGCAAGAAAATCCTGTGTTCCTACTGTCAGAGGATGAAAGCTGGGTAATTAATGCCAGCCCAATGACACCACAAGGAGAAATAAAACAAACAGCTGGTGGTTCTGTAGACCAGAATCGGGCTCCTCCACTCTGTTAGCATTTCCACTATAAAATACTGACTCACGTTATGGCCAGGGAAGCATAAATCTGCAACCAAAGAGGAAAAAAGAAAGAAGACTCTAGAAACCTGCCAAGTAAACTTTAACTTTTGGTTCCATAGTCAAAAGTATGCTACACCATCTCCTTTATCCTGAAATTACTGAGAATCTCCACGATATTAAATGAGATCAAAAAGAAGTTAACCTGTGAACACAAGGTATAATTCTGCATTTTATGTAAAGGAAACACCCCCCACCCGGGACTGGTAATTGTGCACGATCTTCTTCCAGTGTGCACAGGAGACCTTCCACGTGACGCCAGGAATTTTGGGGACGTGGTCAGAGTTTGGCCAACCAAAGTTTTGCATTTGATAACGGCATTCTTTCTTCAGCTCAAGAAGGGAGAGTATGTGGAGCCAGACGTTTTGAACTTGATGGACTTCTAGAAGGTCTGTTTTTCCTTTAGGTAACACATGTATCCTTCCTTTAGAGCAGCAGTGGGTTTCCGGTGCTGCAGGCTCCTTTCCTGTAAAATGGGAGAACTTCCCACATCCCTGCGCTGCTAGCCGCATGCCCACAAAAGCACACTCTCTGTTTCCTTTGCTCTGTTTTGTCTCTAACACGACCTAGAACAGTCCTTGGTGCACAGTGGGTACCCAGAAGTCTTAGTTATTGAAAACCTCATGGGACTGTTGTGTGAATCCCATCAGAAAATGCCTCAGAGCTGGCAGTGTCTGGCACATATTATGTGCTACTAAATGCTGCCTAGCCATTATTTGTATCTTTATCTTGACGGACCAATACTGCTCTCCACCACCTGTGTTTGGGCTTCATTCTGGCCCTCGTTTTTATTCTTCCTGATCTTTACCATAATAAGATCACAACCCCAGGAGTCATGGGCAAGGCAGTATTTTTTTAACTCACTGAAGTAGAGGCCCCTTCGCATCCCATTTAACTACCATGCGCCCTTGTGCACAGGTTTTGTTTTTCACTCCTTTGCTTTTGGTGGTGGGGTTAGGAAGACTTCTTGACCAGATGCTGGGGAATGAGAGGAGATAGCTGGAACTCTGCAACCAGAACGCAGGCCAGGGGGGCATCCCTGCGCAGGCATCCATTTGGCGGCACCGGGGAGGACGCAAAGATGCAGGAGGTCTAGTTTTTGTTAGTCAAAGTGTGGCTTCCCCTTGGGTGGCGGCTCCGAGAATCATGGTTAGGAAGCATAAAGAAGAGATGCTGCGACACAGGACACGACTGAGGAGGGGACCAACCACCAGGTGAGCATCAAGGCAGCAAATTCCTGCCTCTGTCATACTACAGGGCCCTGCCCGACAGCCCAGCTCAGCCCTCAAAGCGGGGAGCTGCATTCCAGGTGCTTGGCTTCTCGCCTTACACGTAGCAACCATCTGAACCAGTCCTAACCTCCAGAGCCGCAGACCTCAATCCCAAGCAGAAGCTCACGGAATGAAAGAAAAACCGAGGCAAATGGACAGAAGCGGGGGAGACAGGCTCCAGCTGGTTTTGAAATTTCATTGATTTTTTTCTCAGGCACTACATTTAAAAGACTGCTAATTCTCATCCGTGCAGGTACGAGGATGTTACAGAACTCACTTGAGTAATGCCTGCGAATGCGCAGTGTGCGTCTCCCTGCTGGGTCATGAGCAGATCCCAGAAGTGTACTGGACTCTTCCTAACAGACACTGTGCAGGAGCAGCAGTCTTCTGTCACCCAGAAGTGGTCCTAATTGTTTTCACCCGCTCGTCTTGCATGGGAAAAGCGTCTTAGCCTCACCTTAGTGGACCTCAGGGCCAGACACAGTGCTAAGCATTTTGCTTGTACGCTCTCATTTAATCAGAGAGCACACTTCAGAACGTGCACTGCGTACCCCAGAGCCCACACGGCCTGCCCACAATCACAGGGCACTCCACACGGAGATGCAGCGAGGCCTGAGCAGCTTGCCTCACTGGGTCCTTGGCCTTCTCTCTAGCTGCTGTCCACCAGCCCAGACATGCACGGGTTGGCTCAGGCCATCAGAGGCTAACAAGCCATCTGTGGAGCCCATAAATCATGTTCCTGTTGAGTGGAGGCCTCTGCCTTTTCATGGATGATAAAACTCCCACCGGCTGATAAGCCGTGATAATTGGGCACAAGCCCTTCCTTTCCCCCACATAGCCGGGGGAGAGGGGTGACCATACATCAAAACACTTTCTCTTAGCCAGATATTTTCCTTCCCATGAAATTCCAGCTCAGTCTGGTTCTGGGAATGCAAAAATGCCTTTGCCAAAGGGCTGGCACAAGATCAGAGTCCCAGCTGAAGCCAGGCCTGGCAGCCAGGTAGCCAAGAACCTCGGTGTGGTGGTGGGTAAAATGCCCCACTGGCCTGGCTCGCTAGTCCTCTGATAAAGGCTAAGGCTCTTCCTCCATCCAGGCCTCAGTTACCCCTTTTGTAAAAGGTTTTAGGTAGGATGATTCCTAAAGATAATTAAAAAAAAAAAAAAAAAAAAGATAAGACAAATGGGGATGATCCAAAAGGCATGATTACTTTTATGATATGCTTTTATCTAATATTATAAAAGCAAGATCCTGGTGGTGGATCCTTGTTACAGTTGATTAAAGGAATGAAGAGCGAGGACAGGAAGTCTTGGCACAGGGCACCAAAATCAAATTGGAAGACTGGTTCTCAAAAGCTTGAACACTGGATCTCGAGGTCAACACCATCCTTGGGGTGCAGCAGGTGGACATGGTCAAGCTGTAGAAGGCCAAGGCCAAACGGGAACCTTGAAAGCACTGATAATGGGAAACAATTTTAAGTGATGAGGAAAATCACCAAACATCTCCACAATTCATGTAAAACCAAGCCAGGGCGACAACCAAGAAAATTCTCCCCAGAGAAGCCTTAGGACAAAAATGTTCCTGTTGTCGAAGCCTTCATTGGGACATTCATATTTGACGGCACAGTTGTGTCAGACTTTAAACATCTACCCTTCCTTGGGCCAACAGCAACTCAGGATAGTTGGGATCGTGTCATTGCCATGGCGATGCAGAACTAGGGAATTATCCGATGGCATTCCTGCATTCATTTCGTAAATGTTTCCCAAGCTGGAAGTCTGTGCCAGGTCCCATGTGAGATGCTGGGGGATTCTGTGGTGAATGGCACAGAGGGGACCCCTACCCTCTCAGAACTCACATCCCTAATTATAACTGTGGAGGTGCAGGGGAGAAGAGCAGGATGCTGTGAACCCACGTAGCAGGAAACCCAGCCTTGCCTGGGGCTGGGCGAGGTCGGGGGGCCTCCCTGAAGAAGTGACTTTAACCTAAGACTCAGGAATGAGAAGCAGCTGTCCAGCGACAGCATGGGGGTATCTTAGGCAGTGAAAGGAGCATATGGGTATTTTCTATTGCTGCGTAACAAATTGTCATAGTCTTAGTGGCTTAAAACAACACATTTGTTATCTCAGTTTCCTCAGTCAGAAGTCTGAGCACCGCTTGGCTGGGTTCTCTGCTCAGGGTCTCACGGGACAGCAATCAAGGTGTCAGCTGAGCTTTGACTGAGGAAGAATTGCTTCCAAGCTCACTCAGGTTGTTGACAGAATTCACTTCCATGCTGCTATAAGACTGAAGGCTCGTTTCTTGCTGGCTGGGGCTGCCCTCAGGTGCTACAGGCTGCCCATGAGGGCTTCTCCAACAAGGCAGCTTACTTCATCGGCCAGTAAGGAGCATCCCTCCCTCTGGTCTGCTAAGGTGAAGTCTCAGGTCACGTACATAATGCAGAGGGATGAAGCTGGGCTGCAGGCAGGCCTCACCTTGCAGGGCTGTAGGGACGTACGCCAACATGGACGGGAAGCAGTGAAGGTTCTCAGGAGTGGAGGGACACAGTAAGGTGTTTAAAAAGACAAATGCTTGGGGCTGGCCCCATGGCCAAGCGGTCAAGTTTGCACACTCCGCTGCAGGCGGCCCAGTGTTTCGTTGGTTCGAATCCTGGGCGCGGACATGGCACTGCTCTTCAAACCACACTGAGGCAGCATCCCACATGCCACAACTAGAAGGACCCACAACGAAGAATATACAACTATGTACTGGGGGGCTTTGGGGAGAAAAAGGAAAAAAAAACCTAAAATCTTAAACAAACAAAAAAAAGACATATGCTGGGGCCGGCTCAGTGGTGTTGTGGTTAAGTTCATGCACTCCACTTTGGCGGCCCAGGGTTTGCAGCTTCAGATCCTGGGTGTGAACCTACACACCACTCATCAAGCCATACTGTGGTGGCATCCTACATACAAAATAGAGGAAGATTGGCACAGATGTTAGCTCAGCAACAATCTTCCTCAAGCAAAAAGAGGAAGACTGGCAACAGATGTTAGCTCAGGGCCAATCTTCCTCACCAAAGGAATAATAATAAAAAAATAAAGAGACAAATGGTTCTCTATGTATAAAATAACCTTCAGAAGGATGTTCTTTCAAGAGAGTGTTATCCTCAGTTGCCTCCAGGGAAGGTAACC
The DNA here is from genome assembly GCF_021613505.1 of Equus quagga. Classification (NCBI taxonomy): domain Eukaryota; kingdom Metazoa; phylum Chordata; class Mammalia; order Perissodactyla; family Equidae; genus Equus; species Equus quagga. The sequence goes on from NC_060267.1 coordinate 92,879,705, forward strand.
GGGCGGCTGGGGGACACGAGTGCGAGGGGAACTGGGGTACCTTTTGAATTTTGAACCACGTGCACGTATTGCAGTAAGAAATAAAGTCATTCTTTTTTTAAAGCAATCCCTCCAGCGGCACATGAAGAAAGGACAGGGAGGAAACGAGGGGAGCTGCAGGGAGACGGGTTAGGTGCCAAAGAGAGGGAAGGGAGTCTGAGTGATCCAAAGACCTGGGGAGCCGGCAGTGAGCACGGGAGGGTGAGACGCAGAATCCCTTTGAGTGAGCCTCTCCCCACAAGTCCCCTGGACTTGCTGCCTTATTTCTTAGCTTCCCTTTGCCCTAGAGATGTGGACAGGAGAAAGCCCAGACTTCGAGAACTTGGCTGTCCCTAAGAAAGGCCAGTGAGTCTCCAACAGGTAGAGCCCACCTCCTTTTGGTAGTTCCAATACAAAGCACTAATTCCTCTTTCTCTAACGCAGTTGATGGTCACTTCAAAGAAATTCTTCAAAGAGATTGCATTAGACCAAAAAAAAGAAAACGAAAAACCCCAACATTAACTACAGAATCCTGATGGGCTGTGATTGTCTTCTTTTTCCCTAAACACTATTCCCTGCTTCCTTTTGTGCTCTAAATTACCAATTCCAGTCCCTGTGTAGCGAAATAATAATAATTACCATATAAATGAATATGCATATGTGTCATTTCTCTCCCTAAAAGCAAGAAAGCCTGTTTATTTTGGATGAGGGTTTGTTTTGCTTCTGAACAACCAAAGCACATAATTAAGAGCCTCACCTCTTACTCCTGAATCCTGTCTCCACCGGGAAGAGATGGAAAAGGTACTGGATGCCCCTTGAAGCTCAGAAGAAATTTTAAAACAAATTAAAGGAGATATTTCTTTACTCTGCAGGTAACAATGGCTTGAACCGACTCAGAATCAGAACATAAGGCTGGAAGGGGCTTCAAGGCCCGAGTCCAAGCCCGTCGTTTTACAGATGGAGAAATGGAGGCCTCAGGAAACGAAGCACTTGTCAGGGGGACACAGCCATGTGCTGGTGGGACAAGAACAGGGGGGCCCAAAGCATGACTCCGTGTTTGCATCTCAGCTCTGGGTCTGACTGTGGGACCTTGAGCAAGACTCAAGTGTTAGGTTCTGCATCCCTAAAACGGGTGAGGTCAGTCCACCTCCATGGGTGTTGTAAAGACTAACTGAGATCATGGACGCACCACTCGGCCCGCAACACCCAGTCGATGGTCACCATCAGCAGAATAATAATCACCTAGTGATTATTATTAAGGCATAGTGCATCTGCAATGTGGTATAGTGGACAAAGTGCCAGACCCAGTGTCCCAAGTCTCTAGAATGCAGACATCTACTGCCATCATCAAAATAGTAATAATAATGATAATTAATATCATTATCAATATCAATAAAGAGCATTAATTCAGCAATAGTATTAATTATAATGCACAATATAGTAATATAGTACAATGTAACTAATAATAATATCACTTATAATATAATTCATTAATAATACTGTTATTAATGTTATTACCATTGTGATGGTGGTGGCAGCTGTTGACAAGGACTTGGGATGCCTAGTCTCACACTTTGCCCACCCTGCAGGTACACTGTGCAGAGAGGCTGGGCAGACCAAGCTTTTAGAAAAGCTCAAAAAGTCTCACATAAGTTGAATACATGTTTGAGAGACTATTCTAGATCGCTGAGGGCAAATTTGGGACATCTAGTTGAAATCATAGAGAGAACCACCATATTTTCCCTAGAAACCATGACTCAGTGAGTTATGGAGACTTTTTAAAAAATCATATGAACAAACCTGCCCAGGCCAGCTGGATCCTGTGTCAGGCACGAGTTCAAGGGAGTGTATCTCAGAGTGGAATGCACCCAACAACCCAACCCCATGAGTCCACACCTCTAATTCCAGGCTGCACACTTACATACCAGAAACGTTTCACTTGGGATGCAGTAACTTATAAAAATAACACACAAAATAAGATGGTTTCACACGTTTCAAGATTATGAAGGATGGCGTCTTTGGGGGAGTCACTCAGCGGTCCACATGCCCCAGCTTCCATGCCAGTTGGTTGAGGGTCATCAATAATATGACAGCGGGTTCCTCCCTTCCTGCCTCCATCCCGCCCTCGGCCTTCCACCCAGCTCTGGGACATGGACTGGGGAGAGGGGCCCACAGAGGCATCCCTCCCTCCTTGTAGATACACCCTCTCACCTGGCATATCTGCCAGGCCCCAAGCCAGGGCTGCTTTCTCTGTATCTCCCAAGCACCCATCTCTAGCTAACATCAGGACTGCATGTTTTACTTATTTATTTGGTTTACTGTCTGTCTCCCCACAGCTAGCATCTGTGTTCCTTGAGAGTATGGCGTTTAACTCTTTGGCTCACTGCTGTGGCATTTGTTGGATAAAGGAATAAACAAATGACCATATGATCGCCTTTAGGAAACTCTAGCCGGTGGGCCAACAAAAACTGGCAAGGCATTTGGCAAGGACAGTGAAGGAGGGAGCCATCAGACCTGTGGGCCCAACAGAGAGCACGCAGCCATTGCCCGGCCTTGGAGCTCCCTGCCAGGTCTACACAGCATGGCCCTGTGGCCAGGAGTCAAAGCGCCTGCCCTGTGTTCCTGTGTTCCACCAGCCTGGGTCCTCACGCCAGCTCTGCTGCTCTAGCTATGTGGCTTTAGCTGTGCCTCTTGTCCTGCATCTGTAAAATGGGGACAATAGTAACACTGTCCTTGTAGGGTTGTGTGAGGCTGGGTAGGGAGCTGAGTACGATGCCTGCACCAGGTGGAGGGTTTGAGCAGAGAAGCTGGGCTTGCTCTCCGGCGTGCCCGGACCCCAGGGCCTTTTGCGTGCCAGTAGTGAGCTGGGCTCAGGCTCCAGACCTCCACTGCAGCAAGCAGCCTTTCAAAGCAAACACTCTTGACCGTGAGGGAGGGCCTGCGAGCAGACCTGCCGGGACACAGCAGTTCCTGAGGAAGTGCCTGGATCATGGGTGGTTGGGAGTCACAAGCGTCTTAAAAGGGAATCTGAATGAGGCGTGGGAAAGCCCTGCTGCCTTTTCTGACACTGTGACAGACCGTGGCACCATCTCTGCTGGGACTTCTGTTTGGCAAGGCTGTGACTGTGGCTCGTGAGTAGCCCCCGTTCCTCAGGGCAAGTGAGATTCCTGGGACAAGAACTGGAGAATTACTCCTCTCTCGTGTGTTTAGAGCCACAGAGAATCGTGCTGACAGCCCTGGTTCCAAGAACTCTTGGCATATTGCGTTTACCTAATGTGCAAGGCGGTATCCAGCTGTGCTTTTAAGTACAGCCCCCAGCCCGCTGAGGGGTTCCAGTCTGGGTGATTTGGGTACACTCACACCAAAGGAGTAGTACCCCTCAATATGTGGCCAAACGGGGTGAGCATTGCTGGTAAAAAGGAGAAAGAGCTTAGCTCTACAGAGCACAGAGGAGAGAGGCAAATCCAAGTGCTTCCAGCCTGGTGCTCTGTAGCGCAAGTTTAATTCGACCTGGCAAACTCATGATCAATTATGATTAAGGCTTTGTACAGGAAAGTGCCAGCCCGTTTCCAGTAGCTTAGGACATTCTCCCCTCCGCTTTATTCCTTGACAAATGATTGTTTTGGCATTTCCCGGACAAGACGGTAACCGATTGACGGGTCAGCTTTAAGAAGAGCTGATCTGAGGCTGGTTGAACTAAGAGTATCGAGCGGCCACTGTAGTGCCAGCCCCTGCCTCGTTCTGCCTGCCATTCCCCTGGCCTAAGACGGCCCCTCCGCACACCTCTCCACCCCCACCCCCAGAGGCTTCCCTAACAACTCAACCCCTGGGCCTGGTTTTCCTTCACACTTGGTTTGTGGCCCACAACCCTTCTCACAGCCTGCCTTGCTTTGGTCACGCAAGGCTCTGTCTCCAACTGCAGATGGTGAGCCCGAGGCCCAGGGGGACCTCGTTGCTTATAGGGGATTGAGGGGGAGGGTGCATGGGTGCAGGGGGAAGGGTCCCAGCAGCAAGGACAACGCAGTACCTGCAATGGGCACTCGACTAGAGTCGGTGAATTGAGCCAGGTAGGCTTGGGAGCGAGGTGACAAGGAGGGAATTTCGTTAAAATGAAAGTCAATGGTTAAGTGGCCTTTCTTCTAACATACCTGAAAGGTGAAAGTTTGCTTTTTATTTAGAACTGAAGAGAAAGGGCAAAGTGTTTTTATAATCATGTGGAAGTATCACTTAGAAGGGAGGCTGGCAAACCATAGCCCCTGGACCAAACCAAGCCTTTGGCCTGTTTTTGTAAATAAACTTTTATTGGAACAACCCAGGCCCTGTCACTTCCGTGGCAAGTACAGCAGCTTTCACACTACATAAGAACGGAGTGGTTGCAACAGAGACTGCAGGGTCTGCAAAGCTGTAAATATTTACTATCTGGCCTTTACAGAAATAGCTTGTTTACCCCCGATTTCGAATGGCCTCTGAGCTTTGGGCCCTTGCCTGTGCCTGGGCAGTGGGAGACCGTCAGCTCACTGTGAACAATTTGAGGTCAGAGGAAAACACACTGTTCAAACCAGATTCTGAAACCCAGACTGAAGCTTCTGTGAGGCTCTCTCATGACTGAGACTCACATGGCTGAGGCCCACGTGGAGCAAGCTTGGGAGAACTGCTATTTGTTCAACACTGTGCTGGAAAGATGCCCAGTTACCTTTCCAGATTTGGGCCTCTTAACGTTTAAGCAAGAGTGTGTGTGTGCGCACAGGAGCACATATGTATATGTTTTAAAAAAAAGCACACAAGTTCTGGTTCTGGGCAAGATGGGGTATGCACACCTGACCCCGTCACTCCCCTGAAAGCAGCTAGAATACATGGACACAATGCGTGGGGCAGCTATTTGAGGACTCAGAAAGTAGACAGAAGTAAGTGAATTGGGGAAGAAGAGCAGAATTCAAAATACTGCCAAACCAGTACTTCCCAGCCTGGTTTTCAGGCAGCCTGAAACCTGATATGGGCAACAGGTCGGGGCAGAGAGAGGGCCAGGAGGAGCCCTCTATTTCTGGCTTGAGCAGTGGAAAAGGGGACTCCCAACACTCAGAGGTGGGGGGAATCCCCAAGGGTTTTTCCCGTTTCTCTGTTTTCTCGCCCTCCAGCCCCCAGACAATCTTGCTGCAGTGACAAAGCAGTGAGAAAGGGAGCCTGTGGCTGCCTGGAACTCTGCTCGGGCAGGGGATCCTTCCCCTCCAGCCCCTGGAGAATGGAGCAAAGCCCGGTGAATTTTTCCTCTCACTGTCCTCCCACCACTTGGCCCTGGTCACAGGCGCGGTCACCGGAAGCCAGTGGCGGAGCAGGGTAAATAAAGTCCCAGCTGTCTGGCCAGAAGACCAAAAGGAAGAACACCAGGGAACCAGAGGTTACCAAGGAGATGGCAGAGTGGGGAACTCAGGAAAGCAACCAACCAAAGTTGTGTATGGACTCACAGGCTCACCCCCAAGCTGCGCATGCCTGGGTCTGACCTTAAACAGCATCCCGAAGACACTGAGAAATGAACTACAGTGCAGGCCACTGCCCAGGCCCCACTGAGTGCCACACACACAGCACAGAGCTGCACAGCACCGCGAAGACTTGAAAACAGAACCGACACCAAAACCACAACCCAGAGAAGGTGGCTGGACCTCACAGCCTGAGCCCAGTCGAATTAACTGCCTGCTAAGGTAAAAAGATCAACATTCGCCTGGGGTTTAAACAGGACCCAGACTCTCACAGCAATATAAAAAACGTCCAGATAGAAAATTCCTTAGCACAGTAAGAACCAGGAAGATCTCAGCTCAGACGTTAGAATTACCGGACAAAGACTCTGAAGCAGCTATTATTAAAAAATAACAACCACCAAGCTCAAACAAGTAAATGAATAGACAAGCGGAAAGTCTTAGCAAAGAAACAGAAAGAAGAATCAAATCTAATTTTTAGAGCTAAAAAATACAATAATCAAATCTTAACAACAGAGAGAAAAAAAGACGGGAAAAAAGAATAGAGCTTCAGGGACACGTGAGAACACGAAAGGTCTGATATTCGTGGTACTGGAGTCTCGAGAGGAGAGAGAGAATGGTGTGGAAAATTACATGAAGAAATAATGGCTGAAAACGTCCCAAGCCTGGAGAAAAACATAAACCTATGAATTCAAGGAGCTCAGCAAACCCCAAAAAGAATAAATCCAAAGAAATTCATGCCCAGACATACAATTAAACTGCTGAAAGTTAGAAACAAAGACAACAATCTTGAAAGTAGCAAGAGAAATGACGCATTACTTATAAAAGTTGGAATGACTCTGGATTTTTCACCAGAAACCACAGTGGTCAAAAGTCAGTGGAACATGTGTAAAGTGCTGAAAGAAAAAACTGTCCATCCAGAATTCTAAATCCATAAACAAACATCCTTCAGGAATGAAGGCAAAATAAGGACAATTTCAGATGAAGGAATACCAAGAGAATTCATTGCCAGCAGACCTACTCTAAAAGAACTGCTAAAAGAGGTTTTTCAGACAGAAAGGGACACTTGAAACATGAAGAATGAAAGAAGAGCAACAGAAATGGTAATTACCTGGATAAATATAACAGACTCTTCTCCTCTTGAGTTCTTTACAATACATTTGATGATTGAAAGCAAAAAGTCTAACACTGCCTGATGGGACTGTCAATGTCCATACGTGTAATAATACAAAAGACAGCTACAACATAGAGGAGAGTAAAGGTCCAAGGACTATATTGCACATTCTGCTTGAAATGGTAAAATACTGAGTCTAAACAGACTGTGAAAAGGTAAGTCTGAATATTGTAATTACTAGATCATCCACTAAAAAAAATATATACAAAGAGATATAGTGAAAAACACGAGATAAATTAAAATGGAATACTAAAAAATGCCCAAATAATTGATAAACTGGACTTCATTACAATCAAAACCACTTGCTCTGTGAAAGACACTGATATGAAAACAATAAGGTAGCTGCAGACCGGGAGCAGATAACCTGGAAATCAGATAGCCGAACCTCAGTTTCCTCATCTGTAAAATGGGGAAGTAATGGTGCCACCTGAATAGGTTCCTGTGAGGATCTGAGCAGTCAGTGCCTCTCCAGATTCCCACCCACTACATCTCTTTTTGGGTTCTGGTCACCAATTCCAACGTGTGGGGCTGGTGTCTGTGTGTGTGGGGGGGGGGGGGGGGGCGGTTTCCCACACCACCAACAAGCAGTTCTAGGACACCAGCTGGGTGTCCTACGATTCAACTCAATTCTGACACTGTCTACCTGGAGACAGCATCAGATTTCACAGGTTAAGGGCTCAGTGCCACAAGACTGGCCTGACATCCCCCATCCCCACTTCAGATGCCAGCAGTAAGTCCAGGGTGTCATCCGTACTTCTGACCGACTGGCTATAAATCAGAGATTCCCAGGACTCCTCCTCCAGTTTGATTAATTTGCTAGAGCAACTCACAGAACTCAGAGAAACATTTTACTTACTAGATTACTGATTCATTAGAAAGGATATAACTCAGGAGCTGCCAGATGGAGGAGACGCATAGGGCAAGGCATGGGGAAAGGCTCGGAGCTTCCGTGCCCTCTCCAGGTGCACCACTCTCCCAGCACGTCCACGTGCCCACCAACTCTCACACCCAGTCCTCTGGTTTTTTATGGAGGCTTCGTTTCATAGGCATGATTGATGAAATCACTGGCCATTGGTGATTGATTCAATCTCCAGCCCCTCTCCCCTCTCCAGAGGTCAGGGGGCACGACTGGAAGTTCCAACCCTCCAATCACAGGGTTGATTCCCAGGGCAACCAGCACCCATCCTTAGGTGCTTCCAAGTCGCCTCATTAACATAACAAAAGGCACCTTTATCACTCTCCTCACTTAGCAAATTCCCAGGGTCTTGGTTAGCCCTGTGCCAGGAATGAGAAGAAGACTAAATATGTATTTCTTATCACAAATCACAGTATCACAACTGCCCTGCACACCCCAGGAGGCTGACCTCCAGGGACCGCTTCACTTGGACCCCTGCCCTCTGGCTTCATTGGGTCTGGCCAAAGGGGCACTGGCAGGAGATCAGAGGATGAAAGGAGAGCTTGGGGCACCCTGTAATTCTCCCTCTGCCCCTCCAGGTCCAGGGTGTCCAGCTCTCTCTGCTGCTGGTCTCAGGTGGCTTCACCAGCCCTTACTGGTTGCCTTAACTCCCCATCTCTTCCGCACTATTCTTTCAGTAAAGGCTCTCCTGTGATCCCCAGGGGTGGGCCAGCTTTTTCCTGCAGGAACCCCAATGATCACCCCAGATTCCACCTCCATCCAAGGTGGAATCTGCAGACTGACCTTCACTGAGTTCCAGTTGTCTGTTTTTTACCCTTCTCTGCAGGTCATCTGCTTTAGGACATGAACACACGCCCCTCACCCTCCCTTTGTCTGGAAGCCCCCTCGCTGGCTCCACGCAGGGTTTCTTACCCGCCTCACGCAGTCCTCCTCACTCACGCGGTCCTGAATCAGTCTGACGAGCTGCATGCTGGGCACTCTCTAAAGGAAAGGAGACATGCAGAATGAGGGCCTGAATCTGTGGGTTGAATTCAAAAGGAGACATAACTGGCAGGCCAGTGGGCTCAGCTGAGAACTGAGGGCCTTGGTGCATTGACCCAAAGTTTCTCTAGGTCCCTGACTAGCGCCCTGTAGCCTCTGTAAAGCCCAGGCCCATCTTGTGGCCTGGCCCTGGTCCAGCCTCCACTGCCCCGCAGCCTGCCCTCAGCTTCGTTCTGCACTGACCACCTCCTTGATGGCCCCCCCACCACGCATGTGCACCGACCTCCAGACTCTTGCTTATCCTGTGCCCCGGCCCAGATGCTCTGCCCCATCCCCCCCAGGGTGACTCCAGGTGCCCTTCTGAGCCTCAGCCCCAAGTGTGCTGCCTACAGAGAAGCCCTCTCTGACCCTCCCCAGGCTGGGTGGGGCTGAAATTTGCATTTCTAACAAGTTTTAGGTAATGCTGATGCTGCTGGTCTGGGGACCAACTGGAGAAGCACTGTCTTATGCAAACTTCCCCACGTGGGAGAAGTTGCTGGAAAGGATGGTGCCTTCCTACGAATGCCTATATCCTCCCAGTCATCCCAGGAAACTTCCTCAGGCTGGCGAGGGAAGGGGGGTGGACAGGGAGCACCTCCCCTCCGCACTGCTTCCATCCTTTCCTGTCCCCTTGTGTCCCCTCCCGACCCCAGGCAGAGCTGGGTTCCATCCTGAGGCTGGTTTCTGAGAGTCGTGTCCTTTCCTGACAACACCCATTCAGGAGGCAGCATTCAAACAGGTACTGGGCCTCGAGGGCTGCAAGTCAGTCAAAGAACACGGGTTGAAGGCGACAGGTCTGGGTGGGGCACAGCACCCCCCCGCGCGGTCCACACAGTGGGGTACAGGCCGGCAGCTTTGAGCAAGGCCCCTCCTGGGTGCCCCCCGCCGCTCCCTGCCATGGTGCTGTCATGATGCCAGCTTTGATGTGTCACGTCAGCAGCGGGGGTTTCCAGGGGGCCGCTTCTCGGAGCCCTACCAAACTGTCTTCGCAGGAAATCAGGAGGCTCCTTCCTTCCAGAGCTCTGCCATGCTCTCCCGCCCCAGCCCCTCAAATCCTGGCTTTTCGAAGAGAATCGGGGACAAACTGATAGAGCTCGGTGAAGTCCCTGTGGGTGACAGAGCAGGCTCAGCCCAGTGCAGGCCCCTGGCCGGTCATCTCCCGACTTGGTGGCAACACAACACCCAGCCTGCTTCCTTGTGGCTGCACTGGCTCCAATTCGACCTTTCTTCTCCTTCCAGCTTCCAGCGCCTGGGGCCCTGGGGCAGAACCGTTGACCAGCTAATCTGGCAGGTGCTGCCCCTCCCCTGAAAGATGTGCGTTTGTTGCTGTTCAGAGGCAGGTATGGAGGTTCAAAGCCTGGCTCTGCCCCCTGGGGAGCCTCACTTAACTCCTACAAGCCTGGGCTTCCTCAGCAGGACGACACGAGACAGTGTGATCCCATCACCAGGCCCCACTCTCAGAGCCCCTAATGTCCCTGTGTACCTTTGGGTGACACTTGCTCAGGAGTCATAGGCATTTTGGTCTCCAGTACGAACTTCTATCCGGGACAGAGTGGGGAGGGGAACGGTTGAGACTTCTGGCATGCTCGACTCTGCCCCTTCTCCCTAAGGGGCTGCGGCGGGGAGGGCAGCCCCGTACCTGGACTTGAGCTCGCTTAAGAACTGATCCAAGAACCCTTCAAAGACAGCTTTCATTTCCAAGTTCCTGATGCTCCTCGGGGTCGTCAGAGGGCGTGTAGAGGGCAGGAGCTGTGCTAGTGCTGAAGGGCGGAGTCTGGAACAGGGGACAGGAGATGAGAGAGGGCACCGGAGACAAAGCTTTTTTTTTTTTTTTCTTATTGAGTTAATGATAGGTTACAATCTTGTGAAATTTCAGTTGTACATTAATGTTTGTCATTCGTGTTGTAGGTGCACCACTTCACCCTTTGTGCCCACCCCCCACCCCACCTTTCCCCTGGTAGCCGCTAATCTGTTCTCTTTGTCCACATTTTTAAATTCCTCATATGAGTGGAGTCATACAGAGATTATCCTTCTCTAACCGGCTTATTTCACGTAACATAATTCCCTCAAGGTCAATCCATGTTACTGCAAATGGAATGATTTTGTTCTGTTTTACAGCTGAGTAGTATTCCATTGTATATATATACCACATCTTCTTTATCCATTCATCTGTTGATGGGCACTTAGGTTGCTTCCGTGTCTTGGCTATTGTAAATAATGCTGCAATAAACATTGGGGTGCACAGGACTTTTGGGATTGCTGACTTCAAGCTCTTTGGATAAATACCCAGTAGTGGAATGGCTGGATCCTATGGTAGTTTTATTTTTAATTTTTTGAGGAATCTCCATACTGTTTTCCATAGTGGCTGCACCAGTTTGCATTCCCACCAGCAGTGTATGCGGGTTCCTTTTTCTCCACAACCTCTCCAACATTTGTTACTATTAGATTTAGATATTTTTGTCATTCTAATGGGTGTAAGGTGATATCTTAGTGTAGTTTTGATTTGCATTTCCTTGATGATCAGCGATGATGAGCATCTTTTCACGTGCCTACCGGCCATCCGTGTATCTTCTTTGGAGAAATGTCTGTTCATGTCTCCAACCCATTTTTTGATCGGGTTGTTTGATTTTTTGTTGTTGAGTTGTGAGAGTTCTTTATATATTATGGATATTAAGCCTTTGTCAGATATGTGACTTGCAAATATTTTTTACCAGTTAGTGGGTTGTTTTTTTGTTTCAATCCTGTTTTCCCTTGTCTTGAAGAAGCTCTTTAGTGTGATGAAGTCCCGTTTGTTTATTCTTTCTATTGTTTCCCTTCTCTGAGAAGACATGGTGTCTGAAAAGATCCTTTTAATACTGATGTCAAAGAGTGTACTGCCTACGTTTTCTTCTAGAAGCCTTATGGTTTCAGGTCTCACCTTTGGGTCTTTGATCCATTTTGAGTTTATTTTGGTGAATGGTGAAAAAGAATGGTCAGTTTTCATTCTTTTACATGTGGCTTTCCAGTTTTCCCAGCACCATTTGTTGAAAAGACTTTCTTTTCTCCATTGTATGCCCTCAGCTCCTTTGTCAAAGATTAGCTGTCCATAGATGTGTGGTTTTATTTCTGGGCTTTCAATTCTGTTCCATTGATCTGTGCACCTCCAGAGACAAAGCTTTGAAGGAAGAGCACAAACCCCACCACCGGCGCCTGAGCGGCCCACAGAGAGAGGTGGCCCGGGAGAGGGGCCGTGCGGAGGGAAAGGCCAATGAACTTTAAAAGGAGCTGCGGAGCCTGGTCCTCGGGTTGTCTGTGCCCATCCTGGGCTGTAACTGCCTCCACCCCACGCCTGCCAGAAAGGCCTGTTCCACACCACTGCCTCGAGCGGCTGGCAGGGAAGGGCAGGCGGAGTGTGAGGGCTCCTGCACGCTCGTCTCAGCACAGCCTCCAGGACAGGGAGCCGCAGGGTTGGAGAGGCGACGGTGGAGGGAACGGAGACGATCCAGAGGACTTGGAAGCAAGAGCTGACGCGGGCAAGCCCAGAAATCCTCAGAGGTTCTCGGAGGGGACTACGTTTCTGAGTGTAGACGGAGGCGGGATGAGGGCACAGTTCTTATTCGGGTATTAGAGAAAATGGTGACTCTGACAGCTGGACACTTGGGTACATGGACTTACATCAGATTTTTAATTTTTTAAATGGAATTGAAGTTAGGAATTAAACAGAACCGAAGTTAGGAAGAACCCAGATTTGGCTCCTTCCTGTCTGACCAGCCTTCAAAGCTTGGGTCATTTATTCACTCAGCAAACATGCTGTTATGCTCTAATACAACAGCTGCAATCTGAGGAAACCTTGATTTAGCAACAATTGTGCTGCAGAGGTAATAACAGGAGTGAGAAAGGGAGAGAGTTGTGTCTGGGGTGGGCTCCCACCTAGCCAGGCTAGAATTCCCTGGGGGGCATTTTTCAACCCTGGCGCTTGGCCCTGCTTCCGGGGATCCGGACTAACCGAGTCCAGTGGGGCCCAGGTGAGTGTAAGATGCAGTAAGGTCAAGAGCCTCTGGACAAGGCTTCCCAAATCTGCAAATATGCGTTCTTCCTGCAGGACTTCAACAGTAAAGATTTCCTTTTTCAGTAGAAATTTAAAACACTTCGGGGCAGTCACACCCAGCTCCTGTGGCAGAGAAATATCTTTTTCCCACTGAACCTCTCCACCTTCCTCTCACCTCCTGTGGGATTAGAAATCAGCAGGACTCCATTTTTTCCCCCTAATTTCCAAACTCCCAGCCAGGGCCAGACAGGCGAGAGGGCTTCCAGGAGCCTGGCTAAAGTCGAGGGCGGGGCTCACTCCAGGCTCGTGCAAGTGCAGGGGCGGCTCTGAGAGTGGGTGCCTCCTTCCGGTTTGTGCCCTGGGCTCCGGCTGGCCTCACTCTTGCTCCCCACCCCAGCCGCCAGGGCCCACCTCACCCGAGCCTGTTTATGGTGTTTGTGATGGTGAGTCAGAGGGCAGGCTTAAGAGACTGGACCAGAGAAAGCAGATGAGGGGAAAGGATCTGACAAAACAGATGAATTCAATTAACTCAATAAAGAGGGGCAACAGAGAGCAAAGGTGGCTTGGTCGGCTTGGAGAGGAGGGGCCGGGGGAGATGTTTACACCCAGAGTGCCCCGGGGCCGAGGACCACAAAGCCGACTCCTCAGGGAGAGTTGAACCCTGACCGGGTACTGGAGAAGTACTGGTAAGTTTTCTAAGGGTGATAATATGTGTGCGTTTAATGAAAAAGAGCCCTTATCTCTTGGCATGTAGAAATAAATGAAGATCGACCAAACGAGAAAAGCAAAGGCTATTTAGACAGAGCTTGCTCTGGCCAGGGAGTCGGCCACCTCACTTGCGTTGGGCAGACTCCAAGGCAGGCAGAGGAGCGGGAAAGTGTTCCTGCAGCAAAGGGGAAGGCTCGGCTGTGCCCCAACGCAGGCTGCGGGCCTGGGGAAGCTGAGGCGGCCTATTAGAAGTGGGGTGTCCCACGTGCTTGGTTAGGGGAGCATATTTGGCTTTCCCTGGTTGGTCATAAACTGGAAGTGGGGACAAAAATTAGGGAAGCTGGAAGTTATTAACCAAGTCTTGGCCATTTGGGGCTGATTGTTACAGGGGTTACTGTTGGGCTTTCTGGATCCGACTAGAGACAGCAGTCTGACTTCCTCCAGGTCTGACTTACAGCTTGCTGGCTCCCTGGGCTGCTGACTGTAGAGACGGGTGGGTCTCCCGGGCAGGCTGCTGCGGGCTGTGAGTCAGAGTTCTGTTTTTATATTGTATATTCAGTCTCGCAGCAGATATAGACTAAAACGTCTATGGATGAAATGAAATGTTGTATGGCTTTGCTTTCCAATAACCCGGGGGCAAGGGGATGGAGGGGTGAGCAGGAAACTGGACTGCCATTAGCTCACACGGGCTGAAGCCGGGTGATGGGTCCATGAGGGTTCTATTTCTGAGTATCTTAATGAGACTTTATAATAAACAGTTAAACAAAAAAGCCATTTCCAATCCCTGGTCACCTTGAATCACCAGCATCCTCAGGGATATCCCTGCCCACATGGGTTTTGTGGCACTTTGCCTGACTCAGGGCTCTTCCGTGACGTCACAGCTACGCCCTTAGGAAGGCCAGGACTGTGGTTATGGCTCCACAGAGCCCCGAAATCTTGCAGCCTGTACCCTCTTCCCAGACCAGGGCCAGTGCCTGGGATTTCCTAGCTGCTCAGAGAACACGTACTGAGTAAGTGGATTAGTCACCCAAGCCACCAACTGCATGAAGGCCTCCCGGCCGCACATCCTGGCTTGTGCTTAGTTTTCTGGTACCCTTGGTCTCCCAAGCTGGCCGGGAGTTCCCAGGGGCAAGGAGAAGGAATTCATCTTTGGGTCTCCCATGGCACAGCAGGATAGTGCTGGGCACACAGTAAGTGGGAAGTATGTTTGGAACCATTTGGAAATGCCTAAAATGGAGCTATCTTGGTTAACACCAGCAACGTAAGAGAATTCTGTGTAGGAGGGCAGAGCCAAGATTCATGGGAGAAAATTAGGTATTTGAAGGTATTATTGCTACTTGCAAAAAGAGCTATAAAGGCTCCCAATCAGCAGACGATTTAAAGACAACACTTGACGAGAGGCTTGCCTGGCGGGCGGCCGAGTGCCGCAGGGCCGCGTACCGCTGGCCCCGACCGCACCCACTTCGGCTCTTCAGAACCTTTTACTCCTTGATCAGTCCTGACGTCCTTGCCTTTCATCTTCCCTCCACCCGTGCTTCCGAACCAAGGAATCCCAACAAGACACCCTTGAAAGCACTTCGATGTGGTCTGAAAGATGCTGATAATTAGCGTAATGAAACCCAGGAGGAATTTTCCTAAACTCCCTTGTCTCCGTTGAATTTTATAAACCTAATAAAAGCATCTTTAGCCTAGAAATAAGCCTGCCTCCCCCACCCTGAAAAGCTTATCTTTTGCAGAAAATGAGATACGCACTTTCTTTCTAAAACCATATTCCCACTCCAAGAGCTGGTGTCCCCCCAAACTATAACCATACACTCTGACTCCTGTAAGACTCAGGGGCAGGAGAGGGGGCCTCACTTGCTGTCCCCTGAGATTCCTAGCCAGGCCATGTGGGGGCCTGGAGGGCCCTGGATGAAGCAGTTTCAGAAGTGGCTGACCTTGCTAAATGAGGTTTTCCTCATCTTGCATCAAGTTGCTGTGATCAGCAAACTTGGGGCTGGGAGTCTGCCTAAGCCACACCCCTCATCTCTGAGAAGTGCCCTCGTGCTCCAGGACCCTCCCAGCCACGTCCGTGCTCCATGGCCTCGCCAAGCCCTCTTTGCACACCGCTCACCAGAGCTGATGGGCCCTGAGGACCCCTGACCAGCGGGCCGCTGCAGATCCCGTTTTCCAGGAATTTGGCCTTGGAGCTGCCTCTGTGGGTGGTCTGAACTGAGGACATGGGAACCCAGGAACAGTTTAGTGGTCATGAGTGGTGAGGAAAGATGGAAGAGAATGGAGGAAAAAGACGAAATAACCTCAAAGACGCAGAGAGGCCAAGAGTGGCTGCCGCAGAGCCAGGTCCCAGGAGTCACTGTGTCCTCCTTCAGATTCCTCTTTCTGCCCTGTGCAGCCAAGGTGGATCTCTGTTACCTGCGACCAAGGGCAGGCCATAGGAGTTTTCCCACCAGCCACCATTCACTGGTAGACCACGAGGCCTGGCAACTCACTTCCAAATTCTTGGAGGAACAGTGGCCACACGGCCATGTGGTAAAGACCTTGCCCAGTGAATGCAGATGAAGACAGGATACAAACAGCTCTTAGCCACGGCCTCTGGAGAGACTGGTGAGAAACGTGGGGTTCTCACTCTGACTGGCAGGGCCAGGCCCTGGGCAGTCCTGGATTACCCATTACATAAAAGAAGCCCTCTTTTGGGGCACCAGAGTCCCCACCCCCACAATCATGCCACCACACTCCACCTTTGTCAAATTTTTTGTAATTATCTTTGTCTGCTGTATTTGACTTTAAACTGCACTGTTTAAAAAAAAAGCTTTCTTTGGCATGGCAAGTGACTCAAGTTTAAAAGTTTGGTTTGAAGGTGCCATCATCTAATACACGTGTCTGTCTCCTGGCATGAAAGTAAACACAGCTGGCTGGCAATGAACTCAGCAGCTGACGTGTGTGCAGGATTCTTAAACTCTGGGTTTTAAGCAATAGCAGAGCCAAGCGGGCACCACAGTGGGCAGGGCTTAGGGCATCCATAGGCCTGAATCCTGCCCTGGGCAATCACTTCCCCTCCACAGGCTCCATAGGTCAGAACCCCTCACCTCACATGGAGATGACGAGCTGAGGAGAGGAGGGAAGGCCCGGAAGGCGCCCAGCACACACTCACGCTCAGCAAACACAAGGATCCCTCCTGTTCTCAGCTGTCTTCCCTCACAAACAGGAGAAGGCCTGGGTCTCAGCGAAGCATGCTGGACAGGCCACTGCCCTGCTGCTATGGTCTGAATGTCCGTGTCCTCCCAGACTCATATGCTGAAATCCTAACCCTCCAGGTGACAGAACTGTGAGGTGGGGCCTTCGGGGGGGATTAGGTCATGAGGCCACAGCCTCACGAATGGGATTAGTGACCTTATGAAAGAGGCCCCAGAGAGCTCCCTTGTCCTTTCTGCCACTTGAGGTTACAGCGAGAAGACTGTAACCATTACCAGACAGCAAATCTGCTGGTGCCATGATCTTGCACACCCAGCCTCCAGAACTGTGAGAAATAAGTTTCTGTTGTTTATAAGGCACCCATTCTGTGGTATTTTGTTATAACAGCCTGAATGAACTGACATACCTGCTTAAGTTCCAAAAGGGATTCTGGAGAAATATTTTGAAGTTTCTATTTGTATTAAATGGAAACAACGTGATCAAGTCCTATATTTCCCTTTAAAACAATTCTTTCAAATATAGGGTCGGTGGGATTTTAGAAACAGAACACCTGACCCTCCTGGGATGCTACCCACGATGTGTGTGAGGTGACAGATTGAATGCGGGCTGCCTGAACCAGGAGGGTGGCCCCTGTGCCATGGGGCATCCCAAGTAGTGGAAGGAAGCACCCCTGAGGTGCAGTGCACAGAGAGGTCTTTCCACTCTGGAGACAGCTGGACCAGTGCCCTTGAATGCCAGCTCAGCCCTGCATGTCCTGGAGCGGGCCAGCAGGCGCATCATCTGCGGATGGAGACCACTGCCCCACCCGCACCCACTGTATGTGGTTGACCCTAAGAAAAGAAGGAGCAAGCCTGGGCCACTCCATCGGTACAAATGGCCTCCTCACTCTAGAGATGATTCCTTCCCACCACAAACCCCTCACCTCAAAACCACCAGCGTACGGGCCCTATTTAGGAATTCTCTCCTTCCTTCCGTCACATCCTGCCTGTATCTCATTTTACCCCAGCATTTTCTCTCACTTAATCCAAAAGGAAATGGAAACTAGCTGAGCAGGGCAGGTGGACGGGGAGCCTGGGAGCTCTGTCCCTCTGTCCCCCCTACCCCCTGCCATCCCCCAGGGCCAGCCCTACCTTGTTTATCTGATAATGCTTCCTGGCAGCTGCAGCCAGAGAGGAAAATTCTTTTGCTATCAAGTTCTCCACAGTGAGAAGATTGCTGTTCAGATGTTTGCAAAGCCACATTGCCTGAAGAAAGGAAAGAAGAAAAGAAAATTTTAGTGAGAGCAATAACTAAAAGAATTCCATTAAAATGCCCAGGTCCTCCCACATTCTACTAGCAAGGATCGGCCATAGGGAAGCATAGTGATTTCTGGCTGGAAGGAGGCCACCAAGAGAGACAAACCCATAGCGCACCTCCCAGCCTGAGAATTCTGCGTGTATGCCATCTCTTCCTCAACCAGCCTTTGACTCTAAATGGACCTGGAAACCCCACAGCGGGGCTGTGCTTTCAACTGCCCTCGGCGGGCCTTCTCAAGCCCTGCAGACCATGAGTTGTGTTTTGTTTTGTTTTGTTTTTAAAGATTGGCACCTGGGCTAACAATTGTTGCCAATCTTTTTTTTTTTTTTTTAAGAATTGGCACCTGGGCTAACAACTGTTGCCAATCTTTTTTTTTTTTCCTTCTGCTTTATCGCCCCAAACCCCCCTGTACACAGTTGTATATCTTAGTTGCAGGTCCTTCTAGTTGTGGGATGTGGGACACCGCCTCAACGTGGCCTGACGAGTAGTGCCATGTCCACGCCCAGGATCCGAACCCTGGGCCGCCGCAGCAGAGTATGCGAACTTAACCACTCGGCCACGGAGCCGGCCCCAGACCATGAGTTTTTAACTCAAAGTCTGAAAACGGGAAATGCAGAGACAGGACATAAATATGAGTCACAACCCATACTCAATGTTCATTTCTTCTTAAAGATTGAGAGATGACAGATTTTGGCCAAATGAATGTTCACTGGTGACCACTATACATATTCTACAGGGGAAGAACAAATTTTAAGGAATAATAACGCAATAAAATGTTCTTAATACCAAGATTATACTGATGACCGTTTCAGCATCAGCATGATTCAGAGGGCCCTGCAGGTCCCCGGGGAAGGTATAAACCTTAATTCTCTCTGTTCCTCGTGCTGGGAAACGTCAGCAACAATATCAGGAAATAGCCCTTTAGGACTCTCTGTAGGGGTGGAGACAGCGAATTCACCAAAAAGCTTGTAGCTGAAAAACCAGCAAAGCACTATGGGTCCCTGACCTCATCAGGGAGGACAAAGTTGACTCCTCAGCCACGTTGGGACTAGACAAAAGAAGGTCTCTGTGCTCTGACTCACAGACGCTGCAAGAATTCTACCCAGCAAATTCCTGCCAGTGATCAGAGAGCCAGGTCTGGGAAGGAAACAAGGTGGTCCCAGAATGTCGAACGTCTCAAAGACAAAGGCCCTTTGCCAAAGGAGACCCCTCACCCCAAGGGACCTGCCCCTGCTTTAACCTGGGTCCCTGAGCTTGTCTGTGTCAGTGCAGAGGCCACCACCCTCGTTGCCAATGTCAGAATCTCTTGGGGAGCAGTTTCAAAGAGCTGTCTGGGCCCCTCCTAGGAGAGGCTGAATGGGTAGGTCTGGAGGGGAGTCCAGGAGCCTGCGCTTTCCAGAGCACCCTGGTGATGCTTGTGGCGGCAGGCCCGGGAGGCCCTGGCTTCTAACAGTAAAGCAGCGCTTCAGGTGGGTGGATTCCAGCAAGGAGTGAACGCTGACAGCCTTATCCTGAGGAACAAAGTAGAAAAACTACGGACAGAGAGACAGACTGACAGACAGATGGACAGATGGGTAGATGGACAGATAGATAAACAGAACAGCTATAGTAACTCCAAAGCACAGCGACGCAGGCTGTTCTGTGCAAGGATCAGCCATCTTAATTCCTCTGCAGAATAAAGCAAGGTGCCAGCTAACCAGGGGAAACAGCCTGCAACATCATCCAGGCCCGGGACATGTGCTCATGGCGACAACACGGTCATCAGAAAGGGTTAATGGAAGACAACTGAGGTTAACTAACCGGGCTTTTAAGAGACAGAAAGAGGTTCATCTCAGATGATTACAGTTTTAACAAGTTTTTGGCACTTAAAGGAGCTTAAAGATTAAAACCATACAGGGAATGAAGCAGGCAGTTTCAGGACAGGGGTTGCCTCCAAGGAGAGAGGGAGAGATGAGAAAGGGTGAGTGAGGTGAGATGAGGTATTCACTGCATCTTTAAAGTTGTACTGTCTTTAAAACGGAGAGAGGGGCCGGACCCGTGGCTGTGGTTAAGTTCACGCACTTTGCTTCTGTGGCCCAGGGTTTTGCCAGTTCGAATCCTGGGCGCGGACATGGCACTGCTCATCAAGCCATGCTGAGGCAGCGTCCCACATGCCACAACTAGAAGGATCCACAGCTGAAAATACACATCTATGTACTGGGGCGCTTTGGGAGAAATAAGGAAAAATAAAATCTTTAAAAGAAAAAAAACAGAAAATCATCAAAGTAAATACGGCAAAACGATAAATTGCTGTAAAATTTGGGAGTTTAGGTACATGAGTATCTACAATACAGCTTTTATGCTTTTCTGATTAGTTGAAACATTTCATAATTAAAATTTTAAGAGTAAATCTGAAGATTCCACACTTTGAAATGTGTATGCTGTTTGACCTAGCACTTCTACTTCTAGAAATTTATCCTAAGTTTGTAACTAAGGGCGTACGAAGACAGTGGACAGGTAGCCATAAGAAAACCCTCAAAGGTATATCCCAAAATGTTAAAGGAATACTTATCTCTGGATGGGTGGGGAATAATATTTTTGGTTTTCGTATTTTATAGGTTTTCTACTAGGAACACACATTGCCTCTTGTAATAAGAAAGTAAGTTAAGAAGCAGGAGAAGGAAAAGCAAAGCGCAGTGATGTTGCAGAGGCACTGAGGTGTGTCTCCCTCCTGCTCTGCGAGATACATGCGGTATTACAGTATTACAACGCTTACTATGATCCACTTACTATAGTTGTTTTCCCCGAGGCGGGTGGACCCAAGATTACAATCTTCGGCACTGTGGAATAAAAAGATTTGAATGTCACTGCTCGATATGACGAAGCAACCTCCCATGTCTGCAGCATCTGGGCGTATTTATTTCTTCCCTCCCCAGATTTCACTTTCTGCCAGTGACACGGTCGTCTGTAACCCAGCAGCTCAGAGATGCTCTCACCACAGAACATATTCTCTGTGTTTAGAGAGGTAAGTGATCACTGAGATGGTTTATTTTTCTGTCTCCAAAGGGATATGGACATGGTAACTTGTTTGCTAAACTAATAAATATCAAGAACAATTGGGATTTCAAACACCATAAAGCATTTTAAACAGGGACTTTGTCTTGGGGACACGCTCTCAAATAAAGCTGTATTTTATGTAAATCGACCTTCGAAGATTTTTTTTATATATATATCTATGCCTATTTATTTAGCAAATTGTATTCCTCATCATTTTACAGAGGGAAATAATAGGCAAAAGCCCGGGGTGTATGGGCCAGATTTATAAAACCCCAGACAGGAAAGTCTTTGTTTTCAAATATGGGCATTTCTATGCAAATAGAAACAAGTGGCTGCTTGCTTCAGTGTGAGACTCCTGGTTCTGGAAGTTTCTTGGCCCTGCAGAATTCCCAAAGCGGCTACTGGACTATTGAGTAGGTGCTGGCCACTGGAAAAGACAAGACCAGCATCTTAAGAGGAGAAGTGGAAGGCGTGTATGCTTGGGTCAAAACAAGGCAACAGAACATGGTGTCTGGACAGATGAACCCACGCTGATTCCTCCCTGAGCGCCACCTTGATTGTGTCACCCTCTCCCCCTACCTGTGGGGAGTGAGGGGCACGGAACAGAGGCCATGGAAACCAGGTCCATGCCTTTGCCACCGATAGCCGGCCCCGACCCAAAGTGTGGATGAACAGACGTGCACTCCAACTCATTAGAGGCTTGAGCCTCTGCTGTCTATAAGCAGACCCCATTCCTGCCAGACTACCGGGAGGGAAATCCATGCAGAGGACAATGGATGTGCACGACCTTCTAGTTTGGAAGTGGACCCTAAGAAGGAACTATTGTGTCCACGTGGCTCACCATTTAATGATCAGCTCCCTACACCCAGCTAGGCTGCCCACATTTAAATAGACCTTTGCCCAAATTCAGAGCACCTTCTCATTTTCAGGGAAAATGTGGAAGAAAAGTTTAAGATAATTTGCTGACTCACTCCACAAACACTTTGAGTGCCTCGTCTGTACTCGGCACTGGACCGCATGCTGCCGAGAAAGGCAGGATGGACCACGGCCCCTGGTGAAAGCTAGTGAGTAACTGCACTAGACGAGAACTGAAAGGGAGCCTCACACTCTGTGCCCCAGTCTCCGACAAGGGGCTGCTCTCTCCTCAAGGACATGAGGAGTCAGACACACATCATGGTTTTCTGCTGCTTCCAGGTGGAGGGCCCCCCAGACCCTGTGGAGAGTCTGGCCTCACCCGCTGGTGATGCTCAGGACACAGGCCCAGGGAAGACGGCCGGGGCAAGCCAGGGCAGGGATTCACGGCCCATTCTCTGCTCTAGCCACGTAATGTGGCGCAAGGCCTTCTGGGCCCTCCACCTGGAGGAGAGAAGCCACAGCAGGGAGAAAACACTGCTGACAGGATGGGTCTGGAAATGAGGTGGATTTGGGGACACTTGGTCAGGTGACATGATGAGCGGGATTGGAGCTGGGGTGCCATGGAAGGTTTGGGGGAGGGGCAGCATTAGAGCAGCAGGGAGGGAGGTCAAGGGCAGAGGGGCCCTGTACAATGAAGCAAAGAGCTCACACAGACCACAGGGAGAACACTTGCTTGCTAAAGCCGGAGTAAAAGAGCAGCAGGCGGACGTGGGTCTGGCTCATGCGTCCATGGCCCCGCTGCCTCTGCAGGCCTCTAAGCACAGGCCTCCACTGAAGTTCCTCGGAACTGGAGCCAGACCCAACAGTGCTCAGGGCCTGCGGAACCCCAGGAGAAGGCAGATACATCTCGACGAGAGCATTTGGGCAACGAGTTGACTCCCAAGTCGCGCATTCATCTTGACAAAGTTACGCGGATGGAAGGCTGCTGGGGAAACCCTCCCCTTCCAGGCTCCTGTAAGTGGCACCCAAATTGTACACATCTATGAAAACGCTTTAAAAGGGGAACATCCGCGGCCTTTCTCCCACCTAATTTCTCGCACACATTTATGTGATTAATTTCAGTTTCTTAAAATCTAACACCTTGAAACTCCAGCCCTGCTCATGAGTAATTATTTATAAACAGTGTCATAAAAGGCTGCTTGACTGCCAAGAGTAATCAACATCTTCAAACCACTTCAAAGGAAATCAAAAAACCTTTCCATCCACAGATCCTTTTGAGGTTTAACTAGGAGCATGATTTAAAATTCACAAGAAAACCCTTAGGTATTGGAGCTCTAATACACAGCTTTCTTGGACAAACGTTTGATAAAAAACGAAACATACCATTATATACACCATCGCCTGCTTTAATATTGCCCAGGGCTACTGTAAATGCTCACTTTGTACTAAATCTGCTTTTCTCACGGCGAAGGGGCTGCCAGCCCGTGTGCAGGTGGCTCCCCTCGTTCCCTCCTGCACTCGCTCACTGGGATGAGTCTGGAGCCTCCTCTCTGTCTACACCGGCCACTGGCCATGTCACTGTGTGTCACAGTGAACTCCTGCCCACCCAACACCCATGCCCAGAAAGCAGAGGCTTCAGAGCCCAACTTCCAGTTAACAAAGGCCACTATGTGGCTGGAAGGAGGCATGACAACCTGACCCACTAGCCCAGGGCAGGGGAAATGCTCACTGGATGTCAGGGGACCTCTCTGTGTCTCCTGTCCTCTTGTGCAACACACAAAGGTTGGGTTAAACCCATTTCTAGTTTCCCCCAGTCCCAGAAAAATCACACAAAATCTCGGTCTTCTCCCCTGCCTCCCATGTTTTTGCTGCACCTGTCAGTGGAGGCCTGAGCACGGGGAGGGAAACCCACAAATGTCCCTCTCTTCTTTCCATTTAAAAAAGCTGGGACTTGAGCCAAAGAGTTCCAACATCCATAAGAGCTGCTAGCCCAAGGCCTGGGAGAGGGGGTGAAGGGCTGTGGGAACAAATCAACCCCCCAAAACAGTGGTCACTGGGGTCCAATGACTCTACTCCCTGAGAGCACCTGGGCCAAAAACCTTGACTCCAGCTATTCAGGAGGACAGACTGGAGCTACATGAAGCAGGGCGCCCCCGCTTGAGAGCAACAGACCGGATGCCATGTGGAGAAAGGAGGAAAGGCTCCATGGAGGGCAGACTTGGAAAGCCACAGGACCATGGATGAATGGGAAGAGGTGCTAAGGAGGGTGGAAAGAGGTGGTGAAGGGAGACAGGAGGTGGCACAGGTGGCCTTAAGGCCAGCGCTCAAGATGACTGTCCAGCCAATGTCGGCTTCACTGCATCTAAAATAGAAAAATGGTGTTGGAACTTTAAAAATTCTCATGAAGTGGACACTGAGAATTATATATGCACACAGAGAAGCAAAATCAAAACATAAAGATGGAATCTGCCTCAAATTGTAGGCTCTTGAATTTCTAGCTGGGCAGACTGGCTAGGCTTTGGGGTTCTCGGTTTAAGATCACACAGCATGGCACACGCGGCCCCGGGTAGGACTCTTCAGAGCAGGGGCATGCAGTGCCATCACAACCCAACTTACCAGGGTTCAAATGGTTATGTTATCATCAAGTACAATCTTCAATTTAGAAAATCTCACGAGGCTTTTCACAAGTGAAACCCGCCATCACACCCCCTGAAGCCCCGCGGGAGCGTCAGGACCTGGTCATTCCTTCCGGTGGCAGTCACTGACCAGCCACCACAGGCCAGGCCAGAGCTTCACAGCCTCCCTCTCGGGTGAACACGCCATTTTACAAATGAGGGAAGTGAGGCCAAGAGAGAGCAGTCTCTTCACATTTTAGCAGGAGAACCGGAAGGGCAGTGCACTGAAGGGCTCTGGCAGTGGGACGGCAGGAAGGGCCACTTCCCTGACCTGCGCTTTTGCTGTCCCTTTGCTTCGCTTTGCTGTCCTTATTTGGTGGTGGCAGTACGAGAGAGATGAACACGGGCAGACATGCTCCCAGCAGCCCTTAGACAACAGAGCTTAGCAACCCCGAGCCCCATCCAGCCTCAGGGCTGGGGAAGTGGGAATGCGGAAACATCTTCCTCCGGTGCCGGAGGCCCGGCTGGTGAGCTGCGGTCTGCAGCAGGACTGCCAGAGACGGAGGCTTAACCCCACCCTGCAGAGCAGGGGAGCCTCCCACCCACGCCCACCAGAGCACTGGGGCCTCTTGGAGGAGTGAGTCACAGCAGGAACAAAGGAAGGCAGGGCGGGCAGCTGGAGAAGGTGCTTCTCCTGCCCACCCAACCCGCCTCCCCCCCGGCCCACGTCATGGCTCTATCTCCACCTGGGGCATCCAGGCTCACAATCAATGTCAGTTCTCAAACCTGCTAACTAGAGGCTCAGAAAAGAGCACTGTGGAGCTCTCTTTGAACTACCTTGCTTAGGTCAGTGAAACGGCAGCGGGACCAAGAAGCCCAGCAGTGATGCTCTGCCGCCAAGCCCGAGACTGCATCAGGACCTGCGGGCAGGGCACGATGGAAAGGCCAGGTGTGCCTGGTGCACCTGCAGGCTAGGCATCTTCTCTCTCACCGTTTTCTTTCTCTAAACTACTTAGTGTCCTTTCTCATGTCAGGCAGCTCAGGCCTCTGTCCCTCTCTGCACCAAGTGCTCATGTCACTGGTGTGCTGGTAGAACCTTCAAAGCAGCTAATGCTCCAATGAAAGAAACATCAAAGCGCCAAGATGCCACTTCTCCCTGACACTGGAGGATGACAATGATCCTCCTCCACTCGGCAAATCAACCGGGGAACAGAGCCCTCTCCTCTCCCTGCTGCGGGGTTCCGGGCTCTGGCCTTGGGTCTGGCCAACCTGCACGAGGGCCGAGGTTTGGCGTGTTCCGGCACTCATTATTGGGTGCTGATAATGGGACCATCAGGAAAACCCAAGTTCTGCCTGTCTGGGTAGACCAGAAACCAAATTGACACCTGACAAGTGTAATCACAGAGCTTAGACCCAATAGGTGACATCAGCTGGGGCATGCAAAAGCATTAATAATTGATTCCATGGCTATTCTGAAGCTTTCACTTTAATAACTGGGCAAGAGGATTATTAGTGGTACTCCAAACGAAGTTAAGGCATCTTTCAATTACCTACCACTCCAAGTTGTCGAAACCCCTCCATACCCTGTTCTGACCACCCTTTAGACACAGGGAGGACAGAGGAGTTCA
Source organism: Equus quagga (assembly GCF_021613505.1). Classification (NCBI taxonomy): domain Eukaryota; kingdom Metazoa; phylum Chordata; class Mammalia; order Perissodactyla; family Equidae; genus Equus; species Equus quagga. Next base: position 92,905,661 of record NC_060267.1, read on the forward strand.
CACGTGCTCCCAGGAAGAGGAGGGGAAGGAGGGGGCTCGCAGAGTGCTCACCGTTATCGTTGTCTAGTTGTAAGTGATTGATCATGAACAGGATAGGGTCCTTGGGCTGGTGGATCAGGAGTTGCTCCAGCATGTTCTGTGGGCACAAGGCAGACACCCATGTAGTTAACACCTGCATGGGCACCCAGGACCCTGGGCTCCAGTGGCCCAGCACCCTGGTCACTATGGATACTGGCTATGGGACCTGAACTCTCCACCGCACCCCACCAAATGTATCTTCAACTTGGGACCAGCTGGCATCTGCTTGGGTCCCCGCAAGCAGAGGCATGAGGGAGGGGCCATGTGGGTCTTGCTGGGGAGGTACCTGGAGAGAGGCAGAGCTGGAGGGACTGCGCCCGTGACTCGGAGCAGGCAGTCCCAGGGCCCTCTCCCCTCAGTCCCTTTGTGCTTTCCAGAGCAGCCCTCCTTCAGGTCTTCCCATGCACCACGCTCATTCACCCTTCAGAGCCTTAGCAAATGCTGTTCTCTCAGCTTAGAACACTTCTTCCTCCGTCCTCAGGTCTCAGTGGAAACAGACCCGCCTGAGCACACTCACTAGGTAAATCCTGTCATATGCTCCTACAGCCCCTGCGTGTCTGTTATTGCCTCACCCTGTCCCAGTGCCTGGCACAGTTATGGTAGGTGCCCAATGCAGAGATCTTCTGGAGGACATGGCCATCACTGCTACCTGTGTCTCTCCAGAGCGGCACAGAATATTTACCAGCTGAACATCTAAATAGTACTGGGATAGTCTGGCCATTTAATTCCATGGGAAAGCAGCTTCCATGGTTCCAGAACAAAAGGCACAGAAATGAACCAGGTAGCTGATAGGAGCTGGGCTGATGCAATAAGGAGGATCCTTCAGTCCTAGGGACAAGCAGGGAGGGCTTTAGTTCTTGGGGGGAAGAGGGAGCAGGGGGCATTAAAAAGCACTGAACTGTGCGAAGTCCCAGCTCCGCTCCACATCTCGCCAGCAAGTCCTTTCCCTTCCCTGGGCCTCAGCTTCCCCACCTGTCAAATGGCATGGTTGGGCGAGATCCCTAGTTATATATCACTGGTGAGATGGCGTGAGATGACTTTAGCTGGTTCACAGATGTTTTTAATTTCACTTTTCAATAGTTGCAGGTGTAATGTATATTACAAAAATTCGTACATCAAATCTATGATTTTAAGAATATTGCTTAGGATGAGATGAAAAAAGTTAGTTAATATTTTAAAAGTGGGTTGATTTAGGGCCCAGCCCCACGGCCAAGTGGTTAAAGTTCCGTGTGCTGGGGCCGGCCTGGTGGTGCAGCGGTTAAGTTTGCACGTTCTGCTTCAGCAGCCTGGGGTTTGCTGGTTCTGATCTGGGGTGCGGACATGGCACTGCTTGGCAAGCCATGCTGTGGTAGGCACCCCACATATAAAGGAAAGGATGATGGGCACGGACGTTAGCTCAGGGCCAGTCCTCCTCAGCAAAAAGAGGAGGACTGGCAGTGGAGGTTAGCTCAGGGCTAATCTTCCTTAAAATAAATAAATAAATAAATAAATAAAGTCCCGTGTGCTCCACTTTGGCAGCCCAGGTTCGAGGGTTCAGATCCCAGGTGCGGATCTACTCCACCCACCAGCCACACTGTGGTGGTGTCCCGCATATAAAAAAATAGAGAAGATCGGTACAGATGTTAGCTTAGGGCTAATCTTCCTCAAGGAAAAAAAAAAGCAAAAAAAAAGGAGGAAGATTAGCAACAGATGTTAGCACAGGGTGAATCTTCCTTGGCAAAAAAAAGTGGGTTGATTTAAAGAAACGATTAAGTTAAAATGGAAATGTGGTGGTGGTTATATGAATCCATACATGTGATAAAATTTCATAGAAATGTACACACAGTGAAAAAATGAGTGCAGGTAAAAATGAATGAAATCCAAATAAGGCCTGTAGTCTGGTTAACAGTACTGTACCAATGTCAATTTCCTGGTTTTGACAATGTACTATAGATATGTTAGATGTTATTACTGAGGGAAGCTGGGTGAAGGGTACAACAGAACTCTGTACTATTTTTGTAACTTCCTGTGGGCCTAAAATTATTTTAAAATAAAAAGTGTAGGGCCAACCCCTGTGGCCTAGTGGTTAATTTCAGTGTGCTTCACTTGGGTGGCCCAGGTTCAGTTCCCAGGCGAGGACCTACATTGCTCTGTTAGGGGCCATGCTGTGCTCGTGGTCCACATACTAAAAGATAGAGGAAGACTGGCATGGATGTTAGCTCAGGGCAAATCTTCCTCAGGAAAAAAAAATTGAAAAATAAAAGTGTAAAAAAAAATGGAAATGGTAAAAACTATGGAGGGAACACACAAATGACTATGGACTGGAAATACTGGACCAAAAGCTTTCTGGGGCTGCTCCTTCCAATCACTATGAGATACACCACATTCTCCAGAGCAGCCCACAGTGCCCCAGGAGCCACCTCCATCCTGCCCACCAAACAATGACTTGTAACTCAGCCAGCCACTTTCTTCACTTAGAATGGCCACTCTGTTTTAGAAATCTCTCTCTCTAACTCTATTAGTTGACTCTTTCCAAAGGAAGCATGTATTTGCTGGAGAGATGGAGACTTAGGTTTCTTAGTCTCAGCTCTTCTCTCACCTGTGCAGGTCAGAGGCTCAAATGACCAGAGGCGTCCCCATGGTGGAGCCTCCCTCGATGGAGTGTACCCTGAGGAGACAAACGCTCTAAAAATTGGGCTCCAGCTTCCCTCCGGCCCTCAGAACCTCTGACTGACTGAGAGTTCTTCCAGTCCAGCTCCTGAAAGCCTTTACCTCCAGGAGATGCAGAAGGGAAACCTGGAGCAAATTCAGAGGCAGGTCTCTCCTAAGGTCACCCAGGGGGTGGGGACCCAGTCAGGTCAGGAACGCAGGATGAGAGCTTGGGAGCTGCCCAGAACTCCTGGGCCTGAGGAAGAGGGGCCAGGTGGGAAATGCTGTCCAACCCACAGGGCAGCCGTCCCACGAAGGCGGCCATCTCAGGACAGGGATGCCACCTTGAGCTCGGGCACTGCCCTGCTCAGAAACCAACACTGCGGACAGACTGGGAATTGTCAGCCGCGGATGAGTCCCTTGAAGACCAGCTCTTGCAATCCGGCATTTCACACATGGGGAGCTGAGAAAAGGAAGGGACTTGTTCCAGGCCACCGAGGCGGCTGGCGCGGAGCCAGGACCAAATCCTGGCCAGGATGGCCTGCTCCCTTCCCTCCCTCCAGGGTCTACCGGGCAGGGACAGAGAGCGTGGTCAGATCGAAGGATCCCTTGGGGTCACGGCGGGGCAGGAGTCAACACCCCAAGCTGGGCGGCCCCGAGGTTAACAAACGTGGGCCCCCAGCACCGAGGTCGCCGGCGCGCATCCAGTACCGCGACAGACGTTCCCGGGCCGCTGCCCGGTGTCGCGACAGGGCGGGGCTGCCCGGTCACCTGCATTATCTCGAAGATGTGGTTCTCCTCCCCGTACTGGGACATTTCCGGGGGGATGTGGTGCGGGGCAGTGGTCGCGTCCATGCCGCCGAGCAGCGCGACCGCTCCCTGGTGACCGTGGTCGCTAGGGGCGCCGCTACGTCATCAACGCGCGCAGCTCCCTGGCAACCACGGTCGCTAAGGGCGCCGCGCTTCTACGTCATCAGCGCGCGCCGCGCCGGCCCGCCCGCGAGACTGGTGCTGGGTGGGGTCCCTGGCTCCTTGGCCAGCGCGCCTTACCGCCTGGGACAAGTGCTCACCCCGCCCCAGCCTCGCTGTCCCGGCTGTGCTTCTCCAGCTGCGGCCTTCTAGGGCCAGACGTGCCCCTGGTAGGGCCCCCCCCTGTGCTGAGACACCCAAGAACACCCCGAGGGCACGTCGGCCCCAGGAGCTTCGTGGGCCAGCCCAGGCTCTATTCTCTGAGCCTCAGTTTCCCCATCTTTAAAATGAAGAATAGATGTGAAGGAGGGTTTTGAAGAGGGAAAGGCGTCCAAGGGGCGAGCCGAAAGGCCGAGGGTTCTGTTGGAAACTCTCCGGCCAACTTGCAGCTTCCGAGCCCCAGGACCTCCCGCCGCCAGCTCCAGGGGTAGGGCGAGGCTGCCACGTGACCCGATTGCTATGGCACCCGCGGTAACAATCCGGCCCGCGGCCCCGCCCCTTCCCATCCCGACAGCCTCACCCCACCCACCCAGCCTCCCAAGCCCCGGGTAAGGCCTCCCTGCCCCTCTGGGGCACCAGACACTCACGGAGGCACTACCGGCTTCAGGGCGCTCTGTGAGTGAAGGCCGCTCTAGGACAAGCAAGGTTAAAGCGGGCCGGGGGCGGACCCCCCAAACCCCGGGTTCTGAAACTGGCGGGGTGGAGGAGTGGAGAATGGAGGGGACCGCTGCTGCTGCCCTGGGAGAAGGATGGGGTGGGACGTGGTGCGGGGGAAGGAGAACTGCGAGCCGTGTTAATCCCCAGTGGGACGAGGACGGCCTGGTATCGGACGCAGTACTGAATTGGGACTCTGGCTCTTGTCCGTTGCCATTTTTGGTAGGAGTTACCGTTTTTGAGCTCTCTGTCCTATCAACAAAACTGTGGTGTCTATGTACCTTATGGAGAGGGAGTATGGCATAGTCAATACAGACAGGCCGGAGTTCAAATCTTGCTCCACCGCTTACTAGCTGTGTGAGCCTGCTCTGTGCCTCACTTTCCTCCTCTATGGAGTGGGGATTGTGGGAGGATTCCATGAGCTCATATATTTGAAGTATTAGATAGTAACTGGCATGCAGTAAGTCTCCAATACATAGGGGCCACTATTAGTCATATTATTTCATTTAATCTTTGCACCAGCCTTGAGAAATAGGTAACTTCATTCCCGTTTTATAGAAACGGGAGGATCAGAACGGTGAATAGCTGTTGGCGGAGTGACTTTGGGCAAGTCATTTCCCCTCTCTAGGCCTCTTTCCTCATCAGTTGTTGATCTTGGAGCATTAGAATCAGAAGGCTCCTTGAAGAGCTTCTAACTGAAACTGCCTCATTTTACAGATGGATAAACTGAGGCCCGGAAAGGGGGAAACTCTTAGCTAAGTTCACTTGTTAATGCAAGGCGGAGCCTGGGCTGCAACTTGGCGTCCTGACTCCTAGCCAAGGCCTTTTCCATCAGCCCCTCGCCCAGAGACACGCCCTCCAAGGATATGAGGCTGCAGCTGTGCCTCTCCCCTCAGAACTGCTTCCTCGAAGCGTGCACACCTTGGTCGGCTTGTCAGACCCAACTGCAAAGACAGCTGGGGAAGAAAAGGAAGCTGCTTCCTCTTGGAGCAAAAAATACAATCACTAAGCCAGCAGTTTGCACTGGAGAGCTCCAGTTTGCTTCCTGGACATTTCTGAAATGACTTGCCTTTCTCCTCATTTATTTTAAGCCCTAGGCGCTTTTCATACCATGATTTAATCTTCTTTAGCAGCCTGGAAAAATACAAATCAATTAAAGCCTAAAACCTAGTGAGTAATCATTTTTCCCTCCCTCCTCCCCTAGATCGAGAAGTACCTGCACCCTGTGCCTTTCATCCAGACTAATTTGGCTGGTTCAAGGGACGATTACTTTGGATAGCTTATTACAGCTCCTCTCATGACATTCCTGGCGTGCATGTCACAAGTCGCTAGGATCAAGAACTGAGTCCCTTTTGCTCTCAGGGGCTCTTGGGGCCACCAGCCAAGGTAATGCTGTATCCCTGAAGAACTTGGCAGCCATGGAAGCCCCACGAGGGTGGCAGGGAGCCAGGCACACAGGCAGCCCCCTGAATGCTAGTCCACATTGCTTTGAGATGGGGAACAGTCTTGTGGGAGTGGAAGCGAGGCCCAGAGGTGTAGCTAGTGCATGACCCCTGTGAGGGCTCGGACAGCTTTTCAGGCTCTTGGTATCCCCCACCCACCTACCCCAAGCCACAGTCAATCTGATGCCTGGCATGCTTGTCTCTGAGGACCATCACAGAGGGAGGGAGGTATCCAAGTTAAGGGCCCAGACTTCATAAAGTCGGGCAGAGCTGAGTGGGAAACCTGACTTGCTCACTTCCTAGCTGTGTGACCTCAGCTCCATCATCTGTCATGTAGGGATACTCGTAGTACCCCATTCACAGGGCCATGGCGAGGACCTGAGATAATGCACATCCAGGTTTTTCCTAGAGCCCCATCGAATAACCTGCTGTAATTCGGAGGACTGGGGTGAGCCGTCCAGGACCTTGCTGGGGGCTGGAGCCCAGCCCCTCTTGCAGACTGTGTAGCCCCTCATTTCCGACATCTGCATCCACTCCCCTGCTTCATTCTCTCTGCAGCAGTGCCCTCGTCTACACTACTATTCTTTCACTTATCCCTACTGTCCACCTCCCACTCCAAAAGATAAGTTCCTCCAGGGTAGGGAATATTGTCTGTCTGTTCAATGCTGTGTATAGCCCAGCACCCGGAATAGTGCCTGGCATGTGCTGGGCAATGCAGAAGGAATGAATGAACAATGAGTGAATGCCTGAAGTGCTTCTTACCCTCTTTGGCCTTCAGTGGTTCTTCTCATAGCTTTGCCTGACACTTGGGGTCCCTCAGCCTCACCCTGCCCACCGCTGCCTTCTGCACTTGCTCACAATATTCCCACATCCCCACCTGCCAGCCTCTAACCCAGGGTCCCACCCGCTCTGCCCCCCTGCTCTCCACCTCTCCAAAGCCCACCTTATTTTCCAGCCTCCCCTCCTCCGTGGCAGCCTCTGCCTCTCTCAGGGTACACACCATGCCTGTTGTGGCATTCCCCTGTCCTCGCATGCAGCCCGTTTAATCACAGTAGCTTTGATTGCTCCGGCAACCAGGCACTACTGCATTCCAGGCTTTGGGCTCCACACCTTACACCTGCCGTCTCCTGCGGCGCATGTCAGGAGAGAGGCTCAGAGATGAGCAGCTTGCCCAAGGCCGGAAAGAAGTGCTCGAACCCGGATTTGAACCCACGACTGTGTGATGCCAGGCCTTGGGTTTTTAACCACCACCATGATGGGGGAAGGCCAGGCGAACCGTACACACTCCGCCTCCTCCCCGAACCTCCATGCCATGCTTCTAGGTCTTCACTTCCCCAGTCGTGTGTGAGCCCGGGCCGGCACTACTGGAGGCAAGTGACGCGCTGCCTCGGCACAAAACTTAAGTGGGAAGGCGGGTGGGGTAGTAATCAAGACAAATGATATTTAAATGCACTATCTTAAAAAGTCAAAATTAATGCAAAAATCCATTTAGAATAAAGTATCAAAAACGTAAATAAAGACAGGAGCGGTTTTGCTGATTTTTCCTTTTGCTTCAAGCTTCAGTACGACAAGGCACGGCACTGCACCCAATCCTGTCTTTACTTAAAATTTCGATATTTTGTTCTTCGTGGACTTTTTGGTGTTCGCTTTTATTTTCTTAAATAGTGTGTTAAATAGTCTTACCTGTCTTGATTGCTGACTTTTCTGGCACCCCCTTACATTTTGCACCGAGGTGAGTGCCTCACTCGCCTCAGTGTAGTCCAGGCCCTGGTAAGCCTGTCACCATGGGAGGCACAACAGAAAACCTCAGCACCCTGGGTTTACTGTGCCTGCCATTTCTGTCTCCGGGCGGGGGTGGGGGGACTTTGGCTGTATATGGGCCCCACGGCATCCCCACAACCCTGGCTCCCCTTCCTGCTTGCCCACTTCAGGTGGGGGACTGAGTGGGGAGGAGGCTGAGCTGGAAGGAAGCTACTGCCCTGCCTGGCCCTGGACCAGACCTGTCCCCCATGGAGCTGTGGCTGCTCTGTTGGCAAACACAAGTGCTATGGCTCCCAGGGGTGGCCTCAGGACACTGCCGCTGAAGCGTGCTCTATTTACAGTAGACCCACTGGAGTTTATGGGGTGCAATTGTCAGGGTCCCTCCTGGCACAGCTCCTTTATGGCAACCTGGCTGCGTGTCAGCACTCAGTCCAGGACTGCGGCTCCATCTCCCCAGGTTCTCTGATTTACAGCTCCCGTCATGTCATGGAGGCCATCTTCTGGTCTGTTCTCCTTGCGTTTCCTTTCATCTTTGATGCCATCTCCTCTTGCCATAGAGATGCCCTCCCTGGCTCCAGCCCTGCCCTGGGCTCAGGAGCTAAGGAAGACACAGCAGAAAGAAACATCTTGCGGCTCCATCCTATTCTTGCTTCTCTCCACCTGGGGCCTGCAAGGAAGCCTGGAATCAGTCCCTCCCCACCCCCATCCTTGCCAAGTGTTCTGGCCCCTTCCATTTGCAGCATCTCATTTGGACCCTACCTCGCACAGCCTCCTCTGACCCCCATTCACATAGGGCATGTGCAAGCCTGGGCTCCGTGTGTGCTGGTGCCTTGTGGTGGAGGAGCAGCCAGCTGTGGCAGCTTTGAGGATGCTGGTTAGACATCAGGAAGCCTGGGACCTTGGGTATCTCCCGCACAAGCTTGCTGTGACACCCTGGGCTTCAATTTCCCCCAGAAGTCAAGGGGAGTTGACCTACTGAGGTCCCTTCCACCTCTAACATTCTACAAATCTGTGACCTGGAGCATTTTGCATGCGCTCAGCAAAATTGTGATGTCATGGAGGGCAGAACCCATAGCCTTCTCTGCTCACAGAGGAGATTCTAGACTCGTGGGACCGCCTGGATCACACCAGGGACAGTCTGTGAGGCACCAAAAGAGAGCATTCCCCGTGGTGTTATTGTTTCCAATCAGGGTCATTCCTGCACTAACAGGGGAGGCAGGGAGGAGTCGCGATCAGCCAGCCCTGCCCTGGGAATGGGCAGACCTGAGATCAGGGCTCCTGCCCCAAGCACACAGCAGGGAAACTGCATCTTCTGGGACTAGACAATCAAGTGCTGACTCTTCCCCTGCTTAGCCCATGGGAAAGAATGCCTAGCCTTTCCCACTAATTTAAGAGTAGCAGATGTTTTAAAAGAATTTGGTCCAAACTGATAAAAATCACAGATTTTACAAGCTGTGGCATATTCCTTGATCCCAGCTTTTGCTGACACCACAAGGAGGCATCAGAGGCTGTGTGTGTGTGTGTGCGCGCGCACACGCGCACAGATACCCCAAATCTGGAGAAGCTGAGACCAGAGAGGTTCTTGTCCACAGTTGAGGGAAAGAAATCACATTTCATGGCAAAGAGTGTGTCCTTGGAGGGTAAATGGACTTAGGTCAGGCTCAGCTCTGTCGTGGACAGCCTGCGGGATCTTGAGCAAGTGTGCAGCCTCCTGGGGCCTCATTTCCTTCTCCGCACAATGGAAATGAAAACAGTCCCTGCCCTCCAGGGGTGTGGGGAGCCGCTCGGCCCAGCACTCCGCTGAGAGGAGCTGTGGGCATCCTTCTCGACTCCAGAGCTGGATCCTTGGTCTGGCCCCTGGGACCTCATGGCTCTCCTCTTCCTCCCCATAGAGTCCTCTTCTCTTGTAAATGACTACTGAGGAAGACAATGAATGAGGTGAAAGAATCCCTGCGAAGCATCGAGCAGAAGTACAAGCTCTTCCAGCAGCAACAGTTTACCTTCATCGCCGCTCTGGAGCACTGCAGAGAGAATGCCCACGACAAGATCCGGCCCATCACCAGCATCGGACAGGTGATGCCTCCGGGGCAGGCGGGCGGGCAGGCGGGGCCAGGGTCTCAAGGACCTGCCATACCCAGAGATTCCTGCATGGCACCAGGCCCAGTCCCCTCCCTTGAAAGATGAAAAAAAACCTGAGGCCCAGAGAGGAGAAGCACTTTTGTGCCAGAATCAGGCCTCAGATCCTAAGTGGTGGAATGAGCCATTCATTCACTCCCTCACCAGATATGTGAGCGAATAACAAAGTGGTTAAAAACGTGGGTTCAAGACTCAGCTGGCCACTGTTCAAGTCCTGGCTCTAGCATGTGCTACCTCTGTGACCTTGGGCCAGTGAGTCACCTTATCTACAGATGAGAGGAGCATCTAAAATGAGAGGAGCAGCACACACATCCCAGGTCTCTCATGCGGATTTAGTGAGATCCTCCGTGTACAACACCCAACCCGTGTCTGGCCTTGTCTGCCAGGCCCCGGCTAAGTCCTGGGGGTACAGTCAGGAGCAGATGCGCATGGTCCCAGCTGTCGGACTCCATGGGCTTTGAGGAACTCAGTGTGCCCAGCACATGGCTAGTCTCGTTTGCAGACGTCTTTGTTGACCCACCTCTCCTCATGGAGGAGCTGCTGTCTAAGTTGGCTCTGCAGGACTTGGGGCCTCAAGACCCAGCGAGCCTTCCAGGAGCTTACGGGTTTGAGCCGCAAGCATCAGGCCCAAGCGCCTGTCCCCAACGGAACAGATGCCACCTGCGGAGAAGTTGGCTTGTGGAAAGCTAACCAGTGTCAGGGTGGGGTGGGAGTGGGGACCAGGGCTCAGAACTGCTCAGGAGAAGCACACAGGCCCACGGAGAACAGCAGCCCTTGCTGGCAGCACCCTTCAAGAAATGATTTTTTCTAATTTTTGTAAAAATTTCAATTTTTTAACTTGAAAAATTTTAAACGTACAGTAGACAAATACCCATATAACCTTGCCCTCAATACACCAATTTGTAATATTTAGCCAGGTTTGCGTGATCTCTCCAGACACACACCCTCCTTCTCCTGAACAATTTGGAAGTAAATCGGCTGCATCCTTTTTAGCCCATCCCCCAAAGGCTCAGACTTCAAGGGCACTGGACAGGTTTTCAGTGTCAGGAAGGAGCACCTGAGACCTCCCACCTCTGCTCAGAACCTACATCAGTGCTGAGTGACCCCGGCCCCTCCCATGCATAAGGGTGTAGCCTTCTTGCCTTAGGTTCAGCCAAGGCTTTTGGTGAATAATGGCCCTACACATTCTGACTCTCCATGTGAAGTGTTGACTCCCAACCCTCAGCCTGCCCTCCCTGGACCAGAGGTATCCAAAGGTTACCTGCACACACACACCCTGTAGCCCAGGGATGCTGCTCTGTTGTGGTTACGCCACGGTGTAGGTTCTTCCCCCTTACAGAGCTACTGTACTTGGGAAGGAACCACTTGGGATCATTTGGGAAGCCATCCCCTAGCCTCAAAAAGGCAGCTGGTGGCAGCAGAAAAACCCTGGTTTAGACTCAGAACTTGATGGGTGCTGGAGGAGGCAGGTGATACCCCTTCCCCTGCATCATGGAGACTAGAACCATTTGACTGTGAAAGGGGTCAGTTACTCCTGCCTGGCCCGGAGCCAGATGCTCCCCAGCACAAGATCAGGCCTCCTGCCCTTGCCCCATCTCAGATCCAGTCACTGGATGGTCCCAGATCACTCTGGAGAGAAAGAGCCCTGACCCAGGAAAGATCCCCATTCCCCCCAAGGAAAGGGATGAAAGTTGATGAGCTGTAACACTATTCTTAGCACCTTTTATGACTTATTCAGGAAAGGGTTCCCTACTTCTGTGTCTGAAACACCTTCACAGGGGAGGGTTAGTTTTGTCTTTGGTATTTAAGCCCTTCATCCTCCTAGTTGATTTTTGCCTATGGTGTAAAGTAGAGACTCAGATGGATCATCATTTTCCTCAGCTCCACTTACTGACTTGTCCCTCCTTTCTCTACCTTGGAAACACAGGACATTGAAACTGCAAGGGATTCTAGTTCCTTCTGTTTGCTCCTCAGTCTAAGTGGCCCAACCCAGCACCGTGTCCTCTAAGTGGGACCATGGCATGAGAAGTTGGGGCCCAGCCCTCTTTGCTTAGGTGCGTGGGGACTGGTGAGGGGTGCGGGCCCGGAGCTATTGAGCTGGGGATGAAATCCAGCTTTGTCACTTCGCCACTGACCGAGCAGGTTGTTTTACCTCTCTGAGCCTCTGGTATTTATCTGTAAAATGAGGATTTAAAAAGGTACCCAGCGTATAGGGTTTAGGTGAGGAGTACGTGAGTTCAGGGCTGCAAAGCATTTTGCACAGTGCCTGGGACACTTAATGATATCAGCTGTATATATAGAGTGGTCTGTACACTCAAATGCATAAATGTTACTCACATCTCCCCCCGTGACTCTGGGAGGGTGGGAGGAACAGGGTGGCTGCTCATGGATATGTGCCCCACAAACCAGCCGAGATCCTCATTGGTGCCTCCCAGCTCACGTCACACTGGCCTTTGCAGGTGCAGAACTACATGGAACACCACTGCAACAACTCCACAGACCGGCGCATTCTGCTCATGTTCTTGGACATCTGCACGGAGCTGAGCAAGCTCTGCCAGCACTTCGAAGCCCTGCACTCTGGCACCCCAGTCACCAACAACCTCCTCGAGAAATGCAAAACCTTTGTTAGCCAAAGCAGTGACTTAAGCAGCCTTAGAGCAAAGTAAGTCCCTTCTGGTCCTGTTCCTGAGGCCTCAGCATGCGCATGTGAGGAGGGGGTCAGGGGAAAGGACGGCAGAGGAGGGTCCTAGAGGAAGGGCAGGCTTTTGTTGAGAGGGGAGGTAAGTCTGAACCGATGAGGCATGTGCCTACTATCCAGACTTCCCTAGGTGAGATCCTAGGCCCACCGATTTATTGGAATGACTCTGACCCAACAAATGTTTTGGTTTTTGTCCCCCCAAAAAATGGTTTTAATGAAAACGGAAGATCCTGAGGCCCCAGATATAGTAGGACACAAACTCTCTCACTGGAGCTAGCACCCAGCAGAGGGAAGCTGGTCAGAAAGCAGCTGTTCCCAGAAGCCCACAAAGCAGCAGCAGGTCTGGAACCCGTTCCCATGGCGTCAGCACCACCAGTGTGGTTCCCCCATTCCAAGCCCTGTGGAGGCTGTTTAGATATTAGGGTAAGAAGAGCCAGAGGGACTAAGCAGAGTGTTTTGGAGCTATCACAGCAGGTTTCCACAGCCCCGAATCCAGGTTTCTACAAAATGCAGGCGAGTGCTTCATAGCTCCTGCCTTGCAGGATTACCTGGGGCTGTTGTCCCCTAAACCTGCTGACCCACAATGTCCGAAACAGAGCCGGGCATGGTGTGGGCACAGTCCTCAAGCCTCCTGAGGGGATTCTGATGTGCAGTCAGTGCTGGGATCCTGGCAGAGTTCCTGAGCGGGGTTTACCGGCCCTCCTGCTGCCCTGCAGGTATCCTCACGACGTGGTGAACCACCTCAGCTGTGACGAGGCCAGGAACCACTATGGAGGCGTGGTCAGCCTCATCCCCATCGTCCTAGACTTAATGAAAGAATGGATCGCGCACTCGGAGAAGCTACCCCGCAAAGTGCTGCAGCCTGTGAGTGAGCCCCCGGAACGCCAGGAAGCCACGGGGGCAGGCACTCATCCTTCCCAGGCCACAGGCACCAAGCCTTGGTTAAGAAAACATGAGTATAGGCAACTTACAAAAGACAGCTTCAAACCTAAGGGGAAAGACAAAGGATGTGCTAAACCTCCTTGGAGACCACCTGGTGGGAAACTGTAACTCAGCTGGTGACCTGCTCCATCCCCATCCCAAACCTGCCCGCCCCCAGGGTGCTTTGTTGCTAAACTTGGTTTCCACTGGTTGATCTATTTTCATCGGCACCCACAGTCCCTGCGATTTATTAAGCTCAAAGGGGATGGCCCAATATATTAGTGAGAACCTTTCTCCCACTCTTGCTTTAACTCCTAACTTCCTCACCTCTGAGCGTCAGGCTCTGTGCTGATGAAGAGGACACCTGCTTACAGTGTTGTTGGTGGAGGGTGTCCTGGGGAGGCTGGTAAAGCGCTAGGGGCACTGACTGCCCACCCAGGTCCTCTCTGGGCTCCCACCCACCACCCTGCCAGGCCCGCCCACGCTGCAAGTCCAGCTTTCCAGGTGGAGCCATCAAGCTGGAGGAGACTGCCCAGCTCCTTTCCCGCCACAGTGGCAACTGTAGGCAAGGCACTGCTCTCTGCTCCCACCTCCCAGGATGGTGAGGGTCAGCACGCTGAACTTCCTCAGTGTGATTAGGTCTCTGGACGAAAGCCCAAAGGGGAACAAACATGCCTTTCCTCTCCTTTACGTGGGAGAGGAAGACTGTGAGAGAAGCTGGAAGAATTCTGACTGTGTGGCTCCTGTACAAGGACAATCACCTGACTTTCACAACATAATTAAGGCCCAGACTGTGTAAAATGTGTCGCTGGCTTCTGAGCTGGCCAGAAGTACTGTCTGACTGTTGGTTTTTCCCTTCACAGGGGACGACTTAGCTTCTGTATTCTTGCTTCCTCGGGGGCGACAGTCAAGAATAAAGTGTTCTACCACCTCTCCGCCTGGCTTGGCTTCCTGGGATTTACCCCTTAGACTAGACTGATCCTAAGACAACAGAAGCCAGTGGGCAGTAGCATCCCAAACAAAACAACTAGCAGAGAGCAACCACTATAGACAGGCGTATACCCAGTTCCAGAAAGAAGGTGCTCTGAAGAGCTTTGTGCCAAAGACCCTCAGAAGGCCAGCAAAGTAACTCCTTGTATAGAGACCTATCAGACAAGAGCATCTGAATTCTCCAGACAAAATTAAAAGCTGCCACCTCTGAGTCTTTGTCTCAAAGGATCTGCTTCCACTATTAAAATGGGCAGAGTATACTGACTTCCAGGGGCAGCTGGGCAGGGGCAAGCAATTGAAAACCACATTGCAAATGGAGCTCTTCATCCCTGGTCTTTCCCCAGCATGTCCCAAGCAAGAGGTGGTAAGGCCAGGGAGACCTAAGCATCGTTTAAAGGTTGTTTCCTGCCTTCTTCCAAACAGCTGAGGGCACGTGGAAGGCGGTGGATGCTAGCCGCATGTTTTCATTGGCACATGCACAGAACACAACTGGCAAGGCTCAAGCCCAGTAAGCTGTCGACCATGTCAGTATCACTTAGGCTCTACCAAAAGGGCTGTATTAAACCCAAGGCGCCGGCCGACCCTTAGGAATGCAAGCACACACTAAAAGGAGGGCTGGACGGCAGTGCAGACCCTGTGGGCCTCCTGGTTTTGAGTTTTCTGGTAGGGATGACTCAAGCCAGCACCTCCCCCACCACCATGCCACTCTTCGGGGGAAGGGCATGAATTTGAGGCAGATAAAGGTAGGATTTGTGTGTGTTTGCCAAGTGATCTGCCAGAACGAAAAGAGTCAGAGACTACAGCCAGATTCCACTTGTCACACCCTCCTCCAGGCACCTGAGGTACCCAACGAATGCAGACCCTGAGGCTCCTGCGTCTTTGGACTGGTCCCTACTCTGCCTGTGAGGCCCTCAGGGCCGACACGAGTCACTTCATGTCAACACAGCAGAGTAGTGCAAAACAATAAATTTTTATTTGTTCACAGTTAAACACAAGCAACTGCCTTGACATTTTAGAACATTCTAAGAAGGACAGCAAACCCTTTTGATTCCAATTCCCATTCACTAAGATTGTACCATTTTCTCTCGCAGTTCATGTTTATGGCATCTGATGTGGATTGTTTGACATGCTTTTAAGTTGAGGCGGGAAGGTTGAAACCTTTTGACAAGAGATGACTTTCTTAAATTTAACTAAAAGCAGTCAGTTAAAAAAAAATCTGTTTTTCACTGATGGGACCCTTTTAAACTGCAAGTTAGCCACATATGGTTGATCCATGATTGAGTTATAAAACTAGATTATGTCTTAGCAAAATCTGTTCCTCCGCAATATAATTGTGGTCCATAGAAGTCTTCTGAAAAGTGATCACTGATTCCTCCTAGTGCAAAATGCCTGGCTGCCTCTTTGATAAGCCAAAGTATCTGCTGCATGAAGCAGCACCGTACCCTCCTGTCCAAACACTGCATCAAGGTGGGGGAAGGGAGGAGGGGTTGGTCGGGGGGTGGGGTCTCAAAACTCGCAGGGGTCTTCTCTAAAAGATCTAGTCCCATGTTTCAACTAGCCTACTTATCCCAGAGGATGCACAACTTTGTGGCATTGGGAAGGGAAGAGGGGAGAAAGTTCCTCTGTCTTCATTAACTCATTTCAAGGCCAAAAGCAGTCGTGGGTGCAGGTGCTCGACTATCCCAGGCAGGTTTCACTTGTAGTTACAGCCACTCTTCTCTCAGGCGAACATACACAGACTGCAGGACAGTGTGGAAAAGGTGGCAACACCGCTCTCCCTGGGCACACCAGAGTCATGGGCCAGGAAATGAGCCACATGGGGACAAGGGTCACAGCAGCAGCCGAGGGGCCAGGCCCCGACCTAAACTTGTTCTTTCACCTACAGAGAAAAGCTTAATCAAGTGCAATCAATTCCTTGGCAGCGGTCCAGGGGAGGGGAGGGCAGGGGCACATGTCACAGAACTCTGGATGTAAACAGATACACAGACATCTTCAGACTGGATACGTTTTCCCATACTCATTGCCAGTCAGTCGTAGAGCATGTACCTCCAAGAGTGAAAATGCGGCAGAGTAAGGGGTGCTGACTTGGATCATTTCACAAAGGACAGCTTTCTTCCCCATGTGAGATGTACACTCCGGGGTGGGATCAGGCTTCTCCCAGGACCACTCTGCAGAGGGCTGGCCTCTCAGAGTATCTGCAAAAGGTAGGTGGCACTCCACCTCGACTGCAGTCCTGGACTGAGCCTTCACTCTGCTCAAACCCTCCTTAAACCTGTTCATACTTTCTACCACCTCTTAGTGCCTTCAGTTAGAAAAACTGTGTATCTTCACAGAGTACTTTCTTCCATTTGTTCTTCAGTTATCTCTTTCTGGCTTCAAGTGGTATGTTCTAGTATTTGGTGAAAATTCACATTGGCTAGTCACAGCACATCTGTTATGTTCTCTACACAGAAACACCCAATTTTTTTATTCTTAACTGTGAGTCTGAACCTCCGTGGTCCAGCTCATACAAATCCACTCATTGCCACGATCATTTCATTCATCCTCTTCTACACAACTGCTAGAGTTTTACCTTTCTCAACAGAAACACCGGAAACTACATGTGCTGTAAACGAGAACAGCCCAGAGTCTGGAGTTGTTTCCTGTTGCCCTGATTTTGCCCAGTGAGGTGCTGGCCTCTTTGGCCACGGTGGCATGATGGGCTAATTTTTCCAACTGTCAGTGGCTTCCAGGACCTTTTCCTGGATTGTAACAGTTTACTTTTTAAGAAAAATTCAGACTATTTCCCCCTAAACACAGTACACACATTCTGGCTCACAAAGTAGCTTATTTATCATTTCTCTCTCCACTTAAAGAGCCTAATAAGAACCTTCAGCAGCTTATTCCCAAAGGCTAGGCAGTTTTCTCTCCTGAAAATCTCTGCTGACAAACCTAGGGAGGTCATGTCTCCTCAGCCACCTTGCTAGTCTTAGCACTCATCTCCAAGGAGACCTTTTAAAACTTCTTGACCCAAGAAATGACCTTTCTTTCCTACCTTTGGATTTCAGTCAGTTTTTGTATTCAGAACCAGATACTTCTTCCAATCCCACAGTAATAATCTATGTGGACTTTATGGCAGAGCCTTGTCTCAAGCTTTTTAAAAATTCACCAACATTCTGTGTGCTGGAGGTCCACTTGCTGATTTACCTGTAGTAGATTCGGGAACTCATTTTCTCTCTGGAGACCAGGCTGCCATCTTCTTCTACCCCTCCTCCTTCTGCTGCACCCCTCCCCCCACCCCCCAAATAAATTGTAGTGCTCCTTTTTAAACAAACTTCATGCTGCCCAAGAAGCAGACTCCAATCTTCTCAGGGTCTGTGCTAACCCTGGTTAGTGTCAGGTGGGGATCAGGGTAAGTTACAGACATTGGTCAAACGGCTCTGAGGCAGGGAAGCTTGCTCAGAGTGACTTTGGACAGAGGCTATCCAATCCTGACATTTAGGAATACCATGCTGCTTAATCAGTCTCAAGACAGGACCTGCCTGTAAAGCTAACTGCTCTAATGCCTTTGTCCTGCCGATTCCCAGACCTGAGTTCTCTCTCAGGAGCTCCTCTACTATCACCTTTCCATCCTTAAAAATACTTGCTACAGGATAATCAAGTCCTGTCCACTCTTGGCAGGTTTATCATTTTCAAAACCAGACCAAACCTTACTACTAACTCGAGTCCTTTGCAACATAAAGCCTAAATTTTTAGGTTGGTAACATCCACAAGACTCCAGGCCCTAACCCCCAAGTCTTGGCTGAATAAAACCCATGGCCTCCTAGAACCCAAAGGAAGCTGAGTGCAGCTCTTCCGGGTCAGCAAACAGACACCCAGGCCAGAGGGATGGTGGTTTTACCTGCCCATGGAACCTCCAGCCCAGGCCTCAGTCCACTTCACCACACTGCCTTCTCCTTCCCTGTATTTTTGCAATCTGCCTGTTTTTTTCTTTCTTTGCATTGGCCTCCTTGCCTTTGCCAGCTGGTCAGGGAAAAGGCTTTGACTTAAGCGCCTGGTATCTTTGCTCTGTGGCACAGATCTCTTGGGCTTGTGGAGGGGGAAATCATTTAGAACTGATTTCAATAGTTAGCCTGAAACACTTTTTTCCCTTTCTGAATTTGTTCATGTTTTCCTTTTCTAAAACTGAACTAGGAAACTAAAATGTGTTCGATTTTAAGCTTTCCTTTGGACAAAGCTGAATTAAACGTGTGGTGTTGTTAATACCCCACACTGGGCATCCAGCAGCAATTGCTGGTGCTGTGCTGGGCTGAGAGCAGTCAGGTCCACAGCCTCCCTCAGGCTGGGAATCAGTCAGTCACACCCGAAAATCCTGTCCCAAGGAGGTCTTCTGTCAGTACAGCCTTGGTGACAGGGAGTCTCTCATTATCTAGTATCCCTTTGTTAGGAATACTAGAATATTTATTGCCATAGTTAAAAAAAGAGACTTTTACCCTCACGTGCTGGAAGCTTCCATATGCAGTAAGATTTCGTACCATCACAGTTTGTCTTTCCCTCTTCATGGCTGAACCCTTCTATACTTTTAACTAAAAGAATAGAAAGAGAAAAACCAAGTTCATCAGCTCTTTCCTACCAGTCTCTCCTCGCCTCAGCTGGAACACTAGGCAATAATTCTTAGGCTTCTAGCATTTATTTCAGGAGCATTTGCTGAGTTCAGATTCTCTGCCACTGCCAGTGTCCAGACTTGTGTCACCTCTCATGAGTGCATGTGGGCAGCCCAGTGGGTCCATGGCAGCCAGCCTTTGCCAACACTCTCCAAGACTCTGCTTTAAAATGCTCTACCATTCCTAACATTTGGGAGGGTAGAGCTTTGAGCTCCCTGGAGAGTCAGCCCCTGAAAGTTAGAATTGGTGTGAAAAAGCTGTTACCTTTTTGGTGGCCTAGAACCTACTACAGTGAGACAACTCTAACAGCCTGAGAAACATTGGTCATGTCAACTTTGAGGAGAGTCTTTGGGCCTTCAGAGCCTTTCTGCTGCAGTGTCACAAAGAAGCTGACATACACAGAGGCGCATGGGAACACAAAGGGAGGCAGACAGATGGAGGAGCTTAACCACAAGGCTCAGCTGGCACAGCCGAGCCAGGAAGGGCAGCTCCTCATCCACAAGTACTTCTCAAGTAACTGCTCCAGTCACCGTCCTTCCCTCCTGCCAAGAGGGCCCACCACCCACACAGCAGCCTGCAGTCAGAACAGTACCAGCTTTCGAGCAAACCCCAAATAAATAAGAGGTAGTGGGGAAGGGGGACAAAGCATTCCCAAAGAGGATTATGGTCTCCACAATGCCAGCTCCAGACTCTTCAAACAACACACGTTTGTTCACACAGATCTTTCTAGCAAGCTTATCAGAACCGCCAAAAGAATGTAAGGGTGAATAAACCATTGTTTTTCTAGATCTGCTGCTTTAGACACTGAACTTCAGAACCAAAAGCAGTGAAAATGTCTCATGTAAAAAACTTTCACGTGAAGATGATCAGCTTTGCATGCTACATCCTCCTAAAAAGGGACAAAATCAGACTTACCTGCAACGCCACCAATTACCTGGGCTAATGGAGAGCCAACCCAGTTACCTCAGTTTCAGGAAAGGAGAGTGGTGTGTTAGACTCAAAGATTCAATTTGGCCTCATATTGCACAGGTTTGAAGGACGCAACCATTTTGGGAGAAAAGGAAGAAAATAAAGCTACTGAGGAACACAAACTGGCCCTCGGATTAGTACACACTGCTAGGTAAATGAGAGAGAGGTTTTGGGTGGGCTGAGGGGAAGGTTAAGAGGCATTTCAATGCCAGATCCAAAAACCATTCTGCATTCAGTCAACTGTCAAAAAGACCTCCACCCCATTTCCACTGCGTGAGCTAGCCACTCAGACCCTGGAAATAGGATAGCTTTGAAACGTGCATTCACACCTCCTGTTCTATGCCAACAATATGCAAGTTAACACTGATTGACCATCATCCTTAGCTGTGTTCATGATGAGTCTCATTGTAGTCCATGATATGGAGCTGTCCCACACTGTCCGGGTTTGGGGGAGATGGATACGGGCCATCTAGGTTCAGGGGAGTCTTGGCTTCCATACCTGAGTCTTTGCCCAGTTCTGTCTTTAGGGTCTCAGAAAGGCTAGTGATGGTCATGCTGTCCTCATCACACTGGCTCTCACTCTTATTACGAAATAGCTCTCGAGCCTTCATGCCCAGGAAGCTTTTCGAACTGGGAAGTGAGCCAACAGTCGTAGGGATGCTGGTAGAGGGCTCGCCCACGGCAGTTTCCCACCGACTACTGAACGGCCCTGCCCTCTGGTTTGGGGGTTTCTCCGGGGTAGAAAGCTCACTGCTGCTGCTGCTGCCTCCGCCGCCTCTACTTCCACTACTGCCCCGGGTGCTGCCAGGTCTGGGGGGCTTGGTCTCACCGTTGTGGCCAGATGCCTCTTCATTGTGCCCTATTACAGAATCCGAGCAGCCATCATTACAACAGTCGGGCCTGTAAGAAACCCAGGCAGGAAAAAGGAGTTGGAGACAGTAGCGTCCGTGGTTTGGGAGGTGTGGAATTACAGGGACACTTGCTCACTCTGCCACTGAACTCTGCTAGGCCCTCTGTGTTTTTTAACAGAGGACAAAGGCATGAGATCGCATCAAGAGAAACATATGTCCAAACTAGGGATGTTAGATGCAATCTTTTTTTTTTTTTTAAGATTGGCACCTGAGCTAACAAGTGTTGCCGATCTTTTTCTTTCTTTTCTTCTTTTTCTCCCTGAAGCCCCCCAGTACACAGTTGTGTATTCTAGTTGTGAGTGCCTCTGGTTGTGCTATGTGGGATGCCGCCTCAGCATGGCCTGATGAGCGGGGCCATGGTCTGCACCCAGGCTTGGAACCAGTGAAACCCAGGACCACCCACCAAGTGGAGCACGCAAACTTAACCTCTCAGTCATGGAGCAGGCCCCAGATGCAATCTTAAACATGAACACTTCCTGTGACCATATCAACTGGGGCCCAGGAAAAGGAACACAGGAAGATCACTGGGCATTCTGAGAAAGGGCAGTCAGGTGTTGCTCTGGAACAGGGGGAGCTTAGTGCTGCAGCCCTGTCTAATCAGGCCGGAACTGCTCTGAACACCACACGATGCTGTCGTTGTTCTGTTAGCGGGAGCTTAATGACAAGGCCCGTGATGCCAATTCTCTGTTCCTACCTTTCTTCTGCTGCTTCAGCTGCTTCTGTTTTTTCTTCTTCAAGTTTTTTCAGGAGGCCATCTTTCTCCAACCTGCCATATAAATCTAAGATCTCCAATTCAAACGCTTGGGTAATCCTTTTCTGAGCTTCATACCTGCTCTCTGCGGCCTGCAGCTGTCCTCTGAAAGATACAGACCACCCCAGAATATGGGACGTTCCACTTAACAAAGAATACATCAGTGCAAAAACTTTTGCCAATAAAATTACCTTGCCTGGAGTTTGACATCCTCTAAATATTTCTTCTGTTCCAAAAGAAGGTGGTCTTTCTTGGCCAAATGAGATTCCAGTTCCAAAATCCGTTTCTGGGAGGTATCGAGCCTCTGATTCTGCTGGAGAACGTGGCTTCTGTTTTTTTCTAGTTCTTTCCGATATGCAGCTTTCATCATTTCCACTTCCTAAAAAATGGATTGGAGTTAGTACTTTTAGAAAATGAACATGCCATATAGATTTTGAAAAGTCAAGGTAATAAGCAATGAGAAGGTACTTTAGTACACTGCTAGTGGAAATATAAACTAGTACAACTTTCTGGAAAGGAAGCTAGCAGTAAGTATTAACCTAGTAACCCTTCCCTGAAATCTATCCCTAAGGAAATCATCTGAAACAGAATACACATTTTGGCACAAAAATAATCATCACAGCATATTTAGAACAAAAAAACTGGAAACACTGTTAGGTCTGCTGTCAAGGAAATAGTTAAGTAAATGAAAGTACATCTTATAAGTTTTAAAAAATTATATGTATCAGTAAAAAGCAGACTATAAAACCATGTAAATAATATGATCAACTATGTAAACATATATATTCACAAAACAGCAAATGAAACTATGCCAAAATTCAGTTTTAATTTCAATGCAGTACTATTGTGGGTCATTTGTTTTCTTTCACATTCTTCTCTCTCTCCTAACACTGGCTAAGGCACAGCTAGAGAATGCAACACGAAGAGAGCAGGTTTGCTCAGGTAAAGCACTTGCAGATCAGGTACCCTGACAACAGCCTGCCTGCTGACAAATCAAAACAGCTCAAAACCCAGAGCAAGTATACACCAGTGCTCAGGAAAGAGGTGAAAGGGATACTGTTCTAACAAACACGTGTTACATGTGTGCTGTGTTTTTACTGTGGTAAAACACACATAAGTAAATATACATCACATAAAGTTTACCACACATTTGTTGTTTTAAAAAAGATAATAAACCATAAGGAGCAAGGAGATGGGCTTCCACGAAGGCACCCCTGCCTCGGAGATGAGTAGTGAACCCAACACTTCCACAGCGTAGAATGCTGTAATTTAAGCTCAGAACTGGGCACCAGATAATGCAGTCATCACAGCTGTCCCTAATAGCTCCAAACTTTAACACAGGTTAGGTGAACAAATCAGACCTTTGTCATACGTGGCAGTAGTTATTTATGGAGAATCAAACAAAGCATTGAACTAGGAACGCCCATGCCACTTCACTAACCCTCACAACCATCGCATGAGGTGCTACACCCAACACCTACCAGCCATCCCCCACCTGAGTCTCAGATACCCAGCCCTCCTCCCTCCACTTGACTGAACAAGAAGACTGAACTAGCTCCAGGTTCAGGGGCAGATCCTGACAGGTTCAAGGCAATGACTGGGCTACGGATGGGCACACGACACAATCCTGGCCAATCACAAGGGCAGAAAGCCTGGCAGAGGGTTCCTGGGAAAGGTTTCCTTCCTCAGAGAGATTGGAAGGAAGCGGTGCTCTCCTCTTCCACAGGACATCATGGCATCTACCTGTGATAGCTGTAATTGTGGCACTCACCTTGCAACCATGAGCACAGCTAGCCCAAGGACAAGGTTGACACAATAGGTCAGGCAGCACAGAAGAGTGGAAAGAACCGGGCTCCTTGATGTTGTCTCTAAACTGCTGACTTGACCAACCTGGAACTCACCAGCCTCAGGACATCTTCTCCAGTGAAATAATGAAACTGTATTGTTAAGCCAGTCTAGTTTCTTTTTTTGTTGCTGCTTACAACTGAAGCTATCCTGTTACAAGTCAGTATCATCACACCCATTTTATGAACAGTGAAACAGGGCCCAAAAAGGTCAAGGGCTTGCTCGAGGCCCCAAGAGTACAAGTGTTCCAACCAAAAGACAGCACCACATAAGCCAATCTATCTATCCTTTGTAAGGAATGCATTTAAGTAAGCTTTTTCAGAGGTTCTCTTGTCCCTTAGGTCTGTTTTCCCCTCTTTCTTTTTCCAGAGCCACACTCCAAAATAAGTGGTAGCTGGTTTCTAGAGAAAGTTCCACATTTAACATCCTTCTACAGGGACTCTGAATCTGAGAGCTGAGAAGAGCTGAGAAATAAGGAGTAACTCTATTATGAAAATTTAAATCTCTCTGGTTCTAAGACTACTCTCTACATTTGGCCAAAAAAGATGCTTTACAAAGCATAAGCCCAAGAAATCCTAAAAAGAAAGCCCATATGTGATGGAGAAGTTAGTGACAGGAAGCATCTGAGCATTTACTATTAAAATTCCATTCCCAGCTCATTCACTAACATTACCTGAGGCTATTTATAAAGTGACATAAAACTTCTGCCTCAACACCATTAGTGAGGCACTAATTAACGTAAGATCATCCCAATGTTGGCCTTGTTGCAAGGACTAAACCATCATCTGCTGAAATTAGAGTCAACATTAAAAGGAAGGAAAAGTATGTATACCAGTATATTCCCACAGTCCTGAGAGTAAGTTAAACACAATTGGCTCCCCATCCTTTTTCTGTCTGTCTGTCTCTCTTTAAAGGGGGAATGGATAAGAGAAGAGAAACACTTATAACACCTACTCTGTACCAATTACCATTAGGTGTTTTCATTTATACCTGATTTAATTTCAAAGCAACCCAACTAGAGGAAACACGCGCATGTGATGGCTGAAAAGGGCTTGTGGAAAGGGAGACCAGGGAGAGATGGAACGGACGCCAAGGCTGCTGCGCCAGTTCTCAGGGAACACTTCATAAAGCCACTGTGTGTGACATGCCACAGACACCCTGCCTGGGTCCTCAGGCTTCCCACCCAGGGCTGGCTCCCCAGGCCCCAGCATACCTTCGTGGTGTCTGAATGCTTGTTCTGCAGTTGTTCCAAATACAGCTCGTTGACCTCTCCAAGAACCAACAGCTGCCTGTTCAAGAACTCCATCTGCTGTTGGACTGACTCACTGTTTGAGAGCTAACCAAAACACATGCAAGCAAAGTGAAAGATCCAACAACACAAAACTAGCAAATGGACATTAAACAGGGAACCAGCTAGGAGCACGCCATTTCAGTGCTGGGGCAGAATAAATAACTCCCATGGTTTCAAATTCCCTAACACAATGGCTGGTGGAGATGAAGGCATCCAAGGACAAGGAAAATGGACAGAAGTGCACTTCAAAATTTCACTAAGCAAAGGGGAAGAAGTACATATGCGCCACATCAAAAGTGGTCACCCATAGGGTGCCTAGAGAAGACGTATGTGCATATATCCCTACAGCAGGGCCTCAGGACCAGGAGGATAATGCCCCAGGGAAAACTCACCCATTCTTTTTATTTTTATTTTTTATTTTTTCCTTTTTCTCCCCAAAGCCCCCCGGTACACAGTTGTATGTTCTTAGTTGTGGGTCCTTCTAGTTGTGGCACGTGGGACGCTGCCTCAGCGTGGTCTGATGAGCAGTGCCATGTCCGCGCCCAGGATTCAAACCAACGAAACACTGGGCCGCCTGCAGTGGAGCATGCGAACCCAACCACTAGGCCACGGGGCCAGCCCCTCACCCATTCTTGAATAAGTGATTTATAGAGAGTGCAGTGACCCCAAAGAGGGAGGGATCATCACTCAAAAACCTGAACAAACTGTACACATTTCCGTAAATAAGGTACTAAGAAAGAGTTCCTGGGATATACACAGACCAGGGCTCAGGCCGGATAGTTCTCTGTTGAGGAGACCGTCCTGTGTACTGCAGGATGCTTAGCGGCACCCCAGCCCCGCCCACTCAATGTCAGTGGCACCAAACATGTCCCGGGGGGGCAGCATCATTCTCTTTCGGGAACCCCTGACACAGATACTCAAGTAATACATTTGTCCTCTCTGAAGGAAGAAGGTCAGCAAGTGGTGTGAGCACAAGCCCAGCTCGCCCCATTTCTTACCTTCTGAGAAACCTGACTGAGCAGCAGCTCGGTGTGACACACCTTGCTGTTGGCCTTCTTCAATTCCAGGCGCAGCTCCGCAATCATGTTCCTGCAGTCCTCCAGCTTTGTCTAACCAAAGAGATGTGCCATGAAGTTACAGAGCACTGCCAGGCCAGGGCACACACCACCTGGCTGTCGGCCCAGAGAATTGGGAAAGCCTAGTTCCTCAGTTGCTCTAATATTCTTGGGCCATCAGTATTTAACTTCTTAGTTTTAAAAAGTAAGTTACGGTTGATTTCTGAGATCCTGATTTGTTTAACAAAAGAAAAAAAGACCTTAGATCCACAGTTCCCAAACTGTGTGCCAAAGAGCCCTGGGGCTACACAGCAAATTCACAGCGGTGCCATGGGGATATTTGAAATTTTTGAGAGAAACAGTGACATCTGTAGGTCATCATGTGAACTACTAACTGGAGGTAGTTCAGTTTCAGTATTGGATGGGCTACATGCCTGTGGATGGTGTCATATCTTTGCAAAGCTGGGCTTTATGTGGTTACTGCGATAAAAATCACCAAGCAAAAACCAATGTGAAACAGGAAATGAGGGTATCAGTGTCCGATCTGATTCCAAAGTCTGAGACTATGCAGTACCCAACAGGCGCACACAAAGCATTGGGAAGTAATTGTGGTCATTTAAAAATGAAATTTAAAACATTTATATGTACTATTTTCAAACAGCTACTAATTGTCACTAAGTTATTTAGATGTACTTAATAAGCAGAACTATTAGTTGTCTCTTCTGGCTGCAGAGTGCCAGGGAAAAAATGACTGACATGCTAAGGGAGCCACAAATTAAGAGACCTCAGGCCTAAATAAAGTATACTGATGTGAAAGCTACCTGCCAGATCTCAGAGAAGCAGTTCATCCCAGCTAAGACGAATAAGGCGCATTCACGCCCTCTCTTGGCTGACCCTGCCAGGGGCTGCAGTTGGTACCTGTAATTCCTGGCTCTGGTTGTAGAATTCTTCTCGGTCATGCTGCAGCTGTCTGATCTGGCTGTGGAGCTGGGTCACCACTGTGTCTCGCTGCTCCTGAAGCTGACTGTATCTGGCTTGTTCTTTCTGCAGACTAACCTTCCATATCTGGATGTCTTTCTCTTGTAACTTCAACTGGTCTTTCTAGCAGAGACCAAAGATGCCATCATTTTAGCTGCCTTCCAACGTGTGCAGTGACGCTCAAGTTTAATCCATGCTGCAAATGTTTCCTCTAAACAGTAATATGCTGCCCTGAAACTGCAACCACAGGCCCAGAATCTGACGGCTCACTACTGTCTAATTCAGCTTTAAGTCAAGGGTTACCAAATTTCACACTGGCAAAGGATCCTAAGTTGCTTAAAGAACTTTTCTCAGGGATCACCTTGTTCCCAATACCTTCGCAAGTCCCAACCAGCAGCACTGGAATAAGACCTCTAAGACATGGAACCGACGAGGGGCGCAGGAGTGATGAAGGGCCACTGAACACTCACCCTGCGCCAGGCACCGGGCAAGTGCTCACGGACTTGACTTCTAACACCGCAGTGAAAAAGCAGGCGCCGCTATTATTGTTCCCCTTTTATACAACGGGAAACAGAGGCTTCGAGAGGCTGAATTACTTTCCTAAGGCAATAAGTGGTAGAGCCAAGGCTCAATCTCCAGGTCTGCCTGGCTTCACAACTCTGCCACAAGTTTTCTGCCATAAAAGAGTTTCAGCAGAGCTGGTTTCACAATTGGAGACACAAAATAATCTTCTGACTCTGTTATCATCATAGTCAACTACCAAGAAACAAGCACAAAGAATCACTCATCCCCACGGTTTCCAAGAGTTGCAAGGGAATTCAGAGATCTAGCTGCTCACGTCTTCACCTCAGAGACTAAAGACCTGCCTCAAGGCAGACCAGACAGCAGAACTAGACCGCAGCTCAACTGCTGCTCTTTACAAACCATCATGCGGACCCACAACAAAACACGCCATGAACTCCACCTCCCCCCAGTCCCCAGCACGCTCACCATAGCAGCATTGTGCTCCTCCAGAGCCGCTGCCTTGATCACCTTGCGGAGGAGCCGCCTGTTCCGGACAGCATGCTGCTGCCTCTTAAAACGTTCATAGAGTAACTGGTTGTGCAGTAAAAGCAACTGGTTACGGAGAGTGCGGATCTCATCTGAGGGAGGAGAGCCTGATTTTAAAGCAGAGGGAGGGTGGCAGAGATGCCTTTTACATATCGTTCAATGAAGCCCCTGCCCACGGTTCTGTTAGCTTAAGAAACACAATTCTTTAAGAAACAAACCACCACTCACTTTGCAAATGACCACTTGGTTCCCAACAGAGTCATTCCTTAGGAGAGGGAGGAAAAGTATTTACTACCTATCTCCCTTTTTAAGGACCACAAAGGAGTATAATGTGGGAATATTTGCTTTTCCCCACACACCTAGAACGAATGCATATATAGAGAGAGATGTACATGTATCTAGATGTATATGCACACATTTATCTATTTACAGAAGACTCCTTTTCTTCCTCCCGGGCCCGCTCTCCTCTAGGACCTCTCCAGCACCACTGCCTCCACTGGGGTCCGCTCTAGGGCAGCCTGGTGTGAGGTCTGCACCTCCTGCACTTCTACTCTCAAGCTCGTGATATTCGTCACTTTTCAAAGATAGGAAATGGTGACTTGCAACACTTGATATACGATTTAGCCAAGCAGATGACCTGGCTGGAGCAGCAGCAAAGGGGAGATGTCTCCTATGGGGCACACCTCCTTCAAGGACAGAAAAGGAAACAACCAAGCAGGATCCAAATGGGCCTGATGTGGAGCTAAAGTAACAACTTTACCTCCAAAGTGGGTCCAGTCGACAGACTTGCTGGGTAAAGACAACCTAGGAAGAAAGGTTTTGAGTAACAATGTTACCAATCTTACCTAGAAAACACTTATCTGGACTTTTAATTGGAGCAAGGTTAGGTCACTTCCTTGTGGTCAAAAGGGGCAATGGCATAGGACAGTTCCAAACTCAAAGTCCCCATGGAGTTAGAGGAGGAGCCATACAGCGACTGGAAGGGATATGCCCCCATTAAGCATGACCAAGCCTCCAGCAACAGGCCCTAACTGGGACCTCACACTGCGGCCTATGTTTCTCAGCCAGCTCGCCAAGGCCGCTGAGTGATCGAACACACCAAGAGTTGTTGTCCACCGTCGCTGTTGAAATACACAGGGAGCAGCCAAGTTTAAGAAAAAAGTAGGTAATTTACCTGAGCCTATTATACCAAACCTCATTCAAAAAGAGGAATCTTCAATAGTACAATCTCTGTCAAATTCCACCTTAGGTTATTATATAGAAGAAAAATTAAAACTAACATTCCCAAGAACCTGTTTAGAAACGGCCGAGGATTCAAACTTTGGACTAGCGCTTCCCGAATCCCCTCCCGGGGTAACCTTTGAGAAAGGGAACCAAAGCAGTGCTGGAACAGCGTCTCACAGAGGTCCCTGTCTAAGAAAGCTCGTGTGCGGGGCCGGGGCTGGGGCAAGCCACCCTGAACTTGCATTGAAATGCTGATGATTTTATCTTCCATTTAATGAACTACGTTACCAAAATAGAAAAAGAAAAATCTGTAGCTAGAGAAGGAGACACTGTGACAAAAATTCCTATATTATTAGAATACCATAACCTAATCCTCAAATTTTCAGAGAGCAACTGCAAATGCATTTGAGTTGCCTCAAAGTACAAACCGGCCTATGTATAAAGGATTTTTTTTTTTTTTGAGGAAGATTAGCCCTGAGCTAACATCTGCTGCCAATCTTCCTCTTTTTGCTGAAGAAGACTGGCCCTGAGCTAACATCTGTGCCATCTTCCTCTACTTTATATGTGGGACGCCTGCCACAGCATGGCATGCCAAGCGGTACCATGGCCCCACCCAGGATCCGAACCAGCGAACCCCGGGCCGCCGAAGCGGAACGTGCGAACTTAATCGCTGTGCCACCGGGCCAGCCCCTAAAAGCTCATTTTTAAAGAAAATGTTATCTAAGAATTGTCCCAGTTTAACATGCACATATGGAGGATATATACATTCATGTATATGAAAAGGCAACAGCCTGGATGGACGTCTGGCCAAACAGAGGAGAACCAGCTGCCTCTGACGAGAGCACAAAGAATGACTCCTGTTTCCATCCTTCTGCTTTCTGTATTTTGTAACAACGTTGAATGTTTAGAGAAAAAGGAAACAGCGCAAGCGCCTTACTTGTTCAGCTCCTTGCTGTGCGCATCTGCTCCCTGCTGGATCAGCCTGTCCAGCACTTCCACTGGGGAGGTAGAGGGCCAAGAGTCTTCCTCGGCATTTCCTTTTGCTTTCTTTAATAGTTCCTCGGTTTTCTTGCTGACAAAATGATGGGCGGTCTTTGGCAATGCCACCTCAAAAAGATGATCGTATGGGGGAGGCTGCCCACTTCCAAAGCCTGCTCCCCTTGGAGGTGGAATTTTACAAGGGCTGGGAGTGAGGATACTGGTCTCCAGAGAAGCCTGGCGCCCCCTGTTCCCGACAGGGCCTTCCTCGGAGCCTCCACAGGGCAGGTCTATGGGAGTGAAGGCTTGCTTTGGTGTGTCAGGCCCGAGCTTGTCCAGGGAGGAGTTTAAAGGCTCAGGGTTCGCACTGGTGCCCTGAGGACCGGAGGCGGCTGAATGGGTCTTGCGCGGACAGCCCGGGAGACTGTCCCGGTAGAAGGGAGAGTCAAAACCTCCTCGAGGAACCAGGAGCTCAGCATCGGCCGTCGTGATCTCAGAGAGTTCTTTAGATATTGCCGCTGAGAGAAGGGAGGGAGACAAGAGACATCATGGTAAATAGGCCATTTGCGTAAGGCTGGGCAGTGTGGGGTTGCATGCTGCCATGTGCCACCCTGAGGGACAGATAAAAAGCAGTATCCCTTTGCCTGGCATACGACCTAGAATAAAACTCTCATCTTCCTTACTCAAGAGAAGAAAAACCAAACAAGCCTGTGAACATGGATACTAAATCCCGGTTTTAGGGCAGAATGAGGGTTTAATCATATCATAGCAATTTCGTACAAGCCCAGAATCCCACACACGTTACCTTCTTCTTTATCTTTTTCAATACTATCTTCTTCAGAGGCCAGGTCACCTAAGAACCCTGGAAGATCACTTAGAGTGACAGAACCTTTGCTGCCAGGTAGCTCTTCTAAAGAGAAACAAAGACAAGTCAAGTCAAAGGAATATGCTGGTAATCCCCATAACTGTAAAACTGCTTACACTGTAATAGAACATGCCTATAATGATTCCTCCTGCTGAGGAGAGAAGGCTGGAAACGGCTGTCTCCTGGAGCTACTACAGAAAGCTAAGATATAAATAATC
The DNA here is from genome assembly GCF_021613505.1 of Equus quagga. Taxonomy (NCBI): domain Eukaryota; kingdom Metazoa; phylum Chordata; class Mammalia; order Perissodactyla; family Equidae; genus Equus; species Equus quagga. The sequence goes on from NC_060267.1 coordinate 92,936,716, forward strand.
TAATTAAAGGCACCAAAAAACAACCCCAGAGAAAACAAAACTCTCCCCTCTTAATATCTCAGAGAACAGATAAAACCACAGTTTGACCAGCTTAAAATACAGGTACTTCACTGCAATAGCTTAAAAGCTTTTTTTGATGTTATTATGAGGTTAGCTTTCAGAATTAATTACATGTTTCACTATCTCCGGGCTTCAGTGTTTTGCAGTGTTTCAGAATTTCCTTGTTTCCACATAGAACCTATCAAGAAGAGAGAAGCAAGGTCTAGCGTTACCCAAAGATTTTACCTGGTCCTCTGTCATTCGGAAGGTGATGTTGCCTATGTAGCCAAGGTCTTGCAGAATCTGTTCTCTCTTCCTGAAAAGATAGGTACCATTTATATCACAAAGCAGAAAATTGTGTACATGTTCTCTAATGTAAGACAAATATCCTAAATGTCTAAAATTTTAGCACATTATAAAAAAGGTTAAAGTTTAGCCCAGTGGTTCTTAAATTGTTTGGTCTGAGGATGCATTTATATTCTAAAAAATTATTGAGAATCCCAAGAATTTTTGTTTATATGCTTATATCTATTGATAGTTACTTATTAAAAATTAAAACAGAAATGTTAAAAATATTTATTAATTCACTTAAAAATAACAAACTCATTACATGTAAACATAAATAGCATATACTTTTATGAAAAATAACTATATTTCCCAAAACAAAAATAAAATAACTGGTGAGAAGAGGGGAGCTGATTTATATTTTTGCAATCTCCCTTAATATCTGGCTTAATGGAAGAAAGCCGGGTTCTCCAATCTGCCTCTGCATTCAATCTGTTGCAATTTGTTATTCTGGGCAAAGGATATGAAGAAAATTCTGGGCCCCACAGATAAGTGGTTGTAAAAAGTAAACATATGTTAACAGACTTTTCAGCTAACTGTGGATAACCATTTTTGATATTGCACCAAAACCTGACAAGGAGTAATTTCTTAAAGGTTACTTACAATGTGGCCCCTGAAACTATGGCAATTAACTTTTCACGCTGTGTTAAAATGCACTGGTCTACCTTGCACTCTGAATGTACCTTTTACCGACACATGATTCTGTAACATCAAACGCTGGACAGTTAGAAAATATTGGCTCACGAAGTTATGCAGATCTTCCAAATGTTGAAACATTTCATTGTACAATACCAAAAACTCAAATTATAAACCAAGCTTCTCAAGACTTTTCAATCTTATCATAAAAGTCTCAGGGAAGCTAGCAAGCTCATGGTGGCAGATACCAGTTTTTAATACTCTAATTACACCTGAGAGTTAAATTTTATCACTGGCAAAAAATACTGTCAGTTGCTTATCTTGAAGTGACAGACTCAGTTCGTCATTTAAGAAACTAACTGCCTGCCAAATACTCAAGTGTGAATAACCATAGTTTGTCAGTTAGTTGTTCTTTCAAACAAAACTAATGCTCCATGGAAACAAGCAGCTGGTTCAGTTCTCAACTTAAATAACTGCACAAGCGCTTGAGGTGACCACTACGCTTGGGTGTGCAGTACAAGTGCTTTATGCATATTTCCTATTTTATCACAAAGAATATTAAATATATATCTTCTCAAAGGCCTAGATTTAATAAAATTAATAATTTTTACTGGGGCTGGCCCCGTGGCCGACTGGTTAAGTTCGCGCGCTCCGCTGCAGGAGGCCCAGTGTTTTGTTGGTTCGAATCCTGGGCGCGGACATGGCACTGCTCATCAAACCACGCTGAGGCAGTGTCCCACATGCCACAACTAGAAGGACCCACAACAAAGAACATACAGCTATATACTGGGGGGCTTTGGGGAGAAAAAGGAAAAAAATAAAAATTAAAAAAAATAATAATAATTTTTACTGCTTTCTATAGAACAGTCTTAAGTTGTGGTATTGTTTTTCTTTTCTTCTTTTAAACTGAAAGAACACATCAAAGAAGAACGTGATGCTACTAGGACAGCGTGCTGCCTGCCGTGATTTGTGCTGACGGGTCCGCCATTTCACCCACCACTGTTTCTGTACCATGCGTGCAAATGCCAACACAGTAAACAAGGCAAACAACAGCTTACTTAGATTACAATGAAAGCAGTTTTGACCCAGTGGGTCGCCTAAAAGGGTTTTGGGACCCGAGGGGTCAGCAGATCACACTTTGAGAGCAGCTGGTTAGTCTATTTTCAATTGTTCTGATTCAAACCCATCATATTTCAGGTCAAAAGTCTATCCAGCATAATAGGCTTCACAAAGTGAGGCTGCAAGGGGGCACTGTGCTTAGGGAGAGGGACAAGCCCGAGCATACCTTCTTGGCAGGTGTAGTGGTGGCCTGCGGGAGTGAAATGTGCACATACTCATCTGAATGGCAGAGCAGGGCTGGAGGAGGGGAGGTTGCTGGGGTTCCCAGAGGAGTTCCTTTTCCACCTGCACAGAGACAAAGACAGAATATACACAATCAGCCTAACCCTTAGAAAAACTGCTGAATTTTTTTCAGGCTAATTATTACTGGGAAGAAAGCTGCTAGAGTTAGCTTTCTGGGGAAGAAGATCAGGTTTTTTTTTTTTTAGGTTCATGTACGTGTTCCGAAAGCCCCAGAGGTTTGCATTAAGTGTCAAAAACAGGCTTACTGCTGCAAGAGGCCCCCAAACTCACTGTTAGATCTAAGAGACAGTCCCTTGTCATAAAAGGCAGGCCCAGACCAACCAACCAAATCCAACCTAAGACACACATACCAGTTGTACCAAAGACTTTACTGTAAGGGTGTGACAGATCAGGTGGGACATTTCCAGGAGAAGTTGGAGGAGTGGTCATACCACAAACCATAGATGGGCTCCAAAGAGTAGCCTGGGAAGTTAAGAAGGCATGTCAGCGACGAGGAATGAATACCAATCATCCCCAAGGTTTATGTCTGTGACCCACGGTCACTTTAAATTTAGCCTTTTCAACTGGAAAAAGCCATCTTATTAAAGCTTTATCAAGAGACAAGTTGCATTTTGATGATTTCACTCATCTGTGGAATCTAAAAAAACAAGACAAACGAACAAACAAAATGAAGACAAATTCACAGGTACAGAGAACAGACTGGTGGTTACTAGAGGGGAAGGAGGCTGGGGGGTGGGCAAAATGGGTGAAGGGGGTCAATTTTATGGTGATGGATGGAAATTAGACTTTTGGTGGTAATCACTGTGTAGTATATACAGATGTCAAATTATAATGCGGTATGCCTGGAACTTACATAATGTTATATACCAATTTTACTTCAATTAAAAAAAAGACCAGTTGCATTTTGTAAGTCTAGACTCCAAGAGAAATTCGAGCGGCAACAGTAACTTTCTTTGCTAATATCACATATTCTTAAAAATAACTCCTGAAATGAGCAGTGTGAGATTTTCCCAACCAAATGCTAAATCCTGACCCAAATGGTCAGCATCACCAGCAAGCAGAGAAGAAAGCAGGCACGCTATTTGACACCATACTTGTGGCGGCTCAGTTAACAGCCGTGTCGGTGGGGAACTCAGAGTCTGAGGTAGCTGCCCTGGCGTATTTGACAATGTCAGCCGAGAAATGGAGTGAGGGGTAGAAGTTGCACTCCCTAAAATGAAAGGGAAAGAATACATGGGGTTAGTGTGTGGTTTTAGAATATCCTGATAAAAAAAAAAGTATGGTCCCCTGGCCCACTTGATACTATTCAATTCTCTATATTTAAAAAATGTGAGGGGACTCCTGACATCCTTGAAGACACAGTAACATTTAAAAGGTTCTTAAACACTCTGGAAATAAAGTTCAGTAAGGTTTGATGTCTAGTTAAGCTTCAGGATAACCTGAAAAAGCTCAACCTGGATGGCAACTCCAGTGGCTGCTATCTACAGATAAGCCCAACTTTTATATGAAACCAATTCTAAATTGCCCAGACTCCTTCAAACTGTGTCAACACTACAGCCCAGAGGGCCTCACTGGAAGTATCTGCAAAGTAGAAAGATTCTCTTATGAGGAGGGGCCCAGAAGTCAAATCTTCAAACCATTTTCCCTTTACGTGTTGAAGACACATCCCCAAGTCTGCTGGCATACTATCAGGTAGGAGATCAATGACACAGTGCTCTCAATTAAACTTGAAGGAGGGCTTAATCAGGAGAAAATGGAGGCAAATTCAAATTTTAAATATTTGGGAAACAGTTCCTAGGAGCTGAACTAAGTCTTATTCTAGGAAAAGAAAACAAAGTCAATGAAAATAAACAGTGCTTTCCAGAGACAAAGTTGTAAAGCAGATAAGTACCAAAGTCACTTTTTACCATAGCTATTCTGCGTGTCAACATGAGGGCTGGCGGTGACGTCAGCTGGCCGATGAGGAAAGCGGGCTGAGATTTGGTGAGACACAGAATAGCCATCTTCATATGAGGCTTCTGTAGGGTCCAGAGAGATTTTGGCACACTCTATTACAACATCATGTGTTTCTAATCTCCTCCACCTGTAAAAGGCAATGAAAGGCAAGAAATGCAAGCTGTGATCCATTCAATCAAACAATCAAATACTTAAGAGTGCTAACTCCAGGCCAGCCCCTGAACTATGATTAGCGAAGACCAAGGCAGAACCACATAAGCTCAAGTAGTAAACAGTGCTAGTACATAAAGAATCAGCCATTCATTTTACAAACCTATACCTTCCCTATTAAAATGGTTATATCAAGTTATCAGAAACTAATCTGAAACAAAAATTTCATCCACAAAAGACTAGTCATAGCCTCAAAGTAGAACACAAACTATGCAGACCAGTCACCAGGGGAACAATCCCCTTTGGAACAAAGGCAATCAAAGAACAGGGAGACCTGGACACTGCCAGGTGACTGAGGCTTATTTAAGGTCACCTGTCGAAGCCTCAGGATTCTGATCCATCCCCAGACCAGAATATAGCACAGACAGACTCAAACCTAGAGAAAGCCTACAAGGATACTTAAAAAATTGTCTAAAGATTCCCGTTATATGATCCACAGCTCCACTTCTAAGAATTTATGGAAATGTATGGAAATAGACGTACATCAAGATGTACAGCAACAATGAGCACAGCACCGCTCGTGATAGACAGAGGAGAGGGAAGAACCCAAAGGGAGGCCCTCTAGAGAGGAAACTTACTACACTACCATGAAGCAGCATGCTTGCAGGTCGATGGCCACCAGGAGTGAGGAAGGGACTGACCACAAAGGGCATGATGGAACTTTCTGGGCAATGAAACGCTCTTTATCCTGATTGTGACTTTCATCAAAACTTAACAAAATTGATGAATTTATTGTATGTAAATTAGACCTTACTAGAGTTGATTTTAAAAATCATGCTTTCAAAAATTAGTAAGTGACCTAAAATGTTCAGGATATAATCTTAAATGAATAAAGGATATAAAATTACTCAGAGATACACCCACAGATAGATAGATACGACCACACTAAGTATTCAAATTAAAAGAACTGCAGGTATGGATAAAATTTCTTTTCTTCTTTCACCTGTTCAGTATTTGCCAAATGTTCTACAAAGCCCTAATAATTCGTACAAGATTTACCTGCTCGAGGATAAACTATCTCTCAGACAACACAATTTCACCATATATATTTCTATGTAATTAGCAATCCAACAGAGATTCTTATCATCACATTCCAAAGTTGACAGAAAAACAGCCCAGCAGCAGTAAGGGCACTCCATGGGTTTGCCCTCATAAAACATCCGATCCTACACAACTGTTTTAGAATGCTCATCATTAAATCTTAGATGCTGAAAATGTGGGATTAAATACAGAACAAAAGACCCCAGGGCCTGGAGAGAAAATAAGGCAGCAGCCCTACAGGAAGCCTTTAATCTTAGAGTTGCATCTTTGGTCACTATGCAGGTTCTCGCTGGCTGAGATACCTGTGTTATGGGTGGCAGTCTCCTCTTTACGTATTCTCAGCATGACTGGAAAGTGATTAAGTGAGAGCAAGAGTCAGGATGCGTATGTACACATAGGAAGATTGATTTTAGAGAAGAAAATGAGAATCATAATAAAGTAGGAATACATCTAAATGTTTTATTTTAATCAAAGTTAGATATCCACTTACAATATTTTCTTGATTCTTAAAGGGACTTTTCATATTTTAATATCTCTGAAACTGGGAAGTATAGTCTAATCAGTTGTGTGTTAGTTTATTTGGCATTTTTTAATTTCTCAGATATACATAAAATCTAAGTACATCCTATATGCAATGGCATCTTAGATTCAATGAAATACAGTAGTTTAAGAAGTCAATATAGTATTAAAAGGTACCACCCATGCCTCTCCCCTCAACCACTCTGGCAGCTGCTTCCAGTTTCATTAGCCGAACTGTTACACTACCTACATATTTCTAAAGAATATGCCATAACTTTAAATTTCTTGATGTATGAATTTTAAACATCATCTCTTAACTTCCTATTATGGTACATGAGGATTTAGGTCACTTCCCCATATCCTTTTCCCTTCTCCCCACTGCTCTCAAAATAAGTATATCGCTGATGGTTTCAAAATCGGTTTTCAACAATTATTCTGACTATGTAAGTACTACTAGTCATGGCTGAGCTGAAGAGTATACTATGATAATATTTTTTTTGTTCAATTTAGTTTGTCCTGGAGTTTGAATTTTTCTGTTTCTTTTCCTCAGTCTTCCTCTGTGTATCTATTACTAATTCTTCCTAAACTTACTCTACCAGCTCTGAAACAATGCCTAATATAATTTTTACATAATGATATGCAAACAGTCTACTAGAATTATTCTCCCTCTGCTTAAAGAGCTCCGTTCTGGAGCCCCCTCTCTCCCACGTCAGGCTGGACCGGTTGTTCTTGGCACCGCTGCACAGTGTTATCCTGAGACTTCCCTTGACCGTGGTCCTAAGTCAGGTCCCCGTTTCCTGGACTCTATGGCTTCCTTCATTTTACTCTAGTTGTGGTGGAACACATGCTCCAGTAGTTAGCTAAGGAAGGGTATACAGCAGGTAAATTTGAGTCCTTGCTTATCTAACAATGTCTCATACTTGATAGGCAATTGAGCTAGGGAGAGAATTCTAAGTTGGAAACCTTTTTCTCTCAATTTTGAAGGTGTTTCAGAAGCTAAAACCATTCTGATTTCTGATCTTTCTCTCTGAAAGGTTTATCCTGGTGTTTTGAAATTTCACGCTGAGACTCGGTAGCATTCTTTTTCATTGACTGAGCTGGGCTCTAGGTAAGCCCCTTCATCTGGAAACTCATGTCCCTCAATTCTTAGATTATTCTATTTGCTTGCATTATTTGTGCTCGTATGGGAAGTTTTCTTGTATTCTTTCTCTCACCATTTCTTCCCTCACCAAAGTCTTCTCCTCTCTTTTTAACTTTTTTATTGGATGTTGGACTTTCTCAACTAATTTAAATTTCTTATCTTTCATCTCATGTTATTCATCTCTATCCTTTGATTCTGTTTTCTAAGATAGTCCTAATTTTATCTTCCAATTCTTTTACTGAAATGTTTAATTTGGCTATCATTTTTAATTTTCAAGAGTTCCTTCTTTAGTCTCTCAATGTTCCCTTCTGTGGCATTCTGACCTTACATGCACAAATAAATGCCTCATCTCTGTAGCTATTCTAGACACTTTCTTCTGCTCTCTGTATTGTCATTTTTCCTTTCTAGCTCTTTCTCCTCTCTACGTTGGTTTCTTGTCTTTTGTGTTACAGCTTTCTTCAAAATCCAGATACTCCCTGCATATCCAAGGTGAGGGAGGCTCAGGAAGTTGACCTAGGAGCTTCCAAGCTAATACAGTGGATTGAACATACACAGCCAAGTGTACAGCCTCCCAAAACCCCACTGAGTCCATAGTTAAGAATTTATTTGTTTGCTTTTAAATATAAACTTACAGGAAGAATGGGAGAAGAGAGAATAGCACCACAAGTTTCTGAAACGGGAAAGCAGACAGGCAAACGCTAACTGACTTAGTAAATCAAAGAAAGCAAAATCTTAAGCTGCTGATGTTTCAAAGCTAAAAGTCAATCTGATTTACACTGCAGAGTCCTTAAAAAGCTAAAGAATTGATAGCATCAAGTACTTCTGGCACTGGAGATGACCGACAGGTAGGTGAGGGCAGCTGAAAACAGGAAGATGGAGTAACAGCTATTTGAGGAGCACTTGAATTCCCAAGATATCCCCTCAACTCTGTGCTCCCAGCAGCAGCCCTTTCCTCATCAGAAATCTGGACTATTCTCTGCAGACAGACAAACAGAGAGTTTTCAGACAGAGCTACTCCAGAAATAGTTGAGGCTTGAGTATCATTCAAACAAAGGGATTAAGTGAGACTGTACATCCTGAATGCCAAGACCACTGACCCCTCCCCACCACCAGCCTTTTCTCCCAGCAGCAGCCAGACTCTCCCCAGGCTAGAGAGCAGAAGACTCTTCTCAAAAAAAACGTGACCAGTTAAAGAGGAAAACAATACTGACATCAGTATCCCCAATAGATGCTCAGATCAACATACAAGCAAGCTCAAAGTCAGCAAGACCCACACCATGACCAGAGCTTTTTAGTCTCCTCACCCAAACAGAAGCAGATTACCATATTTTTGCCTCACCAATTTAAAAAGAACAACAAAAAAGCACCTTAGAAGAAACAGATTATGTAGGGAAAAGAAAACCTAAAAAAAACCCCCAAAACCAAACAACTATCAAGATTCTCAAAGACATGAGATTGCATCCATGAAACAAAAACAGGCTACTATAAAGAAGCAGCATTCAAAGACCAAAAAAGAGCTCTTAGATATTAAAAACATGGGGATAGAAATGAAACTATGATAGAAGGATTAAAAGCTGAACATAAGTAAATCTTCAGGAAGTATAATAAAAGAGCAGAAAGGAAAAACAGGAGAGCAAAGAAAAGCAGAGAACACTCCAGTAGGTCCCAATCTGAACACTAGGAGTTCCAGACAGACAACGGAGGAAAGGAAATCAAGCACAAAATAATTAAAGAAAATTTTCTAGAACTTAAAGATAGTTTCCAGACAGAACAATGAGAACAGATTCATACTAAGGGACATCACTAGGAAATTTCGGAATATTATGAGAACAAAGAGAAGACTCTACAGGCTCCCACAGAGAAAAATACAGCAAATACAGATGATCAGAAATCAGAATGTCTTTGGATTTCAAGAGCAACAATGGAAGCAAGCTGGCAACGGAATAATGCCTTCAAACTGCTGAATGAAAATAACTCCCTACCTAGAAGTCTATGCCCAGCCAAATAACTGCTTCCTTTCTCTAAAAGCTACTCCAGGATGTATTCCATGAAAACTAGAGCAAATCAAGAAAGAAGATGTAAGACACAGGAAATGGGAGATCCTGCACAGAAGAGAGGCAAAGGGAAGTCCCAGAGAATAAGATGACAGACAGCTGTGCCCTAAGGCACAAAAGACACCTGTCCAGGTCAGAATAGACATGCCAAGAGACAGGCGTGTTGCGGGCCATCACTAAGGTTCCCACTGCCACTATCCTATCTTTTTACCCGAGGGACAGAGCGTCTAAGTGACCCTGGCCTAGACGACTTTGTACTTTGTCTTGATTATGCACTGATTAAGCTCCTCTTCTCCCTCTCTGCCTGGATCAGCGGAGGACATTCATCTCATCCCACAGAAGGCTTCCGCTCTGACCTACTCCTGGAAGCAGGAAACAGAGCAGTCTGCTCTCTCTGCACATCCAGGACCTGGCTCTGGTGATAGGCCTTGGCAGCTGCTCTGACTGGGGTTAAGTCTTATGTTTCTCAGGACTCATGCATGTCCTTGCCCACTGAACTTCCCCAGAAGGGGCTCCTGAAAACTCTCAAGGAAGGAGAAGTGGACCAAAACTCAGACACTCAGACATGAGAGGTTCTTCCTCTCGTCTCCTGGGAACCTTCATCTAATGGTGACAAGACTGCCCTTTCCTTACCCAGGCTTTGCTTCCTAATTAGCTTTTCACAACCAAACAATACATGTGGTAAAATTATTTTAAAAAGCAAGAGAATGATCAACATAAAAGCAAGAAAAGTCGTTGTCTCTGAGGTGGGACAGGGAACGGGGAGAAGAGATGGTGGCAACTGGGGAGGGTAAGGTTCCATTTTGTAAGCTGGGTGGGGGCTACGAACACAGGTATTCAAGTTTTGTTACTACACTTTACATACACATTTTCTAGACTTCACTACACGTATCTCACAGGAAGTTCTTTAAGCTGACTGAGCCTCTGCATGGCAGAGGGTAGGTTTGCGGAGAGATGAGATTCACTGCAAGGAGATCAGGCAGTGAGCCAGCCAGTGCGAGATCCCCAAATGTCAATATCTGTGGATTGGTTTCCCCAGAAAGGCTCCAGTCCCCGCCTGGAAAGCATAAGCCTGGCTGCCAGGCAGAGAAAAGTAGTGCGTAAAATTTTATTTCATGCCCTGCTTTTCAGTCTTGACTCAGCTCCACCCTCTGTCCTGCCTGGCATCCTCTATCAGGGGCTCGCAGGCTCAGTTTCTCCAGAGAATAAACCTGGGAACTTCTGTAGGGCCCATGGATCACGGTAGTTGCCTGGCTATACAGGATGGACAAAGGGACCCAGGGAGTCCAACCACTGGATATCCAGACTTTCCACAGCCCACTTGTTTTCAACCACACACCTCACCTCCTGCCTCACATAATCACTGGTGCCACTTAGCTGCAAGCCCTCCCAGGGCTCTGCAAGGCAGGTTTATCTGCACTGCAGCCTCCTCTACTTGGCTAACTGAGTTCTTAATTCTCCAGGAGGAACATGTTCTAGACTCATATGAAGTTTCTGCTGTGCAAGTTCTTCAAAAAGGAACAATTCTATGAGTAGAAGAACCTATATTCCCAAATAAGACCTCAGTAGAGACATCTCCTAGACCACATTTTCAATCTCAAGAAATTCTGTAAAATTCTGTGCTGGTTTAGTTTCTATACCTTCGAGGGTCCAGTTCATGGTCCTTGGATCCAGTCACTAATTCCGGATGAATTCGCACATGCTCCATCATTGGCTAGAAGAGTTTGGGTTGACAAATTATAAAAGGCTTAATTTCTATGGTATCCCCACACAACGGAATATTTATTTGACAATAAAAAGGAATTAAGTACTGATACGTGCTACAACATGGATGAACTTGGAAACACTGTGTTAAGTGAAAGAAGCCAGTCACAAAAGACCACATATTATATGACTCCATTTAAATGGAATGTCCAGGAAAGGCAAGCCTATAAAGGCAGAAAGTAGATCAGTGATTGCCTAGGGCTGCAGGGAAGCGGGGTGGAGCAGACTGAGGGAAAGACTGAATTTCTTTTCAAAATTTCCCTGTCTAGCACTTCATACAAAAGATATATATGCAGCCTATCTACAGAGTATGCTAAGTATCAAATAAATGAGCAGTTTTCATTTACCTTGACCACTTCTTCAAAAGTCTCCAAGTTTTCCTTCATACTGTAGTGAGAACGTAGAAAGGAGACAAAGTTGCAAGGGTACATTCCATAAAGGCGATGAAAGAGAGCATAAACACTGGCATGGAGATGGACAAGATAGACTTCTGTCACATGGCCTAAAAAAGGAAACCGTTGAGAGGAGACTCTTAGCTGGACACAAGACGATGCGCATAAAACAGACATGAATGCGGGGCTGCCAACACAACTTTTCACTTACGCATACTCCCACCTCGCTCCAAAGAGAACAAGAGAGTGTGGTTTTCTAAAACGCAAGTACAAACACACCAGACACTCCCATTTAAAATCCTTCAATGGCTTCCTATGGCCTTTGGATAAACTCCAGTCTACTTAGAGTGACCCATAAACACACTTACTCATCCGATCTCAGCCCTCCTCTCCAGTCATCCCTTAAAATGGACCCCAGACGTTCTCACAATACAGAAGTACCTTTTTTTTTTTTGGAAGATTAGGCCTGAGCTAACATCTCCTGCCAATCTTCCTCTGTTTGCTGAGGAAGACTGGCTCTGAGCTAACATCTGCGCCATCTTCCTCCACGTTATATGTGGGACATCTGCCACAGCATGGCTTGTCGAGCAGTGCCATATCCACACCCAGGATCCGAACTGGCAAACCCCAGGCCACTGAAGTGGAACGTGTGCACTTAACCGCTGTGCAACCGGGCCAGCCCCCAGAACTACGTTTATAATGATAGTTGCTCTCCGTGAAATTTGTAATTCTGCTTCTCCATTGCCCTAGTCAGCGTGCATTTCTTGAGAACAGCACTGTCTCACTCACCTCTGTACCCTTAGTACTTCACACTGTGCTTAGGACATGACAGGCATTCAAATATGTGTGGAACAAACATGTGAGACTGTTTCAAAATCAATATGTAGTCTGAGCTATGCAGATTTGTAACTATAGAATGATAAAACTATCATCCTGAAATTAGCTTAAGGAGCTAAATAAAAGAGCAGGAAAAATTTAAAACTTAATCTAGCCTTATCTAGACCCTATGGAAACCCCCAAGTCCACAGTATACATAAAGCTCCTCCATAATAACGGACAGACCCTTCCCCTCCCCCAAACAGGAGCTACTAAATAAGCTGGCATCATATGGGCCTTACACTTATTGACTTAAGCCTGTACAGGAAGCCACAGTATTCAGTTGCACAGGGCTTACACATTCCAGCCTTTCCACAGGAATATCTCATGTTGGGATCTCCAAAAGATTCTAAATTTCACATGCTTATAGCCTCTGAATCCTTTTGATAGAGCTGTGCTACCTGCCGATGTGGAAAAAAAATCCCACTGTGTTCAAAACGAGAATACTAAGTAGGAAATGCTGCATTTCCCGCTTCCTTCTACATATACAATGAACAGGTTCTCAGAACCAAAGTTGGTGTTCTGCCACGACAGAACAGCAGAGTAAGACACAAATGTTCCACAAGCTTAGTCTTATACTACTATGACATAGATTGAATTTTTCAGTTTACTGAAAATCAGGAAGTTTTACACCCTACCACTCAGTTTCTCTGACAACTAATCCTTTTAAGTCACTAGAATAAGGAAGGTATCTCAATAGTCATGCTTCTTATTTGTGCCTACAGTGGATGCACCCAAGGTATTTCCTCACCCAACTGCCGACAGCCACCCATTTCAGCTATAAAATTCTACATGTCCTTCCCTTACAGCTCACGACCTGTTAATCAATAATGAAAGCATTCACCTGGTAGGGTATGACAGGTACATACAGAGATCTCTACCTGGTTTCTTCAGACACCATGACGAAAGACGGCCAAAAATATCAAAGAAATCATGAAGGTGCTGCTTCCCTGACTGTGGAATCATGGGTAGCATGGTTATCAACACTAAGACGCCTGTTGTGAGGACGAGGACATCGGTGTCCGTCTGTAGAAGGAAAGGTCAAGCAAGAAGAAAACACCTTTCAGGCGCAGCATTAGAATCAGCACTGCCAGCACAAGAAGAGGCTCTAAATCCCGAGGGGAGTCACAACTAGAGGTTCACCCACAGACTCATTGCCCTATCCCTAAGGGTTTTGGGGGGACAACGCTGAAACAGACTCAACAGAAAAACTACGGAGGACCAGCTCGACTGTAACGAGTCTGCGAGGACCACTTCTGATACACCTGGACAAACCCATCCGGCAAAGGAGCTTCCACTTGGCCTGGGGACTAGTCCCAAAGCCTGAGGATGTCCTATTTACAGCACTTGGAGGGAAGCATGAGAAGCAGCTTTCTAACAGAAAAAAGGAACGCTGCTGTTTTCGTTCATTCAACCACATTCTAAAACATTTAGTTTCTGTTAATCAATTAAAAAAACACAAGTTGTTGAGAAGTAATTCACAATTTTTTTAAGGACTATAAAAGACATATAATTTAAGAAAAAATTAGCATAGCACTAACAAGTTTACTTAATGGCTCACCTTCACAGCAGGATTTAGAGATCATCAAATAAAAGAAGATATAGTGACCTCTGACTGTGTCTACAGTTTAATATCAAGTCATATAACTTTAGGCTAATTAAAGATACTTAATACCCCACAAACAATGAATCAGCTGAGACGAGCTCCAGCAGCTCACATGACCCACAATGAAATAACGAATGTTGGCCAAGAAACTAGAACTCAGATTTAAGAAACAAGATATTAACCAAAAGACTACCATGCAGCCTAAGACATTCATTATTCCATTAAAAATGGAATCTATGAGTCTGGAAATAGTTTTACGTATATTTAGTTTTTACATCAAGCACCCAAGCCTTTTGTTACAGCTGAGATCTGGTAAGAACATAAAACATGGGTAGGAGAATCAAGAATATATAACAAGAACATATAATGAGTTCCAGTAAAAGAGATTAACCCTAATTTCGTTTATCATATCATTCTAACTGAAGGCTTGGGTAATTAATAGTCCATGAGTAATTTTCATGGTTTTTTTTTTTTGAGGAAGATTAGCCCTGAGCTAACTGTTGCCAATCCTTCTCTTTTTGCTGAGGACGACTGGCCCTGAGCTAACATCCATACCCATCTTCCTCCACTTTATATGTGGGACACCTAGCACAGCATGGTGCGCCCAAGTGGTGCCATGTCCGCACCCAGAATCTGAACCAATGAACCCCGGGCTGCCGAAGCGGAACGTGCGCACTTAACCACTGTGCCACGGGGCTGGGCCCCATGAGTAATTTTCAAGGCTTACCCTTTCAGGAAAGATAAGTGTTTTGCAATTTGAACTAAATGGTGTGCCTCAAAACTGGATTACATTCTCATCAATCTATTCACTTAAAAAAATTAAACTTAAAATTGCTCCTGTTTTTCCTTAATTAAACGCACATTTTTATGATAGCCTACTAACGTGACTCCTCGGGACCCACCTCTAGGGATAATAAAACGGTTACCCTCGTTGGCAAAGACAAAAATCAATTTGCATGGTGCTGTATCAGATGAACCCAAAGGTACTGCCATCCTGGAGCAAATACTACTGGATATTGTCATGTCTCTGTGAGGTACAGGCAGTTAATATTAACCACATTTTCTCATTTTATAGATAGAAAACAAGTCCAGGAACTAAAACAGATTAAGCAAATAGCCCTGAGTATTTCAGCAAGCTACTGTAAAAACTAAAATCATAAAGTTCTATTTAGGTTTTGACTCCCTGTGTAGAAAAATGCACTAAATTTAGTGCAAAAAAGTAGAATGCAACTCAGCAGGCCTTATATCAACAAAACCTTAACTGTAGATGCAACTAGAACATGCTTCTAAATGGTTAAAAGAGCCTTTCAGCCATTTTCCTATTAGCCAAAAGAGGATTTAGAAATGGGGCTTCCCAAAGAGAAAGCAGTATGTTTTTAACTGAGGGAAGGCTAGATGATGAAATCGAAGAGGGTTGGAAGAACATCACAAGGAACCAATCTGACTGAAATGTTACCACATTTGCTTGGACAAAAGATATTTGACAGTCACAGTGATGCACTAAGAACTTACTCACTAAGCCTGACTACATTCCTCACCAACTCTGGACTACATTACGCTCAAGAAAAATCAAATGCCCAGATGTTTTTAAACACTCAAAGTTAACATCTAGCTTGCTTGCTTGAAGTTACTCAAAATTTCAGCAATTCTACTCACAAAGCCATTTTGTTCAAGTCCTTACAAACATTGTACCTTGAGACATTTTAGTAAAGAAGGCAAAAGAGGTGCTTGAGAGAGCTTATGCTTCCAAGATGGCTGCAGTCTTATGACGTGGCCCAGCAACGAGAGGGTGGATAACCGGGAGGCCGCTTTGCCCACGTATTCATTCATTTTGTCCAAGAGGTGCTAAAAATGTAAAAGAACAAGGGAAATATAACTCAACAAAGCTGGGTGGGGGGACCAAGGGAAATCCTCAGAGGAGTGTACAAAGTTAACCCAAGCGCAAGCAGCAGGGACGCACTCCAGTCCCTCCAGTCTCCCTTCGATGTAAAGCAAAGGTCAAGCAGGTCAAGAGAGCAAACAAAAGATTTTTCAAAACCACGTTAGCAAACAAAACACTGCTGCATTTGACCTGAGAGAGGGCAGCCAGCTTGCAAGTCCTGAAAAAGGACCCCCATAATACTAGTCTGCAAGGAGAGGGGACTCCTTTGTAGGCCTTCTTTCTGAGGTACAAATAGGCCACTTGTTTCAATAACCACTGGTCCCAAGCTTGTGGTAGGTTGTGGAAGCTATTACTGCTATGGGAGCCCAGTTTACACAGTTTGGCCCCAAATATAAATCAGGTAGAAGCTAAAATTCAGCCCAGAATAAAAAAAAACAATATGTACTGGAAAAGGCACACAATGGCAAGGCCTTCAAAGCCTAGTGAAGTCACTCGCATTACAAATGCAAGACTTACCAAAGCCTGCAATTACAACGCTTTGTTAGCTATTTACTACCAACAAAAATAAAAACAAAAACCAAACACTAGGAGCCCTCCAAGTGCCTGACTCATCAATTAGCCCCGTTAGTTACCTGCACTGGCAGATTTTCCCATACTAATTAGAAGTCTACAACTCCTATTCAAAGCAGGGGTTTAAAGATGAGTAACTTATGGATCAAATTGTCACTGTACAACCATAATACTGGGATCACAGGATATCTTTAAACAGTAAGACCATAAAAAGCCTCTGAAATGTGCTTTACACTGTAAACCTTTCAGGAAACATAGGCCCTGCAAATTATTTTTCTATGAAGTTATAATCGGGGAACAGTGTCATCTGTTGCATACGGAAGTCCAAGGAGAAAGCTTGGACAGACTGCGCAGTGGGTCTGCACAGAAGCTGTCACACTGCTCACAGAGAACGCAGTGAACGCTCTACTCTCCCATTCCACCAGTTACCTTATCATGCGGCTCCTGCAAGGTAGTCAGGATGTGCAACACCGGCTGAGAACTGGTTTCCAGGTAATAATCCACCAAGGTGTTTACAAGCACTGGACCACGGTCTAAACGAAGAAAAGGGCAGTTTATAAGAGTTATTTTCTTTTAACATTCTAAATTTACCTCAAAGAGTTGCCAGTCACAAGATCTAGAAATGTTTCTTTATATGCCATCCAAGCTTATATGAAGTGGGATTTCTGCTTCCTTAAATTAATTTAGGCTTAACGACAGAATAATCCTAAGTTTATTTGCCTAAAGGTCCATAAAAGCACATGAAATGCTATTTCCTTTTTATTGCTTTTTTAATTACAAAAATGATCCATGTCTATTGTTAACAGTTCAGATCGTATGAAAGTGCATAAAGTGGAAGTCCTCCTCACAACCTGCCTCCCAACCCACTCCTCAGAGAGAAACACCCTTGCCTTTGTACACGTCCTTTCAAACCTCCTCCTACGTGTATAATCGCTCTCACACACACACAGCCCCCCAGGCGTGTTCTTTTCTCCTTAACGAGGCGTTGTAGATACCTTCCCATGGCAGCACCTACGTCCTGCTTCATTCTCTTTACTCTCCTCCTAATGCTACACTGCATGACTCTAAGTAATTAATACAACCAGTCACCTACTGAAGGACATTTAGGTTTTTCCAATTTTTCACTATTATTTCTTTCAAGGAAATAATGAAATACAGATCCTTGTAGGTGGGCCAGATGGTACATGTTTTAAATCGATGATAGATACTCCAAAAACGCTGAACACCAATTTATTCTCCTGCTAACAGCACCCGTTTCTATGATCAATATTTGATTTTTGCGAACCTGGTAAGCAAGAAAAGGTACTGTTTAAATCTGTATTTATCTCATTAAAGAGAGGTTAAGCACTTTTTATATTCAAAATCACATATATGATTTATAGAAGAAATGCTATATCTGGGATTTGCTTTAAAATATTTGGGTTGGGCGAGTCAGGGAGGTAAGATGAAATAATGGCAGAAACCTTGGCACCAGGTTCAGGGGATTCATTACGTGATTCTCATCTTATGTGATTGTGTGTATGCTTGAATATGTCCATAACTAAAAGCTTCAAACACATACAGAGTAAATCCACCAATGTATGCTCTTTTTTGGTGGTTTTTAGAGACTCTCTTCAGAAGATGAAAACCAAAATTCAACAGCAGAATTTTAGTCACCTGTATAGGTCAATCTCTCCAGATTTGCAGACAAGCTAAAAAGGATGAGATTTTCCTTACCAGAAGTGAGGTTCTCTTTAAAGACAGCTGTTACGTCATCACGCACACTCAGCACGGGAGAATCCAGCATGGAGAGGAGATCCCCGATATTTGCTTGTTGGGCCATTATCTTACACTAATGGGCTGTGCCGGGTCCAGGACGTGTGTTAAAGACTCTGAGGCCTCTTCATTGGTGCCACTACCAGACTGAGAAAAAGGAAGATGAACAGTGTGACGAAATGGCCCCATTTTTCCCCACAAAAAATTACCTAAAGACAAATTGGTGAATGTGTCCAAATAAGTTTGTACAGAACTTTGGTGATAAAAGCAGGTAGGTGTGTGAATAATTCTATCTTTGACAAATTTATGAAGAGTTCTCTGGAACACAACAATCAGAGAGAAACCTAGAAACCTGCTACCAGTCAAAACCATCACAGCGACTTAAGAACAAGACCAAATCCAAGCTCTCTTCCTGCTTCTGACTCCACCCCAGGTTTTGGCTAAGACTGTGTTTATGTTTCAAATCACTGATGTAAAAAGTACATGAACTATTCTCAGAAAAAGAACTAAAAGCATACTGTTTTCTTCTTGACAATCCCATCAATGTCTAAAAGTTACTATAGCTGGTTAGGTCCCAAGTCTGTAAGTTCAATACCTTGTCTGAACTAGGGA
Organism: Equus quagga; assembly: GCF_021613505.1. Taxonomy (NCBI): domain Eukaryota; kingdom Metazoa; phylum Chordata; class Mammalia; order Perissodactyla; family Equidae; genus Equus; species Equus quagga. The sequence continues at coordinate 92,955,476 of NC_060267.1, forward strand.
TCGTCTCTCCGGTTTTGGGGGCTACTCCTCACCCTGGACATCCATCACACACGCACAGGCCTTCGGTTACAGGGGAGCAGCATGAACACGGGTGTTAAGGTAAACTTTCACCTTTCAGAAACTCAGGGTTCTGGGTTTTTTTTTCCTTTTTCTCCCCAAAGCCCCCTGGTACATAGTTGTATATTCTTAGTTGTGGGTCCTACTAGTTGTGGCAAGAAACTCAGTTGTTTATGGTAGTGAAGCAGCCACCCTATCTTCATCTACAAAAAAGTAGCTCTTTCCCCAAGTGTTACTACACATATTTGTAACTGGTTGCTTCTCCCCGCTTTGGTCTGTAAAGCCGCATTTTCAACAAGTAGTAAGAGCTACCCTTTATTAGACAGGCACTGCACACCTCCTACAACCATCATCGAATACTCTCCTTATACCACCACTGTGTGATGGGTTCTTTTGTCTCCATTTTACAAGGAGAGAAACAAACATCAAGCCGTTTGCTCAGGGTCACAAACTAGCAAGAGGCAAAACCAGGGGAGAACTAAATCGTGACTGCCCGACTCCAAAGGCCCAGGCGCTTCACTGTGACATGAAGCTAACTCACGGTTTTGCCCTTGCGGCAACTGAGTGAGGTGAGCAGGCATCACCCTTATTTTACAAATGAGAATATGGACACTCAAAAAGGAGAAATAACTTTGCCAAGGTCACGTGGTAAAGCAGAATGTAGCCAGCCCAGCTCCCCGGCCAGTGACTGTATATATCATTTGCAGCCATATCAAAATATACTCTTATTTTCTATTTGCTTGTCTTTGAATAAGCTAAAGTAACAGTTCTCAAGCTTTAGGGTATACCAAAACCACCTGGGATGCTAGTTAGAAATGCCGTTTCCTGGGCTCATTCCAGAGCTGAATTTTGGGCTCAGGAATCTGCATTGTAATATGCACCCCAGGTCATCCTTACATGGGTGACATACAGGCCCTGTTTGAGAAACACTCCGCTAAAGAAAAATCCCACTAAGTAGTTAAGCTCCTCCTGCAAGGATGCCAAATTTAAGGTAGCAATGACCCTGGAAACTGGTGAGTATTAACTTACTATCATCTATCTGCTCATTTAATTACCACCTGGTCATATTCAGTGATTTGGCTCTTGGTGAATAATAAGTACATTAGCCAGAAAAATCAACTAAAACGTCTAAATGCATTTTTGATAGCAAATCATGACGTAAGAAGTTGCTGGCTCACACCTATAAACACAAACCTTACAGGAGGTAAATCACAGAGGAAGTCAATTTCAAAGGGCTCAGAAATGTGAGACCACAACTGGTAAGATTTTATTGTAAAAGAGTTCAAAACTGAAAACAGGATCACATTTCACCTTACTGTGAGTCAGATTAAATTAAACATCTACGTGAAGATAATACCAACCTGTCGGGGTTTATTTTCATTGAGAGGATTAAATGAGACAACGTATGCCAGACACTTAGCACAGGACCTGGCACAAACAAACACTGACTGAGTAGTACTCATATATTATCAGAAAGAACACCAATAAAAATCTTCGGGACATCACTTTCAAGATGACTTTCTAATAGCACATTTATCTAGCTAGCCCCCACATTCAATTCTATCTTAAGTAAATCACAAATGACTCTCAATTAGTGAAAAAGAATGCAATTCATAGTTTTAAAAGTATTTTGTTCTTAAGTATGGTTTTGTTCCAATAAAATTGCCACTTACCTAGTCTCAATCTAGCAAGACTCTGAGTTTGCTTTTTATGTATTCAGAAGGCAGTCATGTCAGAGCTGTTCCTCCAAAAGCAGGCAGCCCAGAGCAGAGTGACATGAGCTCAATTCTAAACAAAGATGGCGCCCATCCAGTCAACTTGGCGATAATCAGGGCTGACCGGCCTGGGCTACCTAGCTTGTTTTTCAGTTTATAAATATAATTTAGGTATAAAAGTCTGGTTTCTGGAGCCTACTCTTTCAAAAGCTTTATAGAAGGGAAAAACAAGGTTTTATCTAAAACACAATAGAACATTTTTGGCAACAAGCTTTTCTCTTTAGCTCTGAAATTCTTTTGACCATATTTTTTAATCCCCAGAAAAAATTAAAATCTTGGTCTTTGTGTGAGATTCTTCATTTAAGTGACCCAAGTTCAAGGATTTTTGACATTCTAAAAAGCCCTCATGGGAGTTAAATCATAAGCTTTTGCAATCAGTCCCATGATTGGAACATCTCTCCTTTCAAAACTCATTCAAATATGTCTTGAGGGTCTAAGCGCAGGGTGCTAAGTAGGGAAGACAGATCTAGCAAGTGCAACGAAGAATTATATGCGTGCGAGAAGGAAATGGACATGGTTCAGTGGGCGCACCAAGGAGGGAAGGGACCAGTTTGACCTGGATGTGGTGGTGGTGGATGAGCTGCATACGTGTTAAATACACTTGACAGCCTGTGGAAGACAGACTGGGAAAAGTCACTTAAAGCTTAGCCGCACAGGCACATGGAGCATCCACTTACAGCTGGGAAAGTCTCTCTTCCACTTTAGAAGTAACCAAGTGTGGAAAATAGGAGACAGGAGAAGTCAAAAGTCAACATCTGGGTTAATACATTTCTATATCCCACATCCCAAAGCAACATTCCTTTTACTTTAATATTATCTTTAGTGGCCACACACCACAGTACAGTGCTATAGATGATGCTACTTATATCACAGAATCATAACTTTCAATGCCCACTCCCCACCCCAAAACATGTCACTCTGACAGTCTTCTGGATCTTAGCAAAAGGCAGAACCATCAGTCCAAAGCAAACATCAAGGAGACATTCTTGACTCTTCTACCACTCCCACTTCCACATCTAACCTCTTACCAACCCACGACCTCACTATCCCCTTTATTATTGTCCCGGTCCCAGCTCCCATCTTCTCCCTTGGGAGACAAGGGAGGAGCAGCCTCCCTCACTACTCTCCCCACTTGTATTCCTGCTCCCGTACAATTCATTTGCCACGAAATAACCACAAGAGGCTTTGAAACACGGAAATCAGACATCTACCACTCTCCTGTTTAAAATCATTCAGTGGCTTCCCATGGAGCTAGTAAGAGCCAAACTCAAGAGTGGTCTACTGGTCTACAAGGCTCCACATGATTCAGCCATTTATGCACTCCCAACCTCCCGCTGCCTTCATCTGACACCACTCTGCCTCTTCATTTCTCTGCTCTAGTCTCAGTCTTCTCAAATCCAGGAAAACCTTGAGAAAGAACAAGGTCTTTGCACCCACTGTTCCCTCTATCCTTGGAATGCTCACCTCCCACATCCTTGCATGGCTGACTGTCTGTTAGGTCTTAGTCTCTATACATGGCCAAAATCCAGTATCTGGTTTGGCCTTAGTTTTCATAAGGTCTAAAAGTTGAACTATCAACTGCCTACTTCAGCAGCGTTTCTGGCATCCTTAACCGTGTGTGTGCAAGATCAATAACCATATGTTCATGTCACTACCATTATACCTAATCTACATGGTGTCAGTAACGTGAACAATGCATGCATTTAGAATTACCGTTGATATCTGAATATTCACTTTCACATAAAGGTAAAACATTCTACATGTAACATCCAAGTTTTGTGTTTTATAAGTTGAAATTCTCTCAGTTTAAGAATAAATGTATACTGATTATTATAAAAATAAAAGCTTCAGTTAATGATGTTATTTTTATATTCAAAAACAATTAAAAACTTTCAAATAGTTAAATATGTTAACTAATAATGTGATTACTAAGAGGGTAGATTAGCTAGATAACTTTACAAATAACAGTAATTACTCTTTGAGTCAAATGTTTATAAAAATTTTAATAAACCCTGGCTAAATAACAGAAATTAAATTACATTTTAATTCTAACTGTATTTTTAAATTAATTTCTTTCTCTTTTTTTGTGGAAGATTAGCCCTGAGCTAACATCTGCCAATCCTCCACTTTTTGCTGAGGAAGACTGGCCCTGAGCTAACACCCATGCCCATCTTCCTCTACTTTATATGTGGGACGCCTACCACAGCATGGCTTGCCAAGCGGTGCCATGTCCGCACCCAGGATCCGAACCGGCAAACCCCGGGCCGCCAAAGCGGAACATGCACACTTAACCGCTGCACCACTGGACCAGCCCCTGATTCTAACTTTTATAGAATTGTTTTGTAGCATTTATTACAAACAAAATAACCTTTAAGAACTGCATTTAATTTGTAGTCTTTCAAGAAAAAGTCATACTTGGGAATACTTCACATCTAGTGAGAATGAATTAAAAATACAATGTCAACCTGTCACCTCAACTTCATAACATGAAAATATTCCAAAATCACAGCCAACAACATCCATGAGAGATCATCTTCAAGCCAAACATAAAGAATATAGAGTCTGGGGGCCGGCCCCGTGGCCGAGTGGTTAAGTTCTCGTGCTCTGCTTCAGCAGCCCAGGGCTTTGCCAGTTCAGATCCTGGGCGTGGACATGGTACCATTCATCAAGCCATGCAGAGGTGGCGTCCCACATAGCACAACCAGAAGGACGTAAAACTAGAATGTACACCTACGTACTGGGGGGCTTTGGGGAGAAAAAGAAAGAAAAAAAAGATTGGCAATAGATGTTAGCTCAGGTGCCTCAAAAAAAAATGTCAGTGATATTTGCTTCACAGGTTACTTGGTTAACAAAATAAAATTTAAAAAAGAATATAGAGTATGAAGAAAAGAAAACAATGTTAAGAAAAAAATGAGGGGCTGACCCCGTGGCCAAGTGGTTAAGTTCGCGCACTCCGCTGCAGGTGGCCCAGTGTTTCGTTGGTTCAAATCCTGGGCATGGACATGGCACTGCTCATCAAACCACGCTGAGGCAGCGTCCCACATGCCACAACTAGAAGGACCCACAACGAAGAATATACAACTATGTACTGGGGGGCTTTGGGGAGAAAAAGGAAAAAAAATAAAATCTTTAAAAAGAAAAAGAAAAAAATGAAATACCCAACACACTTTGCACTGACTAGTGAAATTTCAAAACAGACTTTACAAAAATGCTTTAGGAAGACAATTTCTTGTAGTTTTGTATCTATGGAGGCTAAAAGTTTAAACAAAAAGCTTGTCAAAATGATTATTATAGGCTGCCAACAATTTTTAGTGGCTAAAGATGAAGGACCTTTGAGGTTTGCCTAAGCTATGAATCCCAAGTACAGCTTCCTTCTGGAAAACAATCTACCAGAAACTCTCCTGAATTACATTCTGCTTTGTCCAAAAAGGTTGGTGACGGGACTAAATGTGGCAGTTGAAGATGAAGGTCTATATGGCATCACACACGTGTAACACAGTGACCACAGGAGCAATCTGGCAGCAGATGGTGCTAACAATGTATTTTCCCAACATTAAAACTTCAAAGTTTAGGGGGCCGGCCGGCCCTGTGGCCGAGTGGTTGAGTTCGCGGGCTCCGCTTTGGCGGCCCGGGGTTTCGCCAGTTTGAATCCTGGGCACAGACATGGCACCGCTCATCAAGCCATGTTGAGGCGGCATCCCACGTGCCACAACTAGAAGGACCCACAACTAAAAAAATACACAACTATGTACCGGGGGACTTTGGAGAGAAAAAGAAAAAAAATAATAAAATCTTTAAAAAACTTCAAGCTTTAAAAATCTGGCTACTAAAATGTAATATAATTGCAATAATGAAAAAAGTTTAATAAAATTTGAGATTTATGATGTGTGCTATTCAGTTTGCGCTTCAATGATAAGAACACATGACCACTTGACATTGGGTTCAAATTCATATTCAGCAGACTTCTAAAAAAGGGACAGCAAGAAGTATACAAAAACATTTGAAAATGAAAAGTCAAACTTAGACAGCTTCCCCTACCTGTGAGAGAGCAGTGCTCCCACTCTTGTTAGATAGCCTACAATTTGTGTTAAGTCCCTGTTTGTGAACAAACATCGATCTTTCAGGCAAAAGATTACTATTAATGCAATTATACTGTTAACTACAACATAATGACTTCACGATTCCTATGATATAAGGTGAGGCAGACAGGGACAGAATATAGTAATTATACTGTTAACTACAACATAATGACTTCACGATTCCTATGCTATAAGGTGAGGCAGACAGGGACAGAATACAGTAATGGCAACAGTGAGTCCTATCAGCTCAAACACCTTCCCTGCCTTCCCCTACACCCTTCCGGGGGCACACAATGCTGCTGCACTGGCCACTCTTGCTGGTAAACTCAAAATTATAGCTCAGTGACCAGTCAGGTCACTAAGACTAAATTTCTCTCCACAGAAATGCCAGAGCCTCAATATTTATGAAGGATATATTCAGGGACTTTAAAAATCCTGCAATTCTAGAAATCACTACAGCACATAATTGATCCAAAAAAACTAATTAAGACAATTAACAGATAAAGCAATCTTAAAATGTAAACGCTAATTCATCAGCTCAGGGGTTCTCAGTCCAGGATGCACATTAGAATCACTTGTAGAGGTTACAAAATCCTGAAGCCCAGCCCCTACTCCAGAGCAGGTTAGGGGGTGGGTCCAGATAGTACATTTGGTTTGTTTTTATAAACCCAAGGATTTCTAAGGCACAGCCAGGGTTCGAGAACTTCTGCACTACTTAAATGACTTACTCCAAAACAAAGCTTCCATCTAATTTAGTGGTGAAAACCAACCCTTGCTGTAGACAGAACTGATCTGAGTCATAGATTCACCAAGTACCAGCTATACAACCTTGGGGAAATTGCATAACATCTCAGACCCAGTTCCCCATCTGTAAAATGGGGATACACTGAAAGTGTGGCTGTGAAGAAGAAGACAAATAACACATACAATGCACTTAGTGCCTGGCACTGAAAAAGCAATTAAATCATCAGTAACGTGACTAATTATTTCATACCATAGAAGGCCCAGCTCCTGGCAAGGAGCTAAAACCATAAACATTAAATCCTGAATGCAAAGAAACACCTATGCACAAGGGCGACCATGGGCAAGATGGACAATTCCCTTCCATCTTCCTCCAAGCACTGGACTGAGTTTATACCTTACCTGTTCTGGGGACAATGGGTACTTCAGTTTCCAGTGCTGTCAACTTGGTGTCTTTCATGGTCACTGAAGGGAGAAAACACATATATGTATATAATAAACTTACAATGAAGTGAAATCCCAGATGCAATCAGGGGGAGTTCCGGGTTCATCTGGTTGACCTCCTTCCTACTCTGTCCCTGACAGATGGCTATCTAGTTTCCACTGGAATGAGCACTTATAATCAGTGGGTGCACGTGCCTCGCCCGTCTATATTTCTGAACAGCTGGTTGCTAGAAAATTCTTTATATTGTGCTGAACTTGTAACCTCTACCTTTTGTTAAGTGTCTGTTTATAAGAGCTATAAATGAATGGGCACTAAATGAATGGGGAGGGCAGGCTCTAGAATTAGAGTTCCGAGTTGAAATCCAAGTTCTGCCACATATTAGCTGTGTAACTTTTGACTATTTATCTAAAGTCTCTAACATCTAACCTGAAGGTACTTCATTTGCAAAGTGAGAACAATGGCACCTACCTCAAAAGGCTCTGAGGATCAATCAAGATGATGCAACCTAGAGCCCTCGGCAGTGTGTGGCACAGAGCAACGACTCAAGGAGCCCTGTGAGGCAGGCCCCAAGAGGGGGAAAAGTGCCAGGTTCAAAGCACTTAGTGGGCCTGCATCGCCTCATCACCCGCCATGTTCCCTCTCCCTCCCTACAACCCTAGCCTCTCAGTCTCTCTGCCAAGCCACACGCATCCCCACTTCAGGACCATGTACATGCTGTCCCCATGCCTGGGAGACTCTGCCCCTGCCCCCTCCCAAGCTACGCCTTCACCCTTAAAATCTCAGCTTAAACATTCACTTCATGAGAGAAGCTTTTGCTTCCCTCCACTCCTACGCCCCAGACTAGGTCAGGTCCCCTGTTAAATACTCTTAGCAGCCTATATTTCTTTGTGTCATTTACCACAACCTAATTAAATAAGAGTAATTAGCCGTTGAACACATCTCCCTCAATAGAAGTTACATCCAGGAAGAAAGAGTAGCTTATTCAGTACTGTTATCTTTAGCAGATACCACAGTGTCTGGCACTCGTTGACTGAATAACTACGAGTTAAAATATTTCTTAAATAAATGTATAAGGCTGCACAACCTTAATCTAATTCTCCTACATGACAAGCATAAAACATTTATGAATAGCTATCATTTCTCTACTTTCTTCCCCCTTTTATCCTACTTTCTGTCCAATTATCTCATATTAAGTATCCATGTTAAATAAGAGTATACAGAACTACATTCCAGTTTGCTTTTAAAATGTCAGCCCTTCAAACTATATCTAGGTACAGTCTGACCACTAGATTGTAAGCTCCATGAGCACAGGGACCAGCTGTTTGGTCCACTAATGGACACCCAGGCCTATTTCAGTGTCTGGCACACAAGAGGCAAATATACCCTGTTCAGGTCAGCAAAGATTTCATCAGGTTTTTTGGTAGCCATTCCAGGGCTGAATATAAAGTATGCAAGCTGCACCTCATACACTATATCCAGCTAATTACATGGAGCACAAAAAAAACCTGGAGACACGTCCTGCAAAACACAATCCCAGTCAAAGTCGAACTAGTGGATCGAGCAACTCTCTTAATTAAAATCTCTTGCTCCAGGGGCCAGCCCCATGGCGGAGTGGTTAAGTTCGTGCACTCTGCTTCAGCAGCCCGGGTTTTCGCCAGTTGGGATCTTGGGCGCAGACATGGCACCGCTCGTCAGGCCATGCTGAAGCGGTGTCTCACATAGCACAACCAGAAGGACCTACGACTGGAAAATACAACTACGTACTGGGGCACTTTGGGGAGAAGAAGAAGAAAAAGACTGGCAGCAGATG